>NC_143549.1:10894166-11225833 GCF_054136105.1 Typopeltis vanoorti | reverse complement strand
CTGGTGGATGAGTGGTGAATATATCTTTTACCACAGTGCATAACTGCAACAATGAAATTTGGAGGGAGCAGCACGATGGTATGGTCTTGGATCTCTGTTTGTGGTGCCCTGAATACTGAACATTGAGAGGTATCTGAACATTCTGGACAATGCAATGCTTCCTACTTTGTGATGTTTCTGTGGAAGTGACAATTGTCTCTTTCATCAAGAATGCACCATGTCATAAAGCTGCAGCTGCTGCTGTAACTGCGTGGTTTGTGGACATCAATGTCAACACACTTGATTGGCTGCCATGGAGCCCTGATCTCAACCCTACCGAACATCTGTGACATGAACTGGAGGATTGGGTGATGTCAAGGGACAACCACTGCAAAACAGTCTAGGACCTCATTACCTGCCTACAGGAAGGATGGTCTAAAATTGCCATCAATCACTATTGTATGCTTGTGGAACGTATGCCCTGTAGGATTGCTGCAATCATCGCAGCAAAAGGACGTCCCACATCTTATTAAGGGGAGCCACGGCTGCTTGTTCCTTACAGCATAGTGTCCATCGACATGTTTCCAAACAGAGTAGAACAAGTAAAATATTTCAACTCTTTAGGCAAAGTTTTCTGAAGGTGGCAAATTAATTTTAGAAATAGACAACAGAATAAGCAAAGTTCTTAAAGCAGAAACTAGTGGAATAAATTTATATGGAATAAGAGTTAAATTAGCCAAAACACTAAACTAGAAATACAAGAGTGTTCAAACAAATTTTAATTTGTGAATCTGAGAGTGACATTAGAAATAAAGCACTTGACCAAATATTAGAGACCACAGATATGGAAGCACTGAGAAAAATTATACATTTGGCATCAATGGCGGTCTATTAAACATGAAGATATCAGGAAGGAACTTGAAATTGTCTGCCTTCAAGAATGTGTGGACAGGGCTAATCTCAAGTGGTATGGTCATTTAACCAAATTGGTGTAGAAAGATTAGCAAAACAGATGTTTGATGCCAAGATGACAGGAAAAAAACCCACAGGTAGACCAAAGTAGGTAGAGTGATTCAGTCATAAGTGCCTTAGAAGAACAAAATGTTAGGTATGACAATATTGAAATGCTGACAAGTAATAGACTAATTTAGAAGAAAATTGTTGATAAGTTTAGTAATAATGTAAATATAATCATGTAGCTCACAATAGTAGCTGTTTATTTTTGGTAATAGATGTGTCAGCATGATTTTTGGCATAATTTTCTGGCTGATTTATTAATTAAAATTGCATTATTTAAACAGAACACAATAGTGGTACTCACAAGGTCAACTATGCGGATGTCTACTGGTACGACTAGGTGAGTGACGCAAAAATCAAGTGGCATTAATAACACAGATTTTTTAAAAATTATTTGATCTTGTGAGTGTAATATGTATGCATGGAGAAACACAAGAGACCTGTTTGTGGAGACAGAATCAACAGGAGACACGCAAAAGTGTGGATTTGTAGGAAGTGTGATATATTATTACACAACAAAATCATGAATGTAAAGAGACAGAAAAAATAAAAAGTAACAGCAAAATTATGTCCTTGACTTAACACATTAATAGCTTCATCTGTTGTGAATTTATCACTGGTAGCCCTAACAGATGAAGCTATTAACCACGCTACCGGCCAAGACGTCTATAGACGTTCACGTTATCATGGATGCGAAGTGCTTATTAAAATTGTAATACCATTGTTATAACAATGAAATATATGATGGATACGAAGCGTATGCGGATGCGTATTTGATCCATAACGGCCGGTAAGGTGGTTAATGCATTAAGTCGAAGGCATAATTTTGCTGTTACTACCAGGCAAGTTCCAAAAGCCAAAATAATGGTTTCCATTGAACAAGAATATAAGACCTGCCTCCAGTAATAGCCAATAAGGTTTATTTCAATGTGGCCAACATCCCAATCCAAGCTTCTGCAAAACAATATTCCACAAAAGGAAATCAGCGCTTTAAAAGAACAATATACAGTAATAACTATATTGTTATAACTAAAGCAGACAAAGGTAATGCAATTCACGGTGGTAATGAATTAAGCTGAAAATGAAAGCAAAATGCAGATACTTTTACAAAACCAGTCAACATACCAAATTATAGATCAGGGGTAGCCAACTACGCATCCTTTTGGAGCCAAAATAATTCCAGTAAGACTTAGAAGAGCTGAAACCTTTGACTGATGCAATGGTAGGGGAGTAAGTGAGTGTACATGGCGAGGTTATAACGAGCATGTAAGAACTGCTTTGGCTAATTACACACTTAATTTTAAGGAGATTACTAAGAAAATGGATATAAGGAACACCTCTACTAGTAAATAAATAACTAAAATTATTGTGTTTCGATTTTAAAATTATTCTAATTGTTCAAAGTAAACTTCATTTAATGTGTTTCAAATTAAAGTTTCAAATTAAATCTTTTTTTATTGCAGTAATTTTTATTAACCCTGTTTTTCTCTCTCTCTCTCTCTCTCTCTCTCTTTATTTATTTTGTTCCTCCTTTTTGTTGTCTCCTCATCTCTTTTAGTTTATTTTTTTCTGGTACATGCGGCTCGCGAGGCAATCTGTGGCACCCCTGTTATAGATCATGATCTCACTAACTCTCAGAAGAATAAAGTTTGCAAATTAGTGAAAAAAGTCACTAAACAGTTAACACACTCACAGCTTTTGATGTTAAAACACCTAGATTATATGGAGAATCTAAAATTCCCAAACAAGGTGTAAGCAACCTTATGCACTATTGTGGATAGTATTAACAGTTCCACATACAAACTTTTGCTAAACATTTTGGTAAAGTACTAGCCAACCTCACAAATAATTCTCTCTCCTATGTTAAAAATTTTGTTCACCTAAAAAGAATTTTAGAAAATCATATCTTAAAAAGTTCAGATACAATGATTAATTTTGATATCACTTCACTATTTAGAAATATACTGTTAATTGAAACCTTTGATTTACTAAAGTCACATTTTCGCTGATATATTTGAACTATTTAAATTTCAGTACATTCTGATTATTTTACACGGAAAGGGAAGATATTATTATTATTATTATTCAGGCCTCCATGGAGTCAAGAGACTTATCGTGGGAGGTCCTTCCTAGGAAACACAAAGTCTATCATACCACTCTTTGAACTCATTAATCCTCTCACCACTCTATCAGGAAAGGCATTCCATGGTTCAACTATCCTCCATGCAAAGAAATTACTCCTCATCTTCTTGCTCACAGCTTCCTATCATAACTTCCAGGAATAGCTCATTGTCATCGCTCCTTCCTGCTGTTCCACCATGTGAAAGAACTCCCCAGTGTCAGCCCAGTAACTACCTCTCAACAGTTCAAATATCTCAATCAAATCCCCTCTCCTTCTTCTATCCACCAAACTCTGCAGTCCACATTCGATCGGCCAATCCTCATTAATAACATTGTAGAGTCCTGACACCATCCTTGTTATCCACCTCTGTACCCTTTCCAGAGTTAAATTATCCCCTTCAAGTCAGGACAAATTTGAGAAAAATAGTCTAAGTGTAATCTGATCAGAGTCTTATACAATGGAATGATAACTCTTTTATCTCTGCAGGTCAGCATCCTTCTCAGTATTGCAGCAATCCTCTGGGTTACATTCACCACCTTCGCAATATGCTCGCTGAATTTCAGTTTTTTATCAATCATCACTCACAACAGATGTCTTGTTTCCCTTACTTACTCCAGTACTTCCTCCTCCAATCAAGTATGCAGCCTGCCATTAATGTATCCCAAACTTCAATACTTTACATTTTGCAGCATTAAACCGACACCCCCATTATCGCAATATGCTCACTGAATTTCAGTTTTTTATCAATCATCACTCACAACAGATGTCCTGTTTCCCTTACTTACTCCAGTACTTCCTCCTCCAATCAAGTATGCAGCCTGCCATTAATGTATCCCAAACTTCAATACTTTACATTTTGCAGCATTAAACTGACACCCCCATTCATTTGCCTATCTATCTAGTTTATTCAAATCCTCTTGCAGGGCTGCCACATCTGCACTATTACTAATAACTGTTCCCAGCTTCACATCATCTGCAAACAAGTGAATATTCCACAGCAATCCATTGACAATGTCACTGATAAAAATGTTAAATAATACAGGTCCCAGTATTGAACCCTGTGTAACCCCACTTGTAACCTTCTGCCTCCTTGATATTGTCCCACCATACACAACTCTGTGATACCTATCAGACAGCCCATCCTGAATCGAGTCGACTATCCTGACATCTAAACCCATTTACTGCAACTAAAATATCAGCTTATCATGAGGCAGCATGTTAAATGACTTTGCAAAATCCAAATGAATATCAGTATATACCTTTCCTTCATCAACTGCTTTTGTCACTTTATTATAAACGGCAATCATATTACTAAAGCAAGAGCATCCCTTAAAAAATCCATGATGACTCTCACAGATAACATTACCCTCATCTGCCCAACTATACAGGGTGTTCGGGATAAATTTGACAGTTTCGTAAGGAAAAAGAAAATCTTCTTTGTATCTATTAAATTTAATGAATTGACAAAAAAACATTACAGGCAGAGTTAATTACAATACTATCAACAAGATTTACTCAAAATAACCACCATTAGCATCGATCACAGCTTCAATTCTGCTTCGGAACCTCGAACAAGCTGATGCTACAGTCTCCCTGGGAAGGGCCGCAAAAACTGTTTTAATTTTATCCATTAACTGGGCTTTTGTATTACTGGAAGTGCGATTGGTGTCTTTTTCAACTGCGCCCCATACAAAATAATCCATGGGGTTAAGGTCTGGGGAGTTTGGAGGCCAAACATTTGGACTGGTGAAGTCGTAGAAATTTTCAGACAACCATTTTTGACTTTTCCCAGAGGTGTGGCAAGGGGCCGAATCCTGCTGCCATACATACGGCCTACCATTGGCTACCCTTGTTATCCAGGGCTTGACTACAGTTAGCAACTCCATGAACAAAGCCCGAATTCCAATGCCAGGGTTCTTCAACACCTGTTCCTGCAGATTTGCGAGGAATTCTGCTGTACGAACGCAATCAGATCGTCTGCTAGGGATCTTTCTTCTTGCTACATCCTCGTAGTCACCATTGCAAGTCTCTAGTTCATGCCTGATTGTTTTTACTGTATTCAGGGAGCATTGGGCAGCAGTCGTAATATCCTTATTTTGATGGCGGGCACGAATCATCATGATACAAGTTATTCTCTTCCATGATTCAGGTGGGTTCCAGCTATCCATCCTTTCTGACATCTTGTATATGAATGAAGAAGGGTCCAAACTTTTAAATGAAGAGAAGTGTGTGTTAATACATGTAACTTACGGAAAAATATAATTAATTATAAATATGTCAAATTTATCCCGAACACCCTGTATATAGTCCCTCACTAATTTCTCCTAGATCTTAACAACCACTGATGAAATACAAACTGGCCTATAATTAGACACTGCAAGTCTGTTACAACCCTTATGCAATGGTAGTATCTTACTTTTCTTCCATTCCTTGGGGACCATTCCTGTAGCCAAACTTTCATTGAAAATCCAGATCAACAGAGCTCTCAATTCTTTATCACATTCAGGGTACTCAGTATTTGGAACACACTCACCTCATACACCTCTAAACTTCAAACCTGCCCTATCCCTCTAGTATTAAAACTTACTTCTCGAGGATGAAAAACTCCAATAACTTGTTCATTGAATAACTCCACTATGTCCTCTGATTCAGCCACTCTATTTCCATTTTTATTCCACAATATCATTCTTTCACAATCCTAGGGAATATTTTAGCCACATAGCTAAAATATTCTCTAGGATTTTCTTTGGATCTTTCTGCCAATATCTTCTCATATTCCAGTTTTGCTTTCTCCATCATACTAGTCACACTCCTGGCCTGAGTCTTAAATTCTTCTTGCATCTGCTCTGCACCCCTCTCCTCATATCTCTTCCATAATCTCTTTTTCACCTGAAGTTCCTGTTTGATATTGTTTGTCATCCACTTTGCACCAAATTGTGTCCGCTTCTTCACTATGCAGCTTATTATTGCTGTTAAGAAATATTCCTTCACAATTTCCCAAGCAATGATATCCTGGCTTTCCAATTCTGCCCTCCATGGAACTGCCCCAAGTTCCAGCACTGCCTCGCATTCTTCTCATTACCTCTCTATGACCATTTCCATTCTCTCCTCTTCTATCATTCCCATAACTCTCTCTTATTCCCTCTCTTCTGCTGTTTCTAGTCTCTCTTTTTCTATCATTCCCATGCTGGCCCGGTTGGCCAAGTGGTTAGCATATCTGATCTCCAGCCAAAAGGCTGTGGGTTCAAATCCCACCATGGGCATGGATGTTTGTGATTGTCTGTGAAAATACAGGTGGTATTGTAGGCAGTAGATGGCGCTGGTGCTCTCCCTCGATGAGTCTTAGGACTCCCTGGAGGTGTTGCGTAATAATAACTCTCTCTCTCATTCCCTCTCTCTTCTATTGTTTCTATTCATTCCTTTTCTATCATTCTCATACCTCTCTATCATTCCTTCTTTTCTACTCTTTCTATTCTCTTCTCTTCTTCCCATAACTCTCTCCCACTCCTGCTCTGATTTTCATTGCATTCATCACTTCCATTAGCCTAATCTCATCTTTCATGTTTTTCCTCTTGTTCCCGAGACACTTCACTTCATCTTTCAGCTCATCTATCTCGCTGTGCAAGTTAGTTTCTCTTACTTACCATTCATCCTCCCAATCAAGACCATCTCCAAAAACGTCCCAATCATTCAAGGCTTCCATGCTCCCCACTCATATTTTTTCATTCAAAATTTGCTCATTGTTCTCACCTTCTATCACAGTACTCGCTTCTTTAGGTGAGGTTTTCCTGCCCCTGAAGCGACGAGGTCGATTATCGTAATATATAATTCACTAAGTTCCTCTCATTGCCTACATTTTATATGTATATGTCCCATTCTCTCAACCATCACATATCCAATTGCGAAGACACATACATACCACAAGCACCGCGTGTCACAAAATCCTGTAGAATGTTATGCAAAATATAGTCCTTAAATGGGAGAGGTCTCAGTGACGTGCCATTTGTAATTGGAGCTGCAGCTGCTACCATCATTCAAATAGTGCTGAGGAACTACTACAACTAAATGCTCTACTACACTATGTTATACGCTCTACTGTAAGCTAATTTACGTATGCGATACTATAACTATAAACTATATTTAACTATACCAAATAACGAAAACTTATCTTCTTCTCTTCCACTGTAGATGCATCCAACTCTGAACTCGTCTTCTTGCTAATACACTATAAATGACAACTAAACTCCAAAAGCAGCACCACTAAAGAACACTTGTATTACTGAAAAAAAATGTAGCACAATTCATGAAGAAGTCACACTATACACTGTTTAAAAAACATTTTTTTTTTAGCACAGCTCAAATCCACCACCACGTCCTTCAGCAATTCTAGTGCCATCCAGGCATACAGAACAACAACAACTAGATGGGATAGCAATGGACTTCCCCCCTTCTTTTCCCCTTTAGCCAATTTCTACATAGAACACTAAAAGCCAGCCATGAATACAGCCACTCTCAAACTAGTGGTATGGTTAACTATGTTGATGATTTGTTTGCAATTTGGTCACATGGTCCACACACGTTAGTCACATTTTTAGTGCATTTAAATAGCCAATACCCTAAAATCCACTTCACAATAAACAAGGAGCCAATGACTATCTGCCTTTCCTGGATACGCTAATTACACTGCTTCCAGATGGTTCCTTATCTTTTTCTGCTTATAGAAAACCCACACATAACTTCAAACCTTAACAAGTATGGCTGTATAAATTTACCAAAATCTGAGAGACAGTCATTTTAAGATCTAATTAATATTTGTTTTCTCACTTTCTCCAACACAGATGATGCCTAATTAGGGCTTTAGTTCCTTGTGCTGGCCATTACATTTTTTTTTAAAACTAGTCCCATTTAAATTACACATATTTTTGGTCGTAAAATGTTAAAAAAATATAAGACTTATTGATAAACTGACCATAGATATTTAATTCGTATGTATATTCATACAATACTGCCTACCGGTTTCACTAGTAACTGACTAGCTTTCTCAAGGCTTGCACAGTACAAAAAAATAGTAAATGCAAAAAAAGGTTTAAGAATACAAAAAACGTACCTATTAGGTAGCTAAGGTAACACATTCGCTTGACATGACTGTATGAATTGTGACTTTATGCCAAGTATCATGAACATGCGTTACATGCAAACACATAATATGATTATTCGCATACTGTAGTTCTGTTGAATTGAGAGAATTAATTAGATTTTTCCAAGTATTGTTCAGTATGGCCCCTTCATTTCTGTTTAGGTTGCTGCCTGTACGTATCACTACTGCTGCTTCTTTGAATAATTGATGTCTGTAATCATTATCTACGTAGGGCATAGAGCTGTTATCCCAGTCTATAAGCGTGTTTCGAAGTTGAAAAGAAAGTGATGTGCTAAACTGGAGGTGATCATTCAGTTGTGATTTACATCACCGACATGTTCTTTCTGTCTTATTTCCAGGCTTCTTGAAGTTTGTCCAATGCAGAAAAGACTGCACATGTTGTCCATTACATTTTTTTTTAAAACTAGTCCCACTTAAATTATACATATTTTTGGTCATAAAATGTCATGGAATATTATACACACCTGGATATTTATAAAATCGAACACTGTTCTTAGGAGATCTCAGAACCTGTCTAATGCTCGTAGTTGGTTTAAATACAACCCTGATGTTATGGGCTTTTAACAATCTTGTAATTTTGGTGGAAATTGAACTCATAAAGGGGATGACTGCTGTTGAAATTTACGGTGGCTAGAAAAAGAAAAATGCAGGAAGGCCAAGTTACTGAACCCACTTAACATTCTTAAAAAGGTGTAGGGATTTCTCTATCATCCCTAAATTCCTTATCATCAAAGGACATATTCAATCCATACAAGCCAAAAAGAATTTACCAAAGGACTTCATTGGCACTACTCAGAAAAAGAATCCAACACATCAGGTATGAATTAATATAAGTGATGTTAATGCCACAACTATTTTTATGACATTTCTAATAGTGCAGATTACACGACCCGGAATAATATAGACCACATGATAGAACAGCTACGAAAAAACTTTCCAGTTAAATAAAGTCAAACAAATTAGAAAATTTGAAGAACTTTATAAAGAAAAATACCAGACACACAAAGGCTTCCCAGATAACAAAGTGATTTTCAACATGTTGAATCACTGCCTTTCCAAACATGAATCAGATATCCTAAAGAAAGGTTTTAACTTTTCAATCACTCCAAATTACATTCCTAAAATGGACTTTATGTGTGGAATTGAAAAAAGTCTCTACCCGCTACCAGAAGCTGTAGCCAGTGATATTAGATTCCAAAGCACGATTATCCTAGCAACAGCAAAACAACCACAACTTAATACCACTCCATATGATAGGAAAGCTATTTGGAACTTGAGGAAGAACAAAGAAATAATAATAACTGAAGTGGACAAGGGGAATGCCACCATCATCCTAAACTCAAAAGACTATTTCAAGAAGATAAATGACTTACTATCAGACAGTTCCACGTACAAAATTCTCAACAAAGATCCTACCATGAAGAACCATAATGAGACAAACTTCCTGATCCGCAATATGAATACTTGGCCTGAAGAACTAAAAAGAAAGCTTAAATCCTCACATCCCATTACTCCTAGACTGTATGGGGTGCCTAAAGTGCATAAGGAAGAAGAAGTGCCACTTCGTCCGATTGTGGATGGCAGGTCATCCCATGCTTACCTATTGGCTAAGCACCTAGCTAACTTACTTAGGATCAGACAAACAGGATCCTACATAAAAAATTCTCAACAATTTGTTGACAAACTCAAAAATGTGAAGATAACACAAACAGACATAATGGCCAGTCCAGACGTAGTATCCTTATTCACGAATATACCAGTAGAAGAAGTCATGAACATTATCAAAGATCTCTTTCCTGCTGATATTACAAAGATGTTCAAGCACTGCCTACAATCAAATTTCTTCAAAGATATACCAACAATTAGAAGGCCTAGCCATGGGCAGCCCTCTGTAACCACCATGTGCAGACCTTTTATGGAGAAATTTGAAAATGAAATCTTAACCAACATTACTCCTAAACCTTCAATATGGTGGAGATATGTGGATGATATCTTCGTCACATGGCAGGACAACATGGAAAACCTACATATGTTTGTCAATAGAATCAACTCATTCCACAATAAAATCAAATTTACTCTAGAAGTAGAAAACAATGAACAACTACACTTCTTGGACATACTAGTTAAAAGACAAGGTAACAATTTCAAACTGTCCATTTACAAAAAACCTACAGACACTGGACGATATCTACATTACTCTTCAAACCATCATAGGTCACATAAACAGAGTATCATCCACATGTTGAGAAATCAAGTCAGAAACTTTATCTCCGACGATGAAGAAGTTCAGACAAAACTGTCCCAAATCGCTATAACACTATCGCAAAATGGTTATCCTTGACACATCATCAACAAATTTCTATACAAAGATAACCAACAAGAAAGAACAGTCTCCCAGCAAATTTCAACAGCAGTCATCTCCTTTATGGGTTCAATTTTCACCAAAATTATGAGATTGTTAAAAGCCCATAACATCAGGGTTGTATTTAAACCAACTACGAGCATCAGACAGGTTCTAAGATCTCCTAAGGACAGTGTTTGATTTTATAAATATCCAGGTATGTATAATATTCCATGCATGTGTGGTCTTTCCTACATTGGACAAACTTCGAGAAGCCTGGAAATAAGACAGAAAGAACATGTTGGCGATGTAAATCACAACAGAATGATCACCTCCGGTTTAGCACATCACTTTTCAACTTCGAACCACACTACAGACTGGGATAACAGCTCTATGCCCTACATAGATAATGATTACAGACATCGATTATTCAAAGAAGCAGCAGTAGTGATACGTACAGGCAGCAACCTAAACATAAATCCAGGGGCCATACCGAATGATACTTGGAAAAATCTAAGGACAGTTCAACAGAACTACAGTACACAAATAATCATATTATGTGAACGTGTGTTCATGATACTTAGTAGAAAGTATCAATTCATACAGACATGTCACGCGAACATGTTACCTTAGCTACCTAACAGGTACTAACATTTTTTGTATTCTTAAACCTTTTTTGCATTTACCATTTTTTTGTACTGTGCAAGTCTTAAAAAAGCTAGTCAGTTACTAGCGAAACCGGTAGGCAATATTGTATCAACATACGTACGAATTAAATATCTATGATCAGTTTATCAATAAGTCATATTTATTAACTAGTCCCACTGTTATACCAAATTCTTCTTGTTTCACATACTGTGACAATTCTGTTTTCGTGCTCTGAAGATGCTAGAATATAATACCAGCAAAATATCAGCAAATAAGTTAATAAATTATCGTCCAGTGTCTGTAGGTTTTTTGTAAATGGACAGTTTGAAATTGTTACCTTGTCTTTTAACTAGTATGCCCAAGAAGTGTAGTTGTTCATTGTTTTCTACTTCTAGAGTAAATTTGATTTTATTGTGGAATTACTGAGCGATCATTTTGCAAGAGTATATCATCCAGGTGGTGGCTTTGCAGGAATGGAAGAACCAACAGCTTATACTGGAATTGTGATGAATTAAGTAGAGGTAACTAGTCTATTACAGAACCTCAATGTCAACACATCTGTGGGATTGGATGGTATACAAGCTCATGTCGTAAGTGAAGCGGCCAAAGAATTGTCAGTGCCCTTGACCATTTTGTTTAATTTGAGCCTCAGGAGTGGGTCAGTCCCAAGGGGATGGAAAGAGGGGAAAATAGTTCCACTGCACAAAGGTGGTTCCAAGGCTGCTGTTGAAAATTACCGACCAATCAGCATAACAGGAATCATTATCAAGGTCTTAGAGAAAATAGTCAAGAGGAAAATACAAGATTGGATAGAAGAAAATGGGATACTGTATCGGGGACAGCATGGTTTTGTGAAGGGTAGGTCATGCCTCAGTAACTTGCTCACGTATTATAACACAGTGACGGCTGAACTGGATAAGGGTAATGGGTTTACGGTGATTCTACTGGACCTTGCCAAGGCCTTTGACAGGATACCACATGGAATTCTAATCAGTAAATTGCAGCATATGGGAATGGACATAGGGTTGGTGAGATGGATAGGAGGGTGGTTGACGGAGAGATATCAAAGAGTGGTTTACTCAGGAGTAGAGTCCACAAGACGGCCTGTGACTAGTGGTGTGCCACAAGGATCTGTTCTTGGACCACTGCTATTTAATTTGTTCATAAATGATATAGGAAAGGATCTGAGAGGAACTGTTCATTTGTTTGCAGATGATGCGAAGTTGGGTAGGGCAATAGTGAATGCAGATGACGTCAAAATTTTGCAGGATGATTTGGATAGATTGGAGGTCTGGGCTAAGGAGAATGGATGTCAGTTTAATGTGGCAAAATGTAAGGTTATGCATTTTGGGGCGAAAAGATTGGCGGCAGTTTACTGCATTGGTGGAACCGTGCTCCAGGAAATTGATGAGGCACAAGATTTAGGAGTGTTGGTAGATAAGGAATTGAAATTTAGGGGACACATTGCAAAAGTGGCCAAATCAGCTCATCAAATCACTTGGTTGCTGAAGAATACGTTGACAAGCAGAGACAAGCAGGTTATTGTTCCTCTGTATCGAGCCTTGATAAGACCCCATCTAGACTACTGTGCTCAGATTTGGTCACCTAGGTTTCTTCTTGATGGGGAGGAGGTGGAGAGGATCCAGAGGCGAGTGACCAAGATGATAGCAGGTCTGTGGAATGAACCGTATGAGAACAGGTTGAGGATTTGTGGGTTGCAAAAATTGGTTGATAGGTGGAGGAGGGGAGATATGATTGAGACATTCAAATTACTGAAGGGTTTCTATAAAATTAATTCAGAAGATATTTTTGAGAACAGGGCTGGTTGTAGGAGGACTAGGGGACATCCATGGAAACTGGGCAAAAGTGTGGTTAGTAAAGGTGTTAGAGCTGGGTTCTTTACTTTTAGAGTAGTGAATGAGTGGAATGCGCTCCCTGAGTCTGTGGTGGATGCTGTGACAGTGAATGAGTTTAAGGCGAGGTATGATAGATACTGTATGAATGTCAAATAGTTGTGATGAATATGATTTGGGGACTCCCTCGATGAGTCTAATGACTCCCTGGAGTTGCCCGTAATAATAGTAATAGTAAATATTAGTTTCTTATCATTCTGTGTTGTCATCAATACCGAGAAAATAATTGAAAAGTCTATCATAATCTAAATATACCATTGTCATTTATCACTGAAGTAAGGTCTCAAGAACAAGATCCATCAATGGGAAGCTGCATACTCTGTTGGAAGAACTGTACTTAAGAAAGCGCAAGTGACAAGGAACCTTCTGGTGATGACTGATAAAAATTTGAAGTTTAGGTAACATATCACAAATCACAAAGGTGGTGAAAGCAACCCAGGGAAGGTAACTCACAGACCATATCAGGATTATTATGCTCAGATTTGGTCTCTAAAATTTGAAGAGGGTAAGTTAACCTTGGAGATGGTGTAAAGCCAGATAACAAAAATGATATAAGGACTGTACAATGTTAGTTATGAGAACAGATGGAAGATGTGGTGTGCAGGATTTGTTAGATAGGAGAGGTGATATGCTTGGGATATTTAAAGTATTCAGTGGTAGTTTCAGTATATTGCCACTGACAAGTTCTTTCTTATGAAGATCAAGAGAAAGCAGCAAGAACAAGGAGTTATCTCGGGAATTTATGAATGGAAGCGGTCAATAACATCATTTCCACCACTTTTGACAGAATGATGCATGGAATGCTGTTGCATTCCATGCATCATTCTGTCAAAAGTGTGGGGTCTATGGGATTCAGGATGACAGTGGTGTGTCTCAGGGATTGATCTTGATTCACTGTTGTTCAGTACAAAAATGCACAAGAAAAGCAATGCTAAAAAAGTGCACTGCAGGTGAGAAGAAGAAGGCTAGCCCCTCTAACGAGGTTATTGGAGTTGTGGAGGATGTTAATGAAAATGACTTAACCTCCTTTGTCATATCCTCACATGCTTTTGAGGGTACAGAGGTCTGACATAAGTCAATTTACAGGCTGAATTTAACCCTGTGAGAATGGACAGTCCTCAACAGAGTGCCAACAGCATCGAAATAGATCACTTCCAACTACTAACCATGCTCAGACTTGCTTAACTTTTTGCATGAGCCATTAGTAGTGGAGACTCTAACAATCAACTGACCTTGGCTGGCGAAAATTAACCTCCAAAATAGCAAAATTGAAGCAGATCATTAGAGAAATGATGCGGAATTACAAAAAGTCAAAAGGTGTTTAAATGAGCATAGGAAGAAAATAAAAATTAAGCAGCAAAATAAGAAACAACAAAGCAGAGAAACAATCAGGAACTAATGGAAATCAGGTAAGTGACAGTATTAGTAGAAAAGAAAGAAGTTATTTGTTATGGTGACTTTATAATAAAACATGCTTTCGATGAGTGAGTTATAACTTTGAGTTTTCCTGGAGCGAAAATTAAGAATATTAAGAAAGTAATTCAAAAAAGAAAAGAAAAGTAAACAAAATTGTAATAGTAGTAGGTACTAAAGACTTAACTATTGATAAGTTCAGTAGGAGAGAGGACAATGAAAGGGTTATTGGAAGAGGCAAGAGTGAAGGGTGAGGAAAAAACTGTCAATATTTTCCCTTGATATGTTAAAAATTATTTAAGAAGAAGCGCTTGATGGCAAAAAATTCAATGAACAGGCTGTGTAGAACGGCTAAAAGTAACTAATTATAGTGGGAATTGGTTAGACTAATATTGGAGTGGATACATTAGATAAATTATGAAATAAAATAAGTATGATTTATCACATAATTTGTTTTTATGGTATATTGACACCTTGACTGTTCATTAGAAATTCTGAAAGTAAATATTTGTTCACACAATCACTAGGTGTAAGTGCTCCCTTTTTAATTGGTGTGCATGCACATATGTCCACGGCTTAGAGGGAACATTAGTGTTAACATATCAGTATATTAATATGTCAAAGCTTCTTAGAACACAGTATATTATTGCAGGAGCTTGACAATGTTTTCCATCACCAAATTCAAAGATTCATATTTTATACCTAGAGTATAAGATGACTTCTGATTTCATTAATTTTTTTTTTTTAAACTTCAAATATCATCTTATATGCAGAGATATATGGTATACTCATTTTTAATAAAATTAACCAAAGATTACTAAATCTGTATCAAATATACACTGATTTTACCAGATTTCTTTCCTCTTGTTGCATTGAGTCGAACATTTTGAGGACCAGACATGGCTGACATGCTTCCTGATGAATGAAGTTGTGAATCAGGTAATGGTACTGAACCATCAATAAGAGGAACAAATTCTGAGCATGGTGCTGAAAACATACAAAAGTAATTTGTGAAACACAACTTTTGGATAAAATAATGCAATGTTATTATCAAACACCACAATGTTGGCAGCAATAATGGTTACAATAATGTTACAAACCTGCTTTGCATTTAAAAATGATGGTAATATATAACATATGTTATTATTGTATTATTATCATCACAAAATAGATCAAAACTCTTTATGCAAATATAAATCTCAGAGACTGTTTTTGGAATTTGCCACATCACATTCTCTTAACCTAAATATATATGGGCAACTGCACTCAACTTTTTAGGATAATCTTATTGCGACAATATCTGTACAACAATCAGAACTGATCTTCTCATCATACCCAGGTGAGATTGTAGGATTATGGCATTTTGGTCATTCCTTTCTTTGTCTTCCTCATGTTATGTTTTAAGTCACATGCATATAATCTTATCTTTGTGCCTTTGTCTTGAGAATCAATGTGAATTTTGCCTTAATAATTAAATAAAAGTTAGCTATTTTCCTAGATGTCTGTTCTTTAAAAGAGAGAGAGAGAGAGAGAAAAATTCTGTTAAGGTGTAGACTTAACAGAATTCATACAACAAACAATCTCAGAAAAATCCTGTGTGTATATATCACTATTATAATTTTTTCCCATGTATTTTTCTTTAAAGGAAAAAAAACAGACAGCTAAAAATAACAAGTAACTTTTACTTAATTATTGATGCAAAATTCATCTTAGTCACCAAGACATTAAAGACACAAAGATAAAATTATGGATATGCCTGAAAGCACAACAGAAGGAAGACAAAAAAAAAAAAAAAGGTATAATCTTACTGTCCCAACTAGTGCCCACTATTGGTACAATAAGAAGAATAATATATATATTAAGAATAATAAGATACTTTCATAATTGAGTCTCTCCTATTCAATTCAGTGATCTAAATCAACAACGTCTACAACCCAAGAGTGGCTAGACATCATTTGAATTTTTTCAGAATTAATAAAATATGTCACAGATTAATGCAACTGATTTCAGTAGTGAACTTGACAGATAAAATTTATCTAATCTGTTGAATCAGATAAATTTTATATATGACAAAATTACTGAATATATATTAAGAATAATATATATTCTTAACTGAATAATATTGGTGGCAATAAAATGCCACCAACTTAATGCTATTCAGTTTAATCCATTCTCCCCATCCTTTTTTTTCCTCTATCCTCAATACTGTTCAATTTAACAAACTCCCTCACATCTTTGCATTTATGTAATTATTGATTGTAAACATAAAAAGGACTGTTTGGTGGATAAGATACTTGCACATACACTCACTTGATTGTCTCCCACCCCAATTCTACAGCTTCCTTGACTTTGCACTATTGAACTCTCACTGAACCTTCTTAAGATAACTAATTCCAAATCCATTCAAATGAAAAACATTAGCCTTTTAAAGTCCTTTCATCCATCACTATCTTTCTCCACACATTCACAAACTCCACACTCTTCCTCCTGCATTGACTCATAATCATGGCCCTTCTTTTCTCAACTCTATCATATCGCAGCAGACTTACCATCTCTCTCTCTCTCCTCTTTCACTTGTACCAATAATTCTTTCATATCTTCTCAATGCAACATGTCATCATTAGCACCTGCAAAAATAATCATCATGCACAGTTAATAGCTGCAATAAAATGGGCTGGTGAAGGAGGAAACAAGGGCAAATGTGGATGGCATGTATTGGCAAATTAGTACATATGAAGGATAAGTAATTATTACAGTGGACCTCATCTGGTGTACAGACACAGGATAAGAGATAAGCAGAATATACAGGTATAAAAATATGTATACAAAAACAAACATAACATATCTCAGCAGTGCACAGGATAATAACTAAATAAAAGCACAGCATAAACAGATATGTATATATAAATCAGCACAGAAAAGCAATGTAAAGTGTGTAGAAAGAAATTAAAAAAAAAAAATTATAAAAAAAGTGTAAAAAACAAAAAAATATTAATAAAAAAACTGGTTTTAAAAGTATAAACACAATAAATTAAACTAATAAAACCCATATGTACATAATTTATATAAGATAAATATTGATTTGTCATTTTCATATCCCACATGTCCCGAGGGCACTGAGGTTTGACTAGGGATCCCAGACATCCTGTAAAATACGGGATCGTTTACGGACATTTTACGAAATTCATTCTTCAGAAAAGTATTCCAAAACTGAGCAAGACTGATAGATTAATAACAATATTGTCAGGTGAGAAGAGCATTACTGTATTAACAATCTATTTTAACAAATATATTGTACAATATATTTGTTAAAATAGATATACAATATATCTATAATAGTAAGTAAAAAACCATTTGAAGGCAACTTAAAGTGGCTTAATGAAAATATGCAGCCTAACAATTGGATTTACTATTTGTTTACTTATACTTAATAAAGTGAGTGCATAGTAAACCTTACCACGCACACACTTGGAAAGTTAGAATCATTTTGTAAGACTGACATATGTGATGGATGCGCATACTAAACTTTCACCCTCAGTCATAAGTGTCCCGTATTTTTTTCCAACGTATCTGGGATCACTAGGTTTGACATATGTCAGTTTACAGGCCGAGGTTAACCCTGTGAGAATGGCCAGTCCCCAGCAGAGTGCCAACAGCATTGAACAGTTGATTCCCTTCCAACTACTAACCATGGTCAGACTGCTTAACTTTTTACATGTGCTGTTAGTAGCAGAGACTCTACCAATCAACTGACCTTTGCTGGCAGATAAATATTGATACTCTATAAAATCATGATATCCTGACTGTTGTCATGATTTGGTGAAATTATAACAAACTTAAGGTGTAGAGAACATAGGAGAGGATAGATTAACTGTAAGTATGTAGGAGATATGTGAGGAAATAAACTTATCTCAATAAAGTGAAAGGATTTGTAACTTATCAAGATATGTCTTAAGGGAATGTTTCAGGGAAATGGCAACAGTATTGATATATCTGTTTAGTAAGAGTTGAGAGCACAGGTTCCAAGAGAATGAAAAGAAGGTAAAATTGTTACATTATATAAAGGTGGTGATAAGGCTGTCACTATAAATTACAGGCCAATCTGAATATCTTCAGTGGTGTTTAAGGTACTGAAGAGACTGGTAAGAACTATGATACAGAAATGGTTGATAACAACAGTATAATCTGTGTTTGTCAGCATAAGTTTGTTAAATGGAGATCATGTTTTACCAACTTATGTACTATAACAAAGTGACATATGCCACGGATAAGAGAAATGCATATATTGTGGTACACTGGTATATTTAGATTTCGCAAAAGCTTTTGATAGACTGCCACTCAAGAAGCTGCTAATTATTATTATTATTGTATCCTTCATGAACCTCCCACAATGAGTTGGCAGACTCATTGTGGGAGGTTCATTCAACTGACAACATATTTATCATACAGAACCCTGAAATCCTTAACATTTCCTGCATTAAGAACACATTCTGGTAATGTGTTCCACTCAATGACAATTCTCCATGTAAAAAAATTTCTCCTCACACCACACTCTTACATAACTTCTAGATGACCTCTGGTTTTTCTCCTCTCATCTTCTCCTCTTTTTATAATCTCATCCGGATTAATCTAATAAAATCCTATCACTAACTTAAATGTCACATCTTTCCCTCCTATTCACCAAGCTCTGCAATCTACATTTTTTTCAACCTCTCTCCATAGCCAGCAGTCCAATGTCCTAATATTGTCTTAGTAACTCGCCTCTGGATACTCTCCAATATAAACTGAAATAAAAATGAAAAACTCTTAAATAAATTGAAACAGATGAGACTGGATAACATACTAGTGAGTTAGATATGTCACTGGCTGTCAGTTACGTATCAGAATGTACAATCCCAATATGATTAATAATATATTAATCATATTGGGATGGGCTAAAATGGTGATATTCAACTGTTTGCAGAATGCAAAATTGGGGAGAGCTAAGCAGAGTCAAGCAGATGTTGTGGCCTTCCAGGACAACATGAATAGATGGTATGAGTAGGCAACAGTATAGAACTGTCAGTTCAATGCAAAGTTATACACTTTTCAAATTAACAAGAAAAAAACAGAAAGGATAAGTAATATTATTGTTATTATTATTATTTGACACCTCCAGGGAGTCCAAAGACTCATCGAGGGAGAGTGTGCCAACAGCATCGAACGATTGGCCGCCTTCCAACTTTAAAGCCATACATTTCAACCTGAATATTACAGATCATCTTCAGTGGTGACGACAGTTAATTATAAAATATAAATAAATAGATGATTTGAAGAAGTAAGAGCTGCATGATGTTATACACAAAACAGCACAAGAATATAACTGAGGAAATATTACAATATTGATAATTAATTAGCTCTATAAAGAAAATTAAAGGGTGAGTAGAATAAGACGTTTTTATATCTCAGAAAGAGAGAGACAGTCATTCTGATTTAAGTTTGGGTGGTGAAGTAAAGCTTCCGCACTTTCTTCGAACAAACATCGAAATTTATACCGATATTGATGAAGTAAGTGTGTTTCAGACATAGGATGTTGTGGTCTGTATGTATTCTGTGATGTGTCAAGCCAGATTTTTCAGTACATCAAGTTCCAATTCCTTACATTTCTGTTATCTCAGAGCACATTTCTAGTATGGGATGGAAATGGATTCATTTCCAGCACATCTCCAGGATAACTTGACCCTATTATCATCTTTGTTATCAGTCTCTGCACTCTGACCACAGTAATATTTCCTTGAAGTCCTGGGGACTAAATCTGAGCACAATAGACCAAGTGCAATCTGATCAAGGCTTTATACAATGGAATGACAACTCTTTTATCTCTGCAGGTCAGTGTCCTGTCCTTCTCTGTATTGCAGCAATCCTCTAGGTTAACTTCACCACCTTCACAATATGTTCCTTGAATTTTAGGTTTCTATTAGATCTCTTGCCTCTCCCACTTCCTCCAGTACAGTCCCTCCAACAAAGTATGCAGACTCTCATTGATATACCCCAAACTTCAAGACTTGACATTTATGCATTAAACTGAAACCCCATACATAAGCACATCTGTCCAGTTTATTCAAATCCTCTTGCAGGGCCACGACATCTGTACCATTACTAATAACTCTTTCCAGCTTCACATCATCTGTAAACAACTGAATATCCACTTGCAATCCACCTTATGATTCCACATATATGCTTTCCTCACAGAATTCTGCATATGGCTAGAAACAAACCATGTAATCACTCCATGATCATGCTCATCAACTGGAGGAAAGTGCGAAATTCCTCTCACAATTACCTCTGATGAAATGATCAGATCTAAAATTTTCGATCCTCAAGTGCTCTCCTTCACATGATGCCTGAGATAGTTATCTCTCAAGAACTAAAGAAATTCATTTTCCTTATTCCCAAATGATATTTCTTCATTCTGACCTATACTGCCATGATTAAAATCACTCATGATAATTATCCTTCCTTTGTTAACTAATCCAAGTTGTTTATATTTTCTTCTTCATGTCTACCTTATGTGAGCTTAATTCCCCTGCTATCATCAACAGCACTCCGCCTCCTTTCTTGTCCTTTCTATCCTCATGAAAAATACTGTATCATCCATTTCTATTCCTGTTATGATATCATCTTCATTCAACCACATTTCACATATTTCAGTGATTTTGAGGCAAATAAACTCAATCACTGAAACTATTTCCTCCCCTCTATTTCTGATACATCTGGCATTTATAAACAAACACAGAAGGGCATTTTTTTAGGTCTATAACCAGATCTACAAGCTACTGGTTGGCTGCAATTTCCCCACCACACCTGCTCTTTCTCAATCACCTTTATCACTATTTACTACATATATCTGCTCAGTCTCAACTTCTCCACTCACACTGCAATATACTCCATCTCCATACACATTCACTGATACTTTCAGCATCCATTCTCCCTGTCTACCCATGCTCCTCCCATTTCCCTGTTCCTCTTGTGTTCCCGTTCTCTCTTCTTTCACACTATTACTGTTTCCACTGTCAAGCTCTTCTGTCTCTTCAATACCACACTCCAGCTCTTTCACTCCATCTCTTGCATTCAGCACACACTGTACTTAAATTTAGCAACACTTTCTCCAGTACACTCACTTCAAAGCCATTCAATGCAACTCATCATGCCTGTATTATTCTATTCTTCTCTCAAACACATGCCATACATCCACAAATTGTACTCCATTCTCCCCACACAACTCTGCCTGCATACCATTCATGATTCCAGCTCTCCATCTCAACTCATCATTGTCATACGTTGGCAACACACTGACAACCTTTCCCACTACAGTGTTTTCTTTCACTCTACTCAATAAACCCCTGATATCTGCTTTTACATGCTCCTTATGTCCACTTAAATGATTTGTCCCTATGACAACCACTAGTTCTCCTGCTTGTTTCATCCTCATGTGCAATGCCTGAATTATCCTGTTCATTCTCCCTCCTGGATATGCATACCTTATGGATTCTCTCATTATCTAATTCTCTATGTATGGAATCTCCATACACTGTTATCCTGGAGTCGCTCATTACCTTTTTTATCATTTATTCTTTTATTCTATTCTTTTGTACACTTTCATTAGTTAATACTAAACAATCTCATGTCACTCTGCATATTCCTCATTTCATTTTTCATTTTCAACAAGTGTTTCATCAAATCTTGCAGTCTGACAATTTCACTCTCTGTCACTCCCATAGAATCGCAATCCCTTGTTGTGCCACACTGTACTTCTGTTTCCTCATTCCTGCTTTCGTTCCCTCCCTTATCACTAACTTTCTCTTCTAAATTCTTACATTCTTTCACTTCCTGAATTTCACTAGTTTTCATTTCATTTCCATTTCTTTCATTTGCATCATCTTTTATCTTTTCAGTCTGTTTCACATTCATTACCTTGTGATCTAATAACATATTGCACTTCCAACAAATATGTTAGCAGCAATGTGTCAAGAGAAAGGAGTGCAGTTTATTAATGTATGGAATGAATTTGAAGGAAGAATTGAACTGCATAAGAGTGAAGTACTGCATCTGAATGGTTTGGTTTGAGTCATCTGAAGAGACTTGCTCCTTTGCTCCTAGAATGGAGAGTAATGAGTGCAGAAAACGAATTTGAGCAAATAAGAAAAGAGGTGAAAGAGTAGGAGAGTAAGGAAGGAGAGATTGAAGTGGTCCTTAAGAATGAAGACATGGGTAGCATGAGTGTAGAAAATGAGAGAACAAGTGTGCAAGAAAAACAGAGAGACTCATGGTGGATACAGGAAACACAGCATGAGAAACTCACATCCTCTTGGAGCATCATGCTCCAAGAGGATGTGAATGTGTTGAAGACAAGAAGGGAATGGGGTAGCCTGAGATGTAGAGAGAATAGTTGGAAGCGAAGGTTTTGAGATAAGGAGAAAAAGCAATGGGTTAAGGAACATATGGAGAAGTCACATCTAATAAGTGGTATCAGTGAAACTTCTTATAGATCAAGGAATGAGCTATTCTGTTTATATATGAACCTTACAAGTATCAGAAATAAAGGAAATGAAATTATTGCATTTGTTGAGTTCATTCCCCCAAAAATTGTTCAAATAAGTTACATATGGTTGGATGAGGATGACATCTCGACAGGAATAGAGATGAAAGGGTATGATGTATTTTGTGAAAATAGAAAGGGTGAAAAGGGAGGGGGACTATTGATGATAGAAAATAATTATATCCATACAAGATAGAGATAAGGGAGAAGTAGTGATAGTGGTTTTAAGGTAGTATGGTGTGAGAGTTAGGTAAATAAAATCAATACTTCATTGCATGTTGCTATAGAACTGGTTGGTAATGTGAAGGGTAGTGTGCAGGAAATATATAAGCAGATTAGCCAAGCAAACAAGAAAAGGGTGGTGACTATTAGTTCTTTTGCATGGCAGTATAGATTGCAATAACAAGTTAGCAACCAAAAGTAAAAAAAAATGAGCTTCTTTATTTTTGAGGGACAACCAGTGCCGTAGCTAGAGATTTTACCACCCAGGGATGTCCCTGAGTTTGCCACCCTTCTCAATACACACCAAAAACACTACAGAAATAAATTAAAACTACATTTATTTCTGAAGTAAAATTTAATTCCAATATTCTAAAATGTTATTTCACTTGCTTTTCTGTTAGCAAAACCGTCGATGACATTGTTGAAGTCTATTTCATCACTCAGTTGCTATTCTATAGAGAGTATAGCAAGATTTCTTAAACACAAGGTACTCATCTTAGGTAATTTTTAATCAATTTTAATTTAGAAATCTCCTCTTACAAATAGCAACACCTTCGGCAATTGTGAGGAAAAATTGGCAGTAGTATTATAATATTTGGAACTGCATTCTTGAGACTGTATTTTAGAATAAACTGCAAAAGTTCAAGGGGACTGTGCTTCCATGACTCTGTTTCATTTTGCATAGCAGCAACAGAAATAAATCTCTGAAGTATTTTTATCTCAACGAGGAACTCTTCCTTATTAATGCCATCTTGATCATGATTTAGTTGACATTTGAATTTATCATTCAAAAGATTTGATGGAGTAAGGAAGGCATATTTTTCAGCAAGAACATGAAGCTAATGACATGGTGATTTCTTGGATCACTCTGTCCAGCGAAAAAAATATTTCTCTCCTCAACTCAGTTTCGTATGACAATTCAGCATCTCGTGATTCTTCACCTGCCATCAGTTTCTTCTTTCTACATTGACGATCCATGACTATCCCCAGACCACAAATTTCTTTGGCTTAAGCTACTGAATTGTTAACTAATTCATTCCTATTTTCAGTTAAAAATGCTTTTAAAGCTTCGAGTTTTATGTCACATTGTTATATATTCAGTCCTTTGGTTTGGAGCTAGACTGGTGTGTCCTTAATTTCTAGAAGAATACATTCCCACAGGCCAAGAAAGCACAGGAAGGAAAAACGATTGTAAGGCAACAAGCAGCACGCAAAACATCTGACCTGGTAACTCTATTTTTTTCTTCACCAGGTAAATGTTCAACAGCACTTAAGATTTGAGTAATTTTTTTACAACACTCACAGCATCTCCCTGTGCATTCCACTGAGTTTTTACTACAAGCTTTCCACTTTGACCAGTGACGGAAGTCAAAATATCTTGAGAAAGAAAAAAATGTGAACAAACACTCCACAGTTCCAAAAAAAAAGGTAACAGAATTCACAGCAACCGAAGTTGCGTGTACACCTGCCAAATTCAGTGAGTGATTTGCACATGCGACAAATTCTGCTTTTTCATTAATTTCTTTGATGCATCTCTGAATGCCAGTATGTTGACCAGCCATCACAGCAGCATTATCATACGAGTATGCTTATCCTGTACAATTTTGAATATCAATTCCATCGTTTTCTAATTTTTGCAAAATCATAGTTAAAATATTCTCAGTGGTTTTACCTTTTGTTTCAATGAAATCAACAAATGATTCCACAACCTTTACTTTATTTCCATAGATCATAACGTACCATAAAACTTGGCTCGTTTGATCCTTATGAGAAATATCAGGGGTGCTGTTGAATATCACAAAAAAATAATTTGCTTCTTTTACTTGCTTGATAACTTTGTTTCTTACTTTTTCTCCCAAAATTTCTATAAACTCGTTCTTAATAGTAGGCAATATATAGAATTTAGCAAACTTTTTTCCCAGCTTTATTCTTAGAATATGTTCACATAGCACTGGATCATATTTCGCTAACAAATGAACTAATTCTGAAAAATTTCCTCTATTTCCGTTGATTCAAGTTCATCATCAGTCTGGTAATGATTTCTTTCTCAGTTACCCGTAAAGCCAAATTTTGTTTAGCTAGGAATCTAATCATATTCAACAATCTTGAAAGTATCTCCTTCTACTTCTTCACTTCATTTACAACTTGTTCTTGTTCCTTTTTATCAATTGTTGCTCCACATCAGATTTTAATTTCCAACTCTTTCCATTGTGTGAAAGATTGAACATGGGCCACACTAGATTCATGGTCAAATATTTTAGGATTAAGTTTCCACCACACGTGGAAACTTAATCCTAAAATATTTGGAAGGAGAGTAGACCAACCACGACCTCACCATTTTGTGTTTCATCCTTTGATTGACACACCCTCATGAATTACTTCATCAAAATCAGAATCTAGATGTTGAACCATTGACACACCTTGATGTACCAGTAAGATCATCGTTAATCTTACTTGGCCAGAGACCACTGGAATTTTTTGTTTGTTACACTCCTTATCACTTATTGAAGATGAAGAATCACTTGACTTTGACAATGGTTTGAATTCGGAAATTGCTTCAGCAACAGTAATATTGGATTCGCGACTGAGGTATTTCAGTAGTGCACCTTCATTCTTTTTTAATTCTTCCTCCCTAGCCTTTTTCTTTTTTCTAAAGGCTGCATCACTTTCTTTTATTCGCTTATCTTAAGTAAGACTGAAAGAATAATAAGAAAAAGAAAGATATTTATAATAATTAATAATTAAATAAGAAATAATGGGGATAAATAAATAAATACCTTTTAAATGTTAGTTTGTGTAGTCTGCATGCTTAAAAAACAGTGAGTATAGTATGATAGGGAAATGTAATGGTTTTATTATATTCATATTTTATTTATTTTAGTTGTAAGTATAGTTGTTAAAAACTAGTTATTAATTAAGTAAGAAAAAGTAGTAAGTTAACATAAATAAAGGAATTGTCGAAAAATAAAATTGTGTCTCACGTGAAAATCCTCAAAAAAGCGCTGCCTGGGGCAGATCCCTCTTCCCTAGATACACCACTGGGTACAACTACCTCAGGTGGTACACAACAGTGGATATACAAGAACTGATAGTCTTGAATTTGATCTCCTCAGAGGATTTCATTATATATGAGCTGCCAAAACTCCCTCCTGATGGTCATAGGTGAATATGAAGTGATCTAGATGGTTGCTGGCTATGTGACGAAAGGGTATATATTGATCTATAAGGCAGGTGATTATGAGAAGCTCAGAAGACAGCTTTCAGGTGTAGCATGGAATGAGGAGTTGGGTGGGAAGGAGATTAATTCTGCCTGGGTTATATTCAGGAAATATTCTAGTAAAAGCCATGTTGTAAATGTAATTCAAAGATGAAGGTTAAATAACATACATGTGAAATGGATAAATGAAGAGAATAAGCATGCAATACAAAGAAAAAAAGAATTAAGGAGGCAACACAGGAGGTGTAGTAATAAACAATTCCATGAGGAATATAAAGCACAGACAAGGAAGACTTGATTGGTGAGGTTACAAAAGTTGAGTATGAGCAGCAGTCAGCTAATGAAGCCAAAAAAATTCCTAGGGACTTCTTTTGATATATAGCCAGCAAAAAAAAAGATGATTATGGTAGGATGGCACTGATTGGGGAAAATGAGGACAACTGCTGTGGAGGATATAATTGAGATACTTAATGAGTAGATCATAAAGATCTCTCATCTTTCTGAATGTGACATCGTGGAGAATTTAAGAGCAGTGAATGAGGAGGAAGAGAGAGTGACTGCGAGTGAGGAAGTATATGAGTAATTAAGCAAACTTGATATTAATAAGTATGTGGGGCTTTATTATATATCAGTGAGAATTGTGAAGGAGAATTAATGTGCTAGACAATTAATAGCTGCATTGAAATATTTGTTTATTATAAGTTTTACATTTGGTCAAATTTCAAAAGAGTGAAAGGAAGACAAGACTATACCAATTAGTAAAGGATGTGACAGAATTCAAGAATCAAATTATAGGTCAATCTGTGTGTCAGCTAATGTGGGTAAAGTAAAAGTCTGGTGAGAATCAGGATACAGAATTGGGTTGAAAACAATGGTATTATCTTAGATGGACTGCTTGGATTTGCTAAAGGGAGGTCATGTTTTAGTAATCTACTTACTTATTACAATAAGGTGATGGCTTCATTGGATAAAGAAGATAGATACATACATAGTAGTATAATTGGATTTTGCAAAGGCTTTTGATAGATTATCGAATGATAAGTTGATAGTCAAACTATAGTGGATGGGTTTGGATATCAGACTAATCTGCAGATCAAAGATTGGCTATCAGATATATCATCAAGTTGTGTATAGGGGAGAATATCCTGGAAGAGGAAATTCACTAGTGGTGTTCCTCAGGGGTCTGTTTTACAGCTGTTGCTGTTTAACTTTTGTATGTTAATGATATTGGAGAATTGGATGGGGATATTCAATGGTTTGCAGATGATGCAAAGTTGGGACAAACTATTAGGAGCAGAGCAGAGGATCTAGCTTTACCAGAGGACTTAAATAGATTGAGTGAAAGTATGGGAGTCAGAATAACAGTTAAATGTTGCAAAATGTAAATTTCATAAAATTTAGGAAACAAAGATGGGATGAAGTATTTACTCTTGGTGGTGATATATTATTGGAAATGCAGGAAATAAGAGCCTTTGTGTGATGGCAGATAATGATCTAAAATTTAGAGGACATATTGCTAAAATTATGTGGACAATACAATGAATTCTGACAATGATGCGAAGGACAATGACTTGTAGAAGTAGATTCTGGTTCCACTGTACAAGGCTTTGATTAGACCACATATGGACTACTGTGCACAGATTTGGTCACCTGGTTTTCCAAAGGATGAAGAAATGTTGAATAGGGTCTACAATCTGAAATATCAAATATCACATCATCTCAAATAAAATTTGAGATGATGCAATTTGGAGAGTCTAGTGGATAGGAAGAAGAAGAAGAAGGTTATATAAAAGATATACAAGTTAGTAAAAGGTTGTTATAGGATTAACGATGAAGAGGTTTCTCATAAAATAGTAGAGATGAGGTGAGAACAAGAGATCATCCCTCGAAGCTGTATAAGGAAGGTGTAAGCAAGGGAGCGAGAAGCAGGTTTTTTGCACAAAGAGTTTTGAATAATTGGGATGCATTGCCAGACAGAGCGAGAGAGAGAGAGGTGTCTGCAAAGAATTTGAATGTCTTAAGACACAGCATAATGAGCTGTGTATATGACAAAAGGGACCTCCTAGATGTGTCTGTTGCTCCATGGGGTCTTAGGATAAGAATAATCATATTTATTATTATTATTGTTATTCAGGCCTCCATGGAGTCAAGAGACTCATCATGGGAGGAACTTCCTAGGAAACACAAAGTCGATCATATCACTCCTTGAACTCACTAACTGTTCTTGCTCTCACCACTCTGTCAGGCAATGCATTCCGTCATTCAGCCACCCTCCATGCAAAGAAACCATTCCTCACCCTCTTGCTCACAGCTTTCTTTTGCAAATTCCAGGGATGGACTCTGTCAATGCTCCTTCCCGCTGTTCCACCAAGCGAAAGAACTCTCGAGTGTCAACCTAGTAACACCCTCTCAACAGTTTAAAAGTTGAGAGGGTGTTACTGGTTCATATGTTCATATCATATGAACATATGATATCATATGGTGTTACTGTTCATATCACCTCTCCTCCTTCTATTTACCAAACTCTGCAGTTCACATTCCCTCAACAGAACCTCATAACTAACATTCTACAGTCCTGACACCATCTTTGTTATCTGCCTCTGCACCCTTTCCATGGTTAATTTATACCATTCAAATCCTGGGGACCAAATTTGAGAACAATAGTCTAAGTGTGGTCTGATCAGGGCCTTATACAATGGAATGATAACTCTTATCTCTGCAGGTCAGCATCCTTCTCAGTATTGCAGCAATCCTCTAGTTTACTTTCACCACCTTTGTAATATGCTTACTAAATTTCAGTTTCCTATCAATCATCACCTCCAGATCTCTTGTCTCCCCTACTTCCTCTAGCACAGCTTCTCCAATTGAGTATGCAGCCTCGCATTGATGCATCCCAAACTTAAAGACTTTGTTGCATTAAACTGACACCCCCATTCCTTTGCTCATCTGTCCAGTTTATTCAAATTCTCTTGCAGTGCTGCCACATCTGCACTATTACTAATAACACTGCCAAGCTTCATCTGCAAGCAACTGAATATTCCATTGCAATCCATTAACAATGTCATTGATATAAAGGTTAAATAATACAATTCCCAGTACTAACCCTTGTGGAACCTCACTTGTAACTTTCTGCCTCCTTGATATTTCCCTACCATACACAACTTTCTGATACCTATCAGACAGCCAATCCTGAATCCAGTTGACTAACCCGACATCTAAACCCATGTGGTGCAACTTAAGTATCAGCTTATCACATGGCAGCCTATCAAATGTCTTTGCAAAACCCCAAACAAATCCTTTCCTTCATCAATTGCTCATCACTTTATTATAAAAGGCAATCATATTACTACAGCAAGAGCGCCCCATAATAAATTCATGTTGATTCTCACAGATAACATTACTCTCATTTACCCAAAGCTGTATATGGTCCTCGCTAATTTCTCCAAGACCTTAACAACTACTGATGACACACAAACTGGCCTATAATTAGACACGTGCAATCTGCTATAGCACTGTCTTACCTTCCTTGCATTTCCTGGGCCTATCCTGTAGCCAGACTGTCACTGAAAAGTGAGGTCAACGGAGCTCAGCACATCTCTCAAAACCAGGGGTGAAATACAATCCAATTCCACAGCTTTACTGACATTTAGAATACTCAGTATTTGGAACACACTCCCCTCTTGTGCCTCTAAACCATGAACCTCATATATCGCTCTAGTATTAAAACCTATTTCTCCAGGATGAAATACTCCAATAAAGTGTTCATTGAACAACTCCACTATGTCCTCTACATCAGTCACTCTATTCCCATTTTTATCCCACAATGTTATTCTACAATTATTTCTCCTCCTACTGGCCACATAGCTAAAAAATTCCCTAGGATTTTCTTTGGATCCTAATGCCAATCTCTTCATATTCCAGGTTTGCCTTAATTACCATACTATTCTCTCTCCTGAGCCTTATATTCTTCATGCATCTGCTCTCCATCCCCTCCTTATATCTCTTCCATAATCTCTTGTTCACCTGCAGTTCCTGTTTGATATTGTTTGTCATCCACTTTACACCAAATTGTGTTCTATTCTTCACTCCTAGAATACAGCTTGCTATTGCTACTAACAAATATTCCTTCACAATTTCTCAAGCACTAATGATATCCTATCCTTACAATTCCTTCCTCCATGGAACTGTCTCAAGTTGGTATCTAAGACTATTATAATCACCCGGCTTTTAATTCCACATATGTTCTCTTTTATTTGATACTCTTGCATGTCTGTTCATCTTCCAAATCAAAAAAACCAAATGGCCACTCTCTCCAACTGGGATAATAGATGTGATCTCAGTTGTTATCAGCTCTTCTGATGCTATGACCAAATCCAAAACACTTGAAAATATTGTTCCCTCTATTACATGTTACCTAAGACATTTGTCTCTTGAGAAATCTAGAAATTCCATTCCCTTATTAATACATGCATTTTCCTCTTCCCAGCTTATACTGCTGTGGTTAAAATCTCCCATAACTTTCTTCTTGAACTTGCCAAGCTCAACTGCCTAAACATCTCCATCCTCTGTGCTCCTTGGTTTGTAGCCACATCCACTAAATATCCTGTCTTTCCCATCTCTTCCTAACACCATATGCTTTCAAAACCATTAATGTCACTGCCTTCCAAATACTCCACTCTTACAGGACATATCATAAGCAGTACCGCATCACTGTGTTTTCCATTCCTATCTTGCTGAAAAATGCTGTACCCTGCTATTTCTATTCCTGTTATTATATCATCTTCTGTCAATCACACCTCAGAGATCCCAATAATCTTTGGCCAGGATGATGCTATCAGCATCACCAATTTATCTCCTTTATTCTCTATCTTCATGAAAATAAGATAAATAAAGACAACAATTCATTTCTTGGTCAATAACCAGTACCACCCAAGTCATGCAACCCCTCACCTGTGACTTCTTCATATTTGCTCCTGTCTGCTCACCATTATCCTTTGTCCAAATATCCACATGAATTTCAGACCTTTTCATTCTTATGCAGATCATTCCCACATGTGTACTGATTGCTGCTTTCAGAATCCATTCTCGTTACACCATCTTCCTGCCCAACCATCTTTTCCTGTCTAACATGAATTCCTGTTCTGAAGTTCTCATCTCCATTTATGATCACACTGGTCTCATCTGGTTCACTAACCTGCTCATTTACATTATCTCTGACTTCTGCTGATATTTTGTTTAAATTGTTATGAGTGTGTGGTTCTGCTTTCTCTCTCGTATTTTGTTTTATCTTTATTTTATATTATCTTTATACTGTTATCTTATCTTTCTTATACATACAAGCAAAACGTTTATTCTTTAACAAAATTTCTTCCCTTTTGTTCTAAGCAGTCTTATTGGTCTCCCTACAGTTTAATCACACAACAGTCTGATAGAGCTCACCCGATAAGCATTAACAAAATTTATGTTTTCACTGCGCCAGCTAATACCTAGGATAGACGGGACTCTTACCCAGGGTGGCCCTCTCAGAATGATACATGATGATTAGACCGAAATAAACCTTATACCTCCGTTCACTTATCTCTTTCTTACAGTCGTGGCTCGCTTTAGTCATTTGTGTATTTCGGTTTATCCCGCTAAGATCGTTAATATTTTATGAATGGCTGTTTGAATTCATACGACAAAACTGGTCAGGCAGGTACTTGAAAGAAACAATTTAATAAGCTTGAGGAATTATACAAGTATACATTATAGACATATTATCAGAAGTATTCTCAAGTAAAATCATAGGCTCAAAACTAATTACACTAAACGCACAATCAAACATGCATAGACCACTAATATTAGCATTTTCAACATTATCTCTTAGGCACTTGACATTCCTTTTTCAACACACGTGGTCATTAATTAACTTACTTTATTACACTGCTATTAGCTCATACAGAGATACTCGGCCTCGTAGGGCAAACAAATTTTGAATAATTGGGCTTGAGCCAAGTCAAAGACAATTCTTATAGTTCCATAATATTAGTCCATCTTATATATTCTCTTAGGGGATCACACTCTTCTATGACTGGAAATCACAATACAAAAGTCTACCTTACTGTCTCTGATCTTGTTGCTTTGTCTCTCTTCCTGCCTTGTCTGGTCATCAAGGCCTTCATGCTATGCTTCCTATTTGGTTATCTCCGATCGGACTACACGAATGGAATCTCAGCGGGAAAGATGGGAGGTGGCATGGGAACATCGCTTGTAACGGATGGCTTCTGTTTGGTTCCTCCGTCGCACGACAACGCACAGCTATCCTAATCCAAGGATATAGCTTGGCCCATTCCAAACGCTGTGACAGATGAACCAATGGCTTCCACGGCCAGCCAGGAACTTCTCCGACAAAGAACTTGACCTAAGTCCAAGAGAGGTCAGGAAACAGGACCCCAAAAAAAGCCTCGAATGGAATTTTCATGGCCTTTTTGTTATCTTTTCTCCTCTTGGTATTTCTCGACCTTCGCGATGCCCGCCAACGCGGTCACGTGTGTTTACATCATTCTATTCAGCTCCCTCTATTTCGTCGCACATGCACTTGTTTTTCTCTTCCTGGAAGGTGCTTTAGTTTCTCTTTCCAGTAACTTCCTTCCCTCCTTTTTCATGCATAATAGAGGATGGTTAAAGGTGACCCTTGAACTCTGACTCACAGGCTTTGCTACTTTATTACAAGAAACGGGGTTCTTAAGTAGATTTAACAGCTTACATTAATTTCTACATCTGGCCCACATGTATTACAGATTATATTTTACAAGCACTTTATAAAGTTTTATACAATTCCTTGTTCTTAAATTGATTTGCATTCACAAACAGCTTACATTTTATTCTATTGCCAACATTCCACATTCTCTGCCTAAGTTGAATTAAAGTTGTGACCTAAATATTTTATGTTAAACATTTCTTAGCTTATTCAGGACACAACATAGGTCCCCCCTTTCTTAGAAAAATTTTACATCTGAAAAATTCTTTTACAGCCTTCTTCCTCCAGCTCTCTAGGATTAATCTCCTTGCATTCTTTTGGTCTGGTATTATTACTATGCTCAGATGAGGTATGTTCTGCAGCCTTTTTAACTACTGTAAGCTTGAAATCTTTATGGCTATGATTTCCTTGTTCCTTTCTCTGGCTAATTTCCCTTAATTTCCTTTCCCCTTTGCTTTGATCATTTACCATCTTGACACTTGATATGAAGTGAGTTTCAGTCTGGCTATTTTCTTTGGATTTAGAAATTATTGAGGAATCAGCCTGTTCATCTATGTACTTTTCATTATTCCTCTCAGACTGTACAATTTCTGTGATGTTAGTCTCATTATGCACTCTCCTTTGAAATGATTCCTTAGCTATCCTTCCATTATTATTCCTCCTTTTTCCATGAGGGATATTTCATTTCGAGAGAAAGCGTATGAAAATCCATACTTCTCTAGAAATTTTTTTCCCAAGATGATTTGTACACCCTGGCAAGATGCCCTAGGGAGAACCAGCAAATCTTGCCAAACACTCATGCTAAATTCGGGTAAGTACAACTTTACCCTAAATTTCCTTGTTATATATATCTCTGATGCAGAGATCCCTGATAATCTAACAGGTCTTTTTAGTTTGTAACTACCTCGCCATACATTTGGTTTGATTTCTTGAAGGTAATCTTCAGTAATTACAGAGGCCCAGGAGTCAGTGTCTAGCAAGATGCTGCAACCACATCCATGTACATTCCCTTTTATTTTCATTCTTGATCCTCTTAGACGTTCATGCTTCCCTTTTTCTCTCTTCCACCATTTACTTTCGAAATTATGAGGAGTGTACTCAAATCTCGGCTCATACCTATTATTTTTATAGGAAGGTCGTTTTTTCTTAAAACAATTTCGGGCTAGATGCCCAATCTTTCGACAATTAAAACATTGAGGAGTCTCCTTTCTTTCTCCTTGTCTATTGCTTTGTTCAATATTTTGTAAGGGCTCCTCGGTCTTCTGTTCTGTCTTTGCTGCCATCTGCTTTAATGCAGCATCAAGACGGTCTATCATAGGCTGTTGAATTCTTTCTACTTCTTGCCTGATGAATTCAGTAGTCCTCTCGGTTTGCGGTATAGATGAATTTGAGGTCCTTTCCATTACTGCCACCAGCTGCTTTAGTGCAGTATCAAGACAGTCTATTAAAGGCCATTGTAGCCGTTCAATTTCTTGTCCTATAAAAGTGCATGGTTCCATATTTGTTATCCCTACTTCATCTTTTGTGATGTTTATTTTTATTTCGGCCTCTTGATTAGTTTTGACAGTATTTTCTCTTATTTCCTCACTGATCTTTTGATCCTTACTTGCCTCTATGCATGAGCTAGATTCATTCTCAATTTTGTTCTCACAATTGGAACTCTTTGTCTCCTCGATCACGTTAATGTAGTTGGCGGTAGATGCGGGACAAATGTCTCCGAGCAATTGTTCTCTTTCTCTTACTGCTGCATAGCACTCCTTCATGTTCGATATCCCTCTTCCAAAAGCTGTTTCTTTCAACTCCTGCTTCAAACTTGTCCTGAAGTGTTGGAAGATAGCCCATTCTAAATGATGTTTGTCTTCACTAGAAACACTAAAGGTATTAGAGAGAGTGAGTAGTCGGTCGTAGAAATCAGACACTTCCTCTCCATCTTCTTGTACTATCTTCCGCAGTTTTCAGAGGTTCTGCCCCCTCAATCTGTACTCTGGAATATTTTGAGAATAAGATCTCTCTGAAATCTCTGTAATCAAAGGTTCCTTTCAGGCTTGGTGATGATTGTAAAAAAGCCATGGCCTTCCCTACTAATTTGCTGCGTATTAATAGAATTAGCTGGAAATCACTCCAGCGGTTAATCTTTCTTAGTTCTTCAATATTTTCGAAAAAGGTAACTACATCATCGTTGTCTTCCCCAGAAAATTGTGGGAATACTTGCTCTAGATTTTTTGATCTAAAAAATTCCTCATTGTCCATGTTGGAACTTGTAGGCAGAGACATGTTGGTATTTTGGCTCACACTAAAATGTTATTAAATATTCTAATACACTAATGTCTGCCTGATATGAATTCAAAGACCAACTCAATGTGATTGATCTATTTACTAGCTTTTGTTTTCGTCGTATTTTGTTTTATCTTTATTTTATATTATCTTTATACTGTTATCTTATCTTTCTTATACATACAAGCAAAACGTTTATTCTTTACCAAAATTTCTTCCCTTTTGTTCTAAGCAGTCTTATTGGCCTCCCTACAGTTTAATCATACAACAGTCTGATAGAGCTCACCCGATAAGCATTAACAAAATTTATATTTTTACCGCGCCAGCTAATACCTAGGATAGACGGGACTTTTACCCAGGGTGGCCCTCTCAGAATGATACATGATGATTAGACCGAAATAAACCTTATACCTCCATTCACTTATCTCTTTCTTACAGTCGTGACTCACTTTAGTCATTCATGCACTTGGGTTTATCCTGCTAAGTTTGTTAATATTTTATGAGCGGCTGTTTGAATTCATATGACAAAACAAGTCAGGCAGGTATTTGAAAGAAACAATTTAATAAGCTTGAGGAATTATACAAGTATACATTGTAGCATATTATCAGAAGTATTCTCAAGTAAAATCATAGGCTCAAAACTAATTACACTAAACGCACAATCAAACATGCATAGACCACTAATATTAGCATCTTCAACATTATCTCTTAGGCACTTGACATTCCTTTTTCACACACGTGGTCATTAATTAACTTACTTTATACATTACTATTAGCTCATCTAGAGATACTCTCGGCCTTGTAGGGCAAACAAATCTTAAATAATTGGGCTTGAGCCAAGTCAAAGACAATTCTTATAGTTCCATAATATTAGTCCATCTTATATATTCTCTTAGGGGATCACACTCTTCTATGACTGGAAATCACAATACAAAAGTCTACCTTACTGTCTCTGATCTTGTTGCTTTGTCTCTCTTCCTGCCTTGTCTGGTCATCAAGGCCTTCAAGCTATGCTTCCTATTTGGTTATCTCTGATCGGACTATACCAATGGTATCTCAACGAGAAAGATGGGAGGTGGCATGGGAACATCGCCTGGAACAGATGGCTTCTGTTTGGTTCCTCTGTCGCACGACAATGCACAGCTATCCTAATCCAAGGATACAGCTTGGCCCATTCCAAACGCTGCGACAGATGAACCAATGCCTTCCACAGCCAGCCAGGAACTTCTCCGATGACGAACTTGACCTAAGTCCGAGAGAGGTCAGGAACCAGGAACCCAAAAAAAACCTCGAATGGAATTTGCATGGCCTTTTGTTATCTTTTTCCTCTCAGTATTTCTTGACCTTCGCGATGCCCGCAACGCGGTCACGTGTGTTTACGTCATTCTATTCAGCTCCCTCTATTTCGTCGCACGTGCACTTGTTTTTCTCTTCCTGGAAGGCGCTTCAGTTTCTCTTTCCAATAACTTCCTTCCCTCCTTTTTCATGCATAACACAGGACGGTTAAAGGTGACACCTGAACTCTGATGCACAGGCTTTGCTACTTTAGTACATTAAGTAGATTTAAGGGCTTACATTGATTTCTACATCTGGCCTACACATATTACAGATTATATTTTACAAGCACTTTATATAGTTTTATGCAATTCCTTGTTCTTAAATTGATTTGCATTCACAAACAGCTTATATTTTATTCTATTGCCAACATTCCACATTCTCTGCCTAAGTTGAATTAAAGTTGTGACCTGAATATTTTATATTAAACATTTCTTAGCTTATTCAGGACACAACAACGTCAATCCTTATACATCCAGTAGCAGCTGTTCTAGATAACTCACTCCAAACTCATTCAGATGCAGTTCATCACTCTTATACAGTTCCATTCATCTCTCAAACTCATCTGAAACATTCACAAACTGCACTGCTTTCTCTTCACATATTTCCTAACATTCCATTAAAGACCTTTGCTCTCTGCCACGAATCATCATTGTCATACTAGGATAGCACAAACTACTCTTCCCACAACATTCTTGTTCTTTCACTATTCTCAATGTTCTCCTAATATCCATCTTCACATTCTACCTATGTCCAATGAAATTATTCATTCCAACCACAATCACTAAATACCTCACATGATTACTACTCATATCCAGTCCCTCAACTATCCTGTTCATCCTCTCTCCAGGAAAATCGATCTTGTGGACCTTGTTATCCATCACACCTTTTATAACAGATTCTGCTTATTGTGCTACTCTTGAGTCATTTGATAATTCTTTTTCTCTTCCATCTTTCATTTTATTCATTTACACTCTTCTATTCGTTTTCACCATATGAATATATTTATTCTATTATTACTACCCCAAGACCTCATGGAGTCAGAGACTCAACTGGGAGGTCCTTTTATCACACACACACAGCTCATCATACTGTGCCTTGAACACATTCAAACTCCTTGCAGACACCACACTCTAAGGCAAGGCATTCCAATCATTCACAACTCTGCACGAAAAAAACCTGCCTCTCACTCCCCTACTCACACCCTCTTCATACAGTTTCCAGGAATGGCCTCTGGTTCTCCCCTGATCTCTCACTATTTTCTGTAGAACTTCTCCAGCATTGATCCTATAACAACCCCTTACCAACTTGTAGGTCTCTATCATATCTCCCCCTCTTCCTCTTGTCCCTAGGACTCTGCAAATTACATCTTCTCGATCTTTCCTCATACTCGACATTCCAGAGGTCAGAAACTACCTTAGTCAATCTCCTTTGGACCTTTCCAACATCTCCTCATCCTTCTGAAAACCAGGCGACCAAATCTGGGCACAATAGTCCATGTGTGTGTGTGGCCTAATCAAAGCCTTATACAATGGAACAAGAATCTCCCTACTTCTACACGTCAATGTCTCCACATCATTCCCAGAAGCCTTTGTGTTGTCTTCACAATTTTGGCAATGTGTCCCCTAAATTTCAGATCTCTTATTTCCACCTCCAACAATATATCCTCACCAAGCATAAATTCTGCATCCCATCTTAGTTTCCCAGATTTTAAAACCTTACATTTTGCAAAATTGAATTCACATCTCCATTTCCGTGCCCAATCACTCAATTTATTTAAGTCCTCTTGTAAGGCCACAACATCTTCACTATTCTTCATGGTTCGTCCCAACTTTGCATCATCTGCAAACAACTGAATATCTCCATCCAAATCTTCTCCAATATCATTAATATACAAGTTAAACAGTAATGGCCCTAAAACAGACCCCTGAGGCACTCCACTAATGACTTTCCTTTTCCTGAATATCGCTTACCCATACACAACTTGTTGATACCTATCAGATAGCCAGTCTGCAATCCAATGCACTAATCTAATATCCAACTCTATCTGCTCTAGTTTGATTGTCAACTTATCATGAGGTACTCTATCAAAAGCCTTTGTGAAATCTACGTATATTACTTTGTATCGTTCTCCTCTGTCCAAGAAAGCAGTCACTTTATTGTAATAAGTAAGTAGATAACTAAAACATGACCTCCCTTTAGCAAATTCATGCTCTCCATCAAAGATAATACCATCGTTGTCAACCCAACTCTGGATCCTAGTTCTCACAAGCTTCTCCAACAACTTAACCACATCACCTGACACACAGATAAGCCTATAGTTTGATACTTGAGCTTGACCACCTCCTTTATGAAGTGGCACAATCTTGCCCTCCTTCTACTCCTTAGGAACTTGACAGAGTGCAAGACTCGTATTAAAAAAAATATGTCGGGTGTCTACTCCCTGGCACATTCCTTCAGAATACATGACGATATATTATCAAGTCTCACAGTCTTATTAACATCTAGTTTACTCAACTCCCCATACACCTCTTGCTCACTTACAGTCAGTCTCTCCTCCTCATCATCATCTACTGCTCTCAATCTCTCCATGAAGTCACATTCACAAGATTGAAAGTATATGAAAGATTGAAAGAAAAATTTTCTATATATGCTTCATTTCTCATTGTAATCATTTCATTCTTCATTTCTTGCAATATAGCAATTATTCTTGCAATTGATTCATCAGTCAGTGTTTCTACTATTGTCACAGGCCAGCTCTAGCTCAATCAATTAGAATGAAAATCCAACTCCCTTCCTTTGTCTGTATTTAGTCACACTTTCACTTTTTCAGCCATTTCAGTATTCACAATTACATTGAAAGTACTCATATTGTCACACTCACTCTTCTGGCTATCATTCTCCATCACTATGTTTCAGATTGAGAGAATGTAGGCTGTAAAGCTTCATGAAGAGGAGGAAGGGCAGGGTAGGATTGCGACATATAAGCTACTCAGAGATTGTTATCTGGTTGACATGGAAAAGATTTTTCATACAATGGGAAGGGGGGGGATAAAACAAGAGGTTATCACTGGAAACTGTATAAGGAGGGTGTTAGCAGAGGAGTGAGGAGAAGGTTCTTTGCATGGAGAATGGAATCCATCACCTGAGTGTGTTGTGAATGTAGACACATTGAATGATTTTATGGCATGGTTGTATGAGCATTATGTGCAATAGTATGCATGTCTCACAATGAGTTTCTGACTCCATGGAAGTCAGATGTTAATAATAATAATTCAAATTAAGTGGATATTGGATCCAACATTATTTCATAGCCCAATATAGAAACTACAAGAGTTTCATGCGAATATAGACGCTATAAAAGTTTCGGTAGATACAAGCGTACGCCAACCTTTCATGACAGGGCAACTTGTAGTAAAGGTGGAGCAAGATCCGATCACCATCCTTAGTATTTTCCCCATAATGTAAAACACATCTCCTAGGAGATGTATGTGACACCTTTTTTTAGCAACTTGTATTGTAAAGTACAAGTTCTGCATCACTTCATCGTGAGTATTCTTGGTCTAGCTCCCACTGACGAGACCTCAAAAAAGGTCAAACCAGTCTGGGAAGTGACCTCTCCACATAATGTATAACATCATACATCTCCTAGGAGATGTGTTTTACTCCGTTCACTAAGGACAGTGATTGGAGCTTACTCCAATTTTAATACGAGTTGTCCTGTCATGAAAGGTTGGCGTATGCTTGTATCAGATGAAACTCTTATAGTTTCTATATTTGGCTATGAAATAATGTTGGATTCAATATCCACTTAATTTGAATAATTTTGCATTGCCGAAGTGAAGCCTTTTGGCTCTCTTTTTCAATAATAATTCAAATTTTTTATTATTAAAGATTTAAATTTCATTTTTTTTTAAAATTTCTACTGTGTGTATATTACATTCCTAAAACTAAAATAAATGTAATGTTTTTTTTAAAAAAAATTCTTCAGCTGTTTGTAATGTATTACAACAGAAATGTTGAAAGTAAATCCCTTTATAATTACGAGGGCTGTTCAATAAGTAATAAGACTAATTTTACTCTCGTGAAACCACTCATCACAATATTAATTTCTGTGGAATAAAGAAATGTTGCTGTCTGTATTAACAAAAGAGGTTGATAGATGGCATATACGGGCTAATGTGCCCAAGTGTCACGTGACTAAACTCAAGCTTGTTTCGGTGCACTCACTTACGAGCAACGACCAGTCGTCGAAATGGAAGTGCCCTTGAAACAGCGTTATGCGATTAAATTTTGTGTAAGTTTGCAAAAATCAGCATCGGACACGTTTAACATGATACGTGAAGCTTTCCACGATGAAGCAATGTTGAGGGCAAGTGTTTTTCGCTGGCATAAAACTTTTAAGGAAGGAAGGCAAATGTGGAAGATCTTGAACATGAGGGAAGACCTTCAACGTCCATCACAAAGACAATGATCAACACAGCAGTGATTATCATCAAGGAGGATCGCAGAATTACAGTACTCCAGCTGCATGTTGTCCTGAATATTTCTGTAGGAAGTGTTCACTCAATCATGGCTGAACGTTTGGGAATGAAACGTGTTTGTGCCCGATGGATTCCCAAACTCTTGACAGCGGAGCAAATGCAGCATCGAGTGGATGTGTGCATAGAATGGAAAGAAAGACTGGAACAAGAAGGCGACAACTTCTTAAAATGCATCATTAGAGCAGATGAAGCTTGGTTGTATCACTATGACCCTACAATGAAACAACAAAGCAGTGAAGAAGCATCGGTCTTCGCCTACCCCCAAGAAAACAAAAACTATAAAATCAGCTGGTAAAGTTATGACCATGTTTTTTTGGCTACGAAGGCATTGTTTACCAACATGGTGTAGAACCCGGGAATACTGTAAACGGATCATACTATGCAGATGTTTTTACGGACAATGGTACAGCACGTCAAAGTGTCCATTGCTGAAGAATGGCTTCTTATTGCACCACGATAATACAAGGCCACATATTGCTGGTTGTGTAGTGGACGTTTTGCATCAGAACAACATAGATATCCTACCACACCCTCCATACAGTCCTGATCTTGCACCGTGCAATTTCTGGCTGTTTCCTCAGCTCAAGAAACCACTAAGAGGCTGCCATTTCGAAAACAATAAAGCATATGTAAAAGCTGCGGAGGCGGTTTTGAAAGAACTCTAAAAAAAAAGGACTTTCACACGTGTTTAAGAAGTGGATGCAACGTTGGGACAAATGCATCGCGTCTCACAGTAGTTACTTCGAAAAAGACCATGTAAATGATAACGATTAAAGGTAATCTGTTTTCTGTATAAATATAGCCTTATAACTTATTGAACAGCCTACGTATTTAAAATAAAAAGCCAATAGGCTTCATTTCAGTGATGTAAACATTATTTAAATTAAGGGGATATTAAATCCCACATTGTTTTAAAATTGACTAAGAAACTCAAAGATTGGTATCAAAGAGTTTATTGCCGAATATAGTAACTATAAACGTATCAGCGACTACTAGTGTAAGCTAAAGCACATAGTACAAACTAGGGCAACTCATAGCAAAGAAGGAGAAAGTTCTGATCGCTATTCTTAGTATTTCCATAATGTAAAACCCATCTCCTAGGACAGTGCTTCCCAAACTTCTGGATGTCACGGCACCCCTTTGCAAAATTAAAATATTTCACGCCCCACCCCCTCGACAAAAAATCGTAATAGAGAGATATATTATTATAATATTTATTGTATTTATATTCAATACAAAACATACACAGCGAATATTGCAAAAATCAAATGCATATATTGCATTTTTTGCCTCTTACCGTTTGGTTTTGAAGACGATGCAGGCTGTTCTGGTAAAATATTAAATACTGTCCTTTTTTTGAGTCTGTTTCTGCTTCTTCTGATTGTTCATGGGATTTTTTTTTATCAGCCACTTATTAATCTCAGGGTTAAATTTTTTAATGTAGAACAGATCAAACAATATCACCACTTACCGATACTGGCACACCACAGACTGATAACATGAAATTAGTGAATATTACCTAAATAAGGGAATCCCCGGACCAGGAACATTTTCTCTTTTGTGACTTTTCTCCCTTTACGGTAATTAAGCCTAACGCGAAACAGACAACAAAGGCAGGTTATTAAAACGTGCATATGATTGGTGTGGTATTAACAAAAGATCACGCAACCGAAAGATAAAAGCATAGCTGACAATTGAGTTGAAATGCTAACTCTCTTCAACCGAATTCCATATGTGAAACTGCCATAACATTCATTATATATATATATTACTTAGTTTTAACACTTTTATGAATATTAATACGTTCAGTTGAATTTTATTGCTGCCTTGGGAAATCGAACTCACACACATATAATTAATAACAATAGTTTTTAGTTAGATACTGTGTTTGCCCATGCAACATATGGTTTTGTTTCTGTCTATATATACATCATAGTTTCTTTATGAGGGGACATGTGATTCATTAATTAGTGTGTTTTTATCTCAGTTGTGTCTAATTGCACTATTTGTTGAGAAATATATTACACAGACTCCTCATACCTTATTCACTAGCATAATAAAAGTACTTGTTTTTATTGCCTCTGCAATATAGTGGCTGTTAGAGAGGGATGTTGTTTACCACTGCAAGGGAGTTACTATCTCCCCACATGAATTTGTTTAAGCTTTTTTTCATGTGTGAAGTATATGCGAAACTTTTATTGGTGACAGAAAACTAGCTCGGATGACAGTGATAATATAAAACGAGTTTTGATATGTATATAAAGTCAATATCAGCAGTCCCTGATTACGAACGTGTGATGAAAGGGACAGGAAGATTTTGAGCTTCCCTAGAGAGCTTTCGAAGTAAATACAATTAACCACTGCTTTGAAATGACACATATGAATAAACAATATTTACTAATATTCATTAAGCGCCAAAATACGCAGGAAGCAAAGTTTGTGAACCAACACCAATACGTGAATTTTTCCATTAAAATATAAAAAAATAACAAAAAAGAAATAATAAAAGTTAAATACGTTTCTTTTAAAATAAAAAAAATCTACTTAGTCTTAAAACATTTTAAATTTGTTTTCGTTATTTCACGGCCCCCTCAACAAAACCTACGGCCCCCCAAAGGGGGATGCGGCCCACAGTTTGGGAAGCGCTGTCCTAGGAGACATATGATGTTATACATTATGGTGGGAAGTCATTACCCAGACTGGTCTCGATCTTTATTGAGATCTCATCAGCCAGTAGCTAGACCAAAGTATAATACTAAGGATATTATAAAATACCCTTTTAATACCCATTTAAAATAAAGAGCCTATTGGCTCTTTATTTAAAATAATTCATGGGTGCACCTTTTTGACAACTCATATAGCTGAGTATATACGTTCTTTTCGCTATACCCTTAGTATTAAACTTTGGTCTAGCTACTCACTGATGAGATCTCAATAAAGATCGAAACCGATCTGGGTAGTGACCTTCCACCATAATGTATAACGTCATATGTCTCCTAGGAGATGGGTTTTACATTATGGAAAATACTAAGAATAGCGATCCGAACTTTCTCCACCTTTGCTACGAGTTGCCCTAGTTTGTACTATGTGCCTTATCTTATGCTAGTAGTCACTGATACATCTATAGTTACTATATTCAGAATGAAACTCTTTGATTCCGATCTTTGAGTTTCTTATTTGATTTTAAAGAATGTGGGATTTAATATCCCCTTAATTTAAATAATGTTTACATCGCCGAAATGAAGCCTATTGGCGCTTTATTTTAAATAATAAATCATGGGTGCACCTTTTTGACAACTCGTATAGCGGAGTAAATAAGTTCATTTCGCTATACCTTTAGTACTATACTTTGGTCTAGCTACTCAATGATGAGATCTCAATACAGATCGAAACCAGGCTGGGTAGTGACCTTCCACCATAACATATAACATCATATGTCTCCTAGTAGATGGGTTTTACATTATGGAAAATAGTAAGAATAGCGATCGGAACTTTCTCCACTTTTGCTACGAGTTGCCCTAGTTTGTACTACGTGCTTTAGAATTCTTGTGTAGAGGCTTAAGTGCTGTGAGGACATTATGTTGGAGGTTTAATGGATTTTTTACAACACTCACAAAGAATTAAATTAGAATTTAATACTTCCTATATTTCGTCCTAGTCACTAGGACATCTACGGGGATTACAAAAACAATTAATGTAACATGCACACAAAAACTTACAATACTAAGCCCAACCACGTGGGTGACACTAAAGTCCTATCTAGGTGGAGCGCCCTCTAAGAGCGGTAGAAGGTGGCCTGGAATGTAAGGTGGGACCTCTGGTGATGAGTGTTTCCCAAATCTTCGGAAGCTTAATACAACCGTATTTGTTAAGATTTGGTTGGTTTCTGAGAGCTGCTGCTGCTTCTAAGAAAAGTCTCTCTTTCTTGAATTTGCTGTGGTGGAGCATGGTGGTTTTCTTCCATGATACTCTGTGGGTGGTGTCCAAAACATGGTCAGCCAAGCCTGAATGGCCATAGTTGTGTTTAACGATGTACGACTTGTGTTCCTCCAGGCGGATGGATGCTGATCTGCCTGTCTGTCCAAAGTACGCAAACTTACAGGAACAGGGTACTTTGTAAACTCCAGGCAGAGAGAGAGGAGGGAGCTGATCTTTCGTAGAACGGATAAGGGTAGCAAGTTTGCGGTAGGGCTTATATGCTGTGTGTAGGTTATACATTTTTAGTATCTTTATCTTGGCTATTTTTTCCGAAGTGCCTCGGATGTAGGGTATGGTGATGGCATTTTTAAAATCTTGTTGACGAGAGGGACGGGGAATGGGGGAGGAATTGATTATTTTTTTGATACTATGTTCGCTGTAGCTATTGGAGAGGAAAGTTCTGTGTATGTGGTTAAGCTCAGTAGTGAGGTTGGTTCCACTGGAACAAAGATTGTGGGCTCTCTTGGTAAGGGTTTTAATGATGCCATATTGTTGTGAGGGGTGGTGGTGGGAGAGTTTGTGAATGTATCTGCCTGTGTGTGTGGGTTTTCTGTACACAGTGAAGGATAGTGTATCATTAGGCAGGCGCGTGACTAAGGTGTATAGGAAGGGTAAACAATTGTTCTTTTCCTTTTCCATAGTAAACTGGATTCTTGGATGTAGGCTATTGAGATGACCGAGGAAGAAGTCTGACGTGTCTGGGTCATGAGGCACGGTAGACTTCTTCCTCGGTCATCTCAATAGCCTACATCCAAGAATCCAGTTTACTATGGAAAAGGAAAAGAACAATTGCTTACCCTTCCTAGACACCTTAGTCACGTGCCTGCCTAATGACACACTATCCTTCACTGTATACAGAAAACCCACACACACAGGCAGATACATTCACAAACTCTCCCACCACCACCCCTCACAACAATATGGCATCATTAAAACCCTTACCAAGAGAGCCCACAATCTTTGTTCCAGTGGAACCTCCCTCACTACTGAGCTTAACCACATACACAGAACTTTCCTCTCCAATAGCTACAGCGAACATAGTATCAAAAAAATAATCAATTCCTCCCCCATTCCCCGTCCCTCTCGTCAACAAGATTTTAAAAATGCCATCACCATACCCTACATCCGAGGCACTTCGGAAAAAATAGCCAAGATAAAGATACTAAAAATGTATAACCTACACACAGCATATAAGCCCTACCGAAACTTGCTACCCTTATCCGTTCTATGAAAGATCAGCTCCCTCCTCTCTCTCTGCCTGGAGTTTACAAAGTACCCTGTTCCTGTAAGCTTGCGTACTTTGGACAGACAGGCAGATCAGCATCCATCCGCCTGGAGGAACACAAGTCGTACATCGTTAAACACAACTATGGCCATTCAGGCTTGGCTGACCATGTTTTGGACACCACCCACAGAGTATCATGGAAGAAAACCACCATGCTCCACCACAGCAAATTCAAGAAAGAGAGACTTTTCTTAGAAGCAGCAGCAGCAGCTCTCAGAAACCAACCAAATCTTAACAAATACGGTTGTATTAAGCTTCCGAAGATTTGGGAAACACTCATCACCAGAGGTCCCACCTTACATTCCTGGCCACCTACTACCGCCCTTAGAGGGCGCTCCACCTAGATAGGACTTTAGTGTCACCCATGTGGTTGGGCTTAGTATTGTAAGTTTTTGTGTGCATGTTACATTAATTGTTTTTGTAATCCCCGTAGATGTCCTAGTGACTAGGCCGAAATATAGGAAGTATTAAATTCTAATTTAATTCTTTGTGAGTGTTGTAAAAAATCCATTAAACCTCCAACATAACTACGTGCTTTAGTTTATGCTAGTAGTTGCCGATACATTTGTAGTTACTATATTCGGCATGAAACTCTTTGTCTCCGATCTTTGAGTTTCTTATTCGGTTTTAAAACAATGTGGGATTTAATATCCCCTTAATTTAAATATTCCCTTTATAATTATTGGTGTTTCAAAGAAATATTATTATAACTTCTCCCAAATTCCCTTTGTTCATAGGGAATATATCAGTTTTACTAAAATTTCACTCAGCTTGGGTTGAAAAAAACACACAAACAATGGATAATATTACACTACATAAAACAATAAATGGTAATACTTACAGACATAAAAGGGTGTCACTGGAATAACTATTAGAGTAGTTTCTGAAGTTGTTGTTGCTAGAAATTAAAATTAAATATTTGTACAATCTAGCTAGTCTTCTATTTAAAAAGTTGTCTGCATTAATATTTTGTAAGAGTTAAATTTATTTATTTGTATGCAAAGGTTTCTGTGGCTTAGCAGTTCATAAGAAAGATTTGACCTAAAACATACAAATAGAAGCTCATGGTGAGTGCTTTTGGTATAAAGTTATGCAACTAGAGAAATTATGCATTAAACATCTGAATTTTGTCAACTGTCTAATATTCTTAATCTGATGTAGAGACAATGAAATTGTACCTAAGTTCATTCAAAGCAAGTGTGTATTCCATACAACCAAAGCTAACAGAATTTACCAAAGAATGGAACTAGCAATTTTGAGAGAGAGAATTAAGCTATTAGATCAGAACTAAGTTTTAAAAGAGGTATACCGCGAGTAGACATATCGATACAAAATTAATAACGGAAAAAAACTCATGTACAAAGATTATTTAATAGTATAATTTTTGCCTGTGTGTCACAGGCATCTTCAGTACATTAAGCTCAAATTACACAATAACTGACAATTCCAAAAAGCGCCACCTAAATAGCTGGTGTAAGATAACTAAAAAAGTCAATAACTTTCCTAAATAAATAAATAAATAAAAATAAATAAATAAATAAAAAATAAAAATCAATACAATAAAAAGTTAGGAAAGATTAGCTGATTTGTAAAGTACTATCTCCCCCATAAAGGGGATAGATGTAAGCCGTCGGATCTGTTTAAGTTAGGAGAATGAAACAGAGTTTCACATGTTTCTTTATAAAGGCGTTCCATGAGAAACTGACTTTTGTGAAGAACTCTTGTCTTTTTCCAATGAACTCTGTGTCTAGTGAAGATGGCATGTTCTGCATGTCCAGATTTTTCAGGTTTAAAGTATTCAATATAAGATCAGTGTTCCTCTGTCTTCCTCTTCAAACACAGAAGAAATAATGCACATTACTATCCCTTATGTACAAGGCATCAGTGAATGTATAGCAAAAGTTTTAAAACCATTGAATATTTTAGTTGCCTTTCAACCATTTAGAAAAATCTCCACCTTTCTCACTTTTCCTAAGGACAAGCTTCCACATCTTAATCATACAGGTAGCTACCAGATTCCATGCTCTTGTGGATTATCTTATTTCGGACAAATGGGAAGATCTGCCTCTATTCGGCTAAGAGAACACCAATCTTATATTGAATACTTTAAACCTGAAAAGTCTGGACTTGCAGAACACCATCTTCACTAGACACAGTGTTCATTGGAGAAAGACAAGAGTTCTTCACAAAAGTCAGTTTCTCATGGAACGCCTTCATAAAGAAACATGTGAAACTCTACTTCATTCTCCTAACTTAAACAGAACTAGCATAGATAAGCCAAAATACATTTACTCTACACAATGAGTTAGACACATCGCTTCTGCCTGACCTATGAAACAACATTGACAATATCACATACAAAACAAAGCTGCAGCGATTTCTGATCAAAAGAAACGTAATTTAATTTTAAAAATTAACGTAGTACTTCACAGAAAAGAAAAAGAAAGAAAACATTTAGATTACTCCAAAGTAGTAATTAACCTTTCTTGAAGAGTCCTATCAAGAACCGAAAAAAATCTACCTCTGAAAGGTTTCAACTTTGCTTTAACGCTACGCTACTTACCAAAAATCGACATCATCATTATTATTATTATTATTATTATTATTATTCAGGCCTCCAAGGAGTCAAAAGACTCATCGAGGGAGATCCTTTATAAGACAAAGTCTGTCAAGACTCATCGAGGGGAGGTCCCCCCCTGAGAAACACAAAGTTTATCATACCACTCCTTAAACTCACTGACCGTTCTCGCTCCCACCACTCCATCAGGCAATGCATTCCACGGCTCAACCACTCTCCACACAAAGAAACCACTCCTTACCCTCTTGCTCACAGTTTCCTTTCGTAACTTCCAGGGATGGCCTCTTGTCATCACTCCTTCCCGCTGATCAACCAAGCGAAAGACCTCCCCAATGTCAACCCTGTAACCACCTCTCAACAGTTTAAAAGTCTCAATCATATCACCTCTCCTTCTTCTATCCACCAAACTCTGCAGTCCACATTCTCTCAGCCGATCCTCATAACTATCCTTGTACAGTCCTGAAACCATCTTTGTCATCCATCTTTGTATCCTTTCCACAGTTAATTTATCCCCTTCAAATCCTGGGGACCAAATCTGAGAACAATAGTCCAAGTGTGGTCTGATCAGAGACTTATACAACGGAATGATAACCCTCTTATCTCTGCAGGTCAGTGTCCTTCTCATAATAGCAGCAATCCTCTGTGTTACCTTCACCACCTTTGCAATATGTCCCCTAAACTTCAGGTTTCTATCAATCATCAACCACGGATCTCTTGTCTCCCCTACTTCCTCCAGTATAACTCCTCCCATAGAGTATGCAGCATCCCATCGATGTTTCCCAAACCTCAAGACCTTACATTTTGCTGCATTAAACTGACAACCCCATTCATTTGCCCATGTATCTAGCTTATTTAAATCCTCTTGCAGGGCTACCACATCTGCACTATTACTAATAATCCTTCCAAGCTTCGCATCATCCGCAAACAACTGAATATCCCCCTGCAATCCACTGGCTATGTCATTGATATAAAGGTTAAACAATATAGGTCCTAGTACTGAGCCCTGTGGGACCCCACTTGTAACCCTCTGCCTCCTGGAAACTGCTCCACCATACACAACTCTCTGATACCTATCAGACAGCCAATCCTGAATCCAGTTGACCAATCTGACATCCAGACCCATGTGCTGCAACTTAAATATCAGCTTATCATGTGGCACCCTGTCAAATGCCTTCGCCAAGTCTAAGAAAATTGCAGTATATGCCTTTCCCTCATCTAATGCTCTTGTCACTTTATTATAAAAGGCTAGCATATTGCTAAAACAAGAGCGTCCTTTCACAAATCCATGTTGATTCTCACAGATAACATTACCCTCATCTGCCCAATGCTTTACACGGTCCCTCACTACTTTCTCCAAGATCTTAACAACTACTGATTACACACAGACTGGCCTATAATTAGATACTTCCAGTCTGTTACCACCCTTATGCAATGGCACTATCTTACCTTCCTTCCATTCCCTGGGCACCTTTGCCAAAGCCAGACTGTCATTGAAAAGCCACGTTAAAGGTATTGTCAATTCCCTAGCACATTCTCTCAAAACTCGTGGCGAAATACCATCCAGTCCCACAGCTTTACTGACATCCAGAGTACTCAGTATCTGAAACACACTCTCCTCCTGTACCTCCAGACCTCGTACCAGTCCTATCCCTCTAGCATTAAAACTGACTCCTCTAGGATGAAATACTCCAATAAAGTGTTCATTGAACAATTCCACTATGTCCTCTGCATCAGTCACTCTATTCCCATTTTTATCCCACAATATCATTCTTCCACAGTCATTTCTCCTCCTACTGGCCACATAGCTAAAAAATTCCCCAGGATTTTCTTTGGAACTTAGGGCCAATCTCCTCTCATATTCCAGTTTCGCTTTCCTTACCACACGAGTCACTCTTCTGGCCTGTGTCTTATATTCCTCATGCATCTCTTCACCTGTCTCCTTATATCTCTTCCATAGCCTCTTTTTCGCATGCAATTCCTGTTTAATATTGTTTGTCATCCACTTTACTCCAAATTGCGCCCTCTTCTTCATGCGTGGTATACAACTTACCATTGCTGATAACAAATATTCTTTCACAATTTCCCACGCACTGGTGATATCCCGGCCGTCCAATTCCTCCCTCCATGAAACTTCCCGAAGTTGACGTCTAAGACTATTATAATCACCTGCCTTATAATTCCACATAAGTTCCCGTCTCTTTGATACTCCTGCATGTCTATTCATTTTCCAAGTCAAAACCATATGGTCACTCTCTCCAACTGGTAGGTGAGACGTCAACTCAGTTATTATCATAGCTCAAATAGCGAAAGGAATACAAAATTTGCCTGGTGATACATCAGATCTGATCTGTATACAGAGTACAGCATTGTTACAAAGCAAATTATGGTGGTAATTTGGGGAAGAAAGGGAATGCAATGGTAGTTTTGAACTCAGAGGATTATAACAAAAAAATGAAAACTCTTCTTGAAGATCCTAATACCTATACACCTTTAGACAGAGATCCCACCTGCTGGGCCTCACAATAAAACCAATGATCTAATAAAAAAGATACCCAATTGGACTGAAGAACTAAAAAGTACTCTACAATCAAAACACCCATTAGTTCCAAGAATATATGGTGTTCCAAAAATACACAAGATAGGTATTCCTTTAAGACCAATTGTGAATGGAAGAGATTCTCCGACCTCGAATCTGGCAAAAGATCTCACCAACATGATTTTACCACACATAGGAAAAAAAATCTTTCATTAAGAACAGTGCACATTTTATTGAGAAGGTAAGGGATATATGCATAGGACCATCAGATATCTTAGCAAGTTTGGATGTAATCAACCTGTTTACAAATGCTCCTAGAGATGAAACAGTGAATCTCCTTGAGAACCTCTTTCCTCCGGACGTCGTAGAACTTTATAAGTACTGCATAAAAAATACTTTTTTCGTGTATCAAAATAAATTTTGGGAACAAAAACAAGGACTGGCTATGGGCTCCCCCCCCTATCCCTGGATTTAGCAAACCTACATATGGAACATTTTGAAAATAATGCTTTAAACAATTATCATAAAAAACTGAAATTTTGGCTATGATATGTAGAGGATATTTTCATCATATGGCCAGGAAAAACAGAGGAACTAACTGCTTACAAAGATTACCTGAATAATATACACAACAACATAAAATTTACTTTAGAACAAGAACATAAAAAACTTCCCTTTCTTGAGATCCTAGTAGAAGTGAATGAAAAATATAATAAATTATCCTTCTCCATTTATTGAAAACCCACCAACACCGGAAGATTTCTTAATGCAGCCTCACACCACCATCCCTCGCAAAAAATAGGTTTAATTAAAACCTTGAGGGACAGAGCTTATAATATTTCCAGCACAGAAACACAGAGAAATGAAGAATTTCAATATTTAACACAGATCCTAAAAAAAAATGGTTATGAAGCTGAGACAATAAAAAGAATCCTCAACACACCTCCTACAAGCATCTTACAAAAGCAAGATTTCAAGAATGCAATCACGCTTCCATACATCAAGAATGTTACAGACAAAATGGCCAAATTACTAAACAAACATAACATCAAAGTGGCTTTTCTACTGCTGAAAAAATTTCAAGATTTCTACAGCCCCCAAAACCACCACACCACCTTTAAAAAAACCAGGTGTATATAAAATTCATTGTTCCTGTGGCATCTGCTATGTAGGCCAGACAGGAAGATCAGGGGAAATTCGCATGAACGAACACCAAAAGGACGTACAAAAAAGAAGAGAACACAAATCTGGCCTAGCATACCATACAACTTCCACCGGCCATATTGTACTCCAGCAAAAAACAAACATGTCTTACATTGAAAAAAATTGTTACATAAGGAAATTTAAGGAAGCTGCAAACATGTCTAGACTTCCAATGCAGTGTAACAAAAACCAGGGCCTAATTCTACACCAAGTTTGGTCAGCATTGATAAAAAATATACCCAAGTCAGACCTCAGACAATGTGAACATGAACAACAGAATGTGGCAACATCCAGCATTGTTCAAACTTAGCATTGCACTGAATCTACATTCAGATATTCAATTTAATAACAGTCAGACGGCCACAACTGTATATAATGAATTATTTTGAGTAATTTCTCATTTCTTGTGTTTAAACTTTTAGTTACCTTTGATCCCTTTAGATGTAAGTCAAACGACTTACGAAACTTGTTGGGTTTGTTTTTTATTTTCATTTAGCTTAATAAACATGTGGTCCAATTACCGGAATCTTTCTAATAAATTTGAAAGTTTATTTTTCAATTGGTTAGACTATAATAAATTTAGTTTAACCCTTTATCCAAGTGTGAGCAAACAAAGTTTACATCTGAAAGTATCTTCAGGACTGGCGTAAGGTGGTACAACACTGGACAACTTGTTGCAAAGGTGGAGCAAGTTATCATCACTCCTATCTCAGTATCTCCCATAATGCAAGACACATCTCCTTGCAGAAATGTTCTGCCTGGTATCTCCACTTGGGCCTGGCTCCCACTGAAGAGACCTCAATAAAGGTAGAAACTAGTCTGGGTAGTGGCTCTTCCCTTAATGCATAACATTATATATACATATCTGCAAGGAGATGTGTTCTGCATTATGGGAGATACTGAGATAGGAGTGATGTTAGCTTGCTCCACCTTTGCAACAAGTTTCCCGGTGTTGTACCACCTAACCCCAGTCCTGAAGATACTTTCAGGCGCAAACTTTGTTTGCTCACACTTGGATAAAGGGTTAAACTAAATTTGTTATAAATTTATTTATCTTTATATTACATTTTTTATGAACTCAGATTATAAAAAATATAAGAAGCTGATATGTTAACATTATGCTTACCAATTATATATACATTAGTTACATAAATATGCATTACAATTAGTAATCTAGATTTTTGCTAGGAGAGTGGTGAATAGGTGAAGTGGGTTGCCAGAGGAGATTGCGAGTGCTTTGTGTTAGTGAATAAGTTTAAAGAAAAGTATGATAGGTATTGTGTAAACAATGGCTAGAAGGGGCTAATGCAGTGCTTCCCAAACTTCTGGATGTCAGGGCCCCCTTTGCAAAAAATAAAAATATTTCACGCCCCCCCCCCTCGAAAAAAAATCGTAATAGAGAGATATATTATTATAATATTTATTGTATTTATATTCAATACAAAACATACACAGCGAATATTGCAAAAAATCAAAAGCATATATTACATTTTTTACCTCTTACCGTTTGGTTCTGAAGACGATGCAGGCTGTTCTGGTAAAATATGAAATACTGTCTTTTTTTTGAGTCTGTTTCTGCTTTTTCTGATTGTTCGCGGGATTTTTTTTTAATTTTTTATCAGCCACTTATCCATCTCAGGGTTAAATTTTTTAACGTAGAATAGATCAAATAATATCACCACTTACCGATACTGGCACACCACAGTCTGATAACATGAAATTAGTGAATATTACCTGAATAAGGGAATTCCTGGACCAGGAACATTTTTCTCTTTTGTGACTTTTCTCCCTTTACGGTAATTAAGCCTAACGCGAAACAGACAGCAAAGGCAGGTTATTAAAACGTGCATATGATTGGTGCGGTATTAACAAAAGATCTCGCAACCGAAAGATAAAAGCATAGCTGACAAATGAGTTGAAATGCTCAACTCTCTTCAACTGATATATATATATATAGGAGCCTGTGTAGCAGAGGAAATTTTTCTAAGCCTTTTTTCGACCGGTTTCCGAGTTAGTCAATCTCTGGCACGGGCAAGTGGGTTTTTTGTCCCGTAAACTCAAGAAAATCGACCATAGAACCGACATTATTTCAGACATTAAATATATTGTTTTAGGGTTATAGACCACGAGATGGCGGCACATTTGAGTCGTCTCTCTTCACTGTGTACCGCTTAATTAGTGATAGCCTTGGGCCATCTATCTCTGGTACCAGTGGAGATTGAACTGCCCACTCAGTCTCCAAAAGTTAGATAGGGCTAAATGGCCTCGCCTACTCCCCGTATACGGGAATAAAAAGGCATTAGCTGATTTTTTTTTTTTGATATATATATATATATATTAATTAGTTTTAACACTCGTTCCGTTGAATTTTATTGCTGCCTTGAGAAATCGAACTCACATCTAATTAATAACAATAGTTTTTAGTTAGATAGTGTGTTTGCCCATGCAACATATGGTTTTGTTTCAGTCTATACAGCATAGTTTCTGTATGAGGGGACATGTGATTCATTAATTAGTGTGTTTTTATCCCAGTTGTCTCTAATTGCACTATTTGTTGAGAAATATATTACACAGAATCCTCATACCTTATTCACTGGCATAATAAAAGTACTTGTTTTTATTGCCTCTGCTGGATAGTGGCTGCTAGGGAGGGAGTGTTGTTTACCACTGCAAGCAAGTTACTATCTCCCCACATGAACTTGTTTAAGCTTTTTTCATGTGTGAAGTATATGCAAAACTTTTATTGGTAACAGAAAACTAGCTTGGATGACAGTGATAATATAAAACAAGTTTTGATATGTATATAAAGTCAATATCAACAGTCCCTGATTACGAACGCGTGATGAAAGTGACAGGAAGATTTTGAGCTTCCCTGGAGAGCATTCGGAGTAAATACAATTAACCACTGCTTTGAAATGACACATATGAATAAACAATATTTACTAATATTCATTAAGCGCCAAAATACGCAGGAAGCAAAGTTTGTGAACCAACACCAATGTGTGAATTTTTCCATTAAAATATAAAAAATAACAAAAAAGAAATAATAAATAATAAAAGTTAAATACATTTCTTTTAAAATAAAAAAAAATCTACTTAGTCTTAAAACATTTTAAATTTGTTTTCATGAGATATTTCACGGCCCCCCTTAACAAAACCTATGGCCCACAGTTTGGGAACTGCTGGGCTAATGGACTGTCCACAGTCCATTAGCCCCTACTAGCCATTAGTTGAGTCTTCTTACTGCATGGAGATACCAGTATAATAATAATAATAATAATAATAATAGTAATGAAAAACTGATATTTTAGCATATGGAAGGCTAATCATTCTATTACTGGATAATACCTGAGGGAATAAGAGATCTTGGTGATGGACACATCTCTTAAACATTCTCCCAGCTTCCAAACAACATACTCAAAATCCAATCCACTGTAGATCCAATACATCAATACAATTGCCAATAATTCTTCTCAACTTTGAGATATTTGAAATTAAATGAATATCAACCTAAAATCCATTCGTAATACCATAAACACAAAATGAAAATTTTAGATTTAAGTGTTTATGAAGATTTTTATTGAAATTTTGTTATAATGATCATGAAGTACATAAAATACCTCATTAAACTAAAAATTTCTGTTTTTTTTTAAATACATTGATTTATGATTAGAATAAGACTTTCCCATATCTTAGATAGAGACAAACAATCAATCCAATTGTTTAAATGGTGAAGTTAGGCTTCAGTTCTTTCTTTAAACAACTGCTTAAATTTATACCAAAATCGGGGAAGAAAGCATTATTACTATTATTATTATTATTCAGGCCTCCATGGAGTCAAAAGACTCATCGTGGGAGGTCCTTTCTAGAAAACACAAGTCTATCAAGACTCATCGAGGGAGGTCCCTCCTAGGCAACACAAAATCCATCATACCACTTCTTAAATGCATTGACCGTTCTCGATCTCAACACTCCATCAGGCAATGCATTCCATGGTTCAACCACCCTCCATGCAAAGAAACCACTCCACACCCTATTTCTCACAGTTCATGTCATAACTCCTTCCCACTGTTCAACCAAGCAAAAGAACTCTAAAGTGTCAACCCTGTAACCAACTTGCAACAGTTTAAAAGTCTCTATCATATCGCCTCTCCTTCTTCTATCCACCAAACTCTGCAGTCCACACTCTCTCAGCCGATCCTCATAACTAACATTGTACAGTCCTGACACCATCTTTGTGATCTGCCTTTGTACCCTTCCTACACTTAATTTATTCCCTTCAAATCCTGGGGACCAGATCTGAGAACAATAGTCTAAGTGTGGTCTGATCAGAGACTTATACAACGGAATGATAACCATTTTATCTCTGCAGGTCATTGTCCTTCTCATTATTGCAGCAATCCGCTGTGTTACCTTCACTACCTTTGCAATACGTCCCCTAAATTTCAGTTTTCTATCAATCATCAACCCCAGATCTCGTTTCCCCTTATTCCTCCAGTTTAACTCCTCCCATAGAGTATGCAGTGTCCCATCGATGTTTCCCAAACCTCAAGACCTTACATTTTGCTGCATTAAACTGAAAACCCCCCCCATTCATTTGCCCATCTGTCTAGCTTATTCAAATCCTCTTGCAGGGCTACCACATCTGCACTATTACTAGTAACCCTTCCCAGCTTTGCATCATCCGCAAACAACTGAATATTCCCTTGCAATCTACGGACAATGTCATTGATATAAAGGTTAAACAATATAGGTCCCAGCACTGAGCCCTGTGGAACACACTTGTAACCTTCTGTCTCTTTGATACTGCTCCACCATACACAACTCTCTGATACCTATCAGACAGCCAATCCTGAATCCAGTTGACTAATCTGACATCCAGACCTGCTGCAACTTGAATATCAGCTTATCATGCGGCACCCTGTCAAATGCCTTTACTAAGTCCAGGAAAATGGCAGTATATGCCCTTCCCTCATCTAATGCTCTTGTAACTTTATCATAAAAGGCTAGCATATTGCTAAAACAAGAGCGCCCCTTCACAAATCCATCTTGACTCTAACTGATAACATTACCCTCATGTGCCCAATGCTGTATACTGTCCCTCACTACTTTCTCCAAGATCTTACGAACTACTGATGATGCATAAACTGGCCTATAATTACACACTTCTAGTCTGCTTCCACCCTTATGCAATGGCACTATCTTAATTTCCTTCCATTCCATGGACACCTTCCCACAGCCAGACTTTCATTGAAAAGACAGGACAAAGGCACTGTCAGTTCCTTAGCACATTCTCTCAAAACTCGTGGTGAAATACCATCCAGTCCCACCGCTTTACTAACATCCAGAGTACTCAGTATGTGAAACACACTCTCCTCCTGCACCTCTAATCCTCGAACCTGCCCTATCCCTCTAATATTAAAATTGATTCCTCCAGGATGAAATATTCCAATAAAGTGTTCATTGAAAAATTCCCCTATGTCTTCTGCATCAGTCACTCTATTCCCATTTTTATCCCATGTCATTCTTCCTCCTACTTGCCGCATGATTCTGACTATAGGATATTGTGGTCTGTATCTATTCCTTTTATGTTTGGCAGAATCCATAACAATGTAGTATTCCCCTTGTCAGACTTAGTAATAATAAAATAAGTGTTGCACCTTAAAGATTGTAATAATTTAATTTCAGCTAAAAAGCTGTTTGTAAGTGGAAGCTTGGGTTTCAGTAGGATGGATGAAATTTCCAAATTTCATCTGTATCTCTTATAATCTTTAATAAAACTTCATAATAAAGAAGTAAGACCAGTAAACTTGGAAATTATCAATATTACAAAGTAAGCTGTGAGCTGGGATTTTTTTCTTAGAAAATGCTGCAATTTCATGATCAGAGGCCATCCCTGGAAGTTACGAAATGAAACCGTGAGTAAGAGGGTGAGGAGTGGTTTCTTTTCATGGAGGGTGGTTGAACCATGGAATGCATTGCCTGATGGGGTGGTGAGAGTGGTCAATGAGTTTAAGGAGTAGTATGATAGACTTTTTTGTCTCTTAGTGGGGGTGGGGGTGGGGGGTGGAGCTCCCCTCGATGAGTCTTGATAGAATTTGTTTCTTAGGAAGGACCTCCCATGATGAGTCTTTTGACTCCATGGAGGCCTGGATAATAATAATAATAAGTTCAAATTTTGCAGAGTTGAAAGAATAGATCAAATCCTATGGTATTCATAATGGCTATTTCAATGCAAGCCTATCACTTGTCTGCAATCAGCTTCGAACTGCTAAACATGAACTACATATTAATATAAGTCTTATTTCTGATCTTCGAGAATTATATTACCTCAACCATAGATTCTCAACTTTCCAATATAGTTCTCACTTTGGCTGAACATTCTCTGTGTCATTCATTTAATAAACACAAACAACATTTAGATCATAAATTCAACTTCCTTGTCACTAAGAAAAGTGCACACATACAATTCCAGAAAATTGGATAGTAAACATTCTTAGTATACCTGTTAACTGAAAATGAAATGTTTATTCTTTCAAATGGATTAGATTTCTCCATAGTTCCTAAAAGATAGCATTACTTAGATTTCCTTTTCAACATTGAATGGAACTTATTCAGTGTCACTAAGAATGCTAATAAATTTCATTTGGAAATTTCATTTGTCCTACTGAAAACCTACAAACAGCTCTTTAGCTGAAATGAAAGCATTACAATTCACAAGACACAACATTCATCTTATTATTACTAAATCAAACAAGGGGAACACTACAGTTGTTATGGATTCTGAAAATCATAAAAGAAAACTCGATATTTTATTAAAGGATCGATTAATGTACCAATTGGATTACAATCTCAGTAACAGACAACTCAGAAAATTGAACTCTACTAGATGAAGATGTAAGCTTCGATGAAGACACCACAGAAATATTTAAAACTAAATTTGCTAGAACCCCTAGGTTTTATGGTTTACCTAAAAGACATTCCTCTTCATCCAATTGTCAACTACATGGATTCACTTACTATGAATAGCCAGATTTTTATAGCACTTATTGAAAACTAAGATTGGCAACTACTGCTAATTCATAAAAAAAATCTTCAGATTTTCTATATAAAGTGAAAAATGTTTCCCTAAACATTTTTCACTTTATCCAACACCTCAAGATTCTTCAACAGACCACAGAGTTCCAATCCCTTACATTTCAGGCATCTCAGAACCTATTGGCAGAATTTTGAAGAAGTATCATCTTATTCCCACATATTTTCCTGTCAACAAAATTTCTCACTTGTTGCCATTACAAAAGACAAACTGTCACCTCTATCATTGGATGGTGTTTACCAGATCCCATGTGAATGCAATTTATTCTATTTTGGACAAAAAGGCCATTCTGTGGAAAAAAGAATGATGGAACATCATTTTAAATATCGAATACATGAAACCTCATAAGTCTGCTCTAGCACAACATAGCATTGACACTAATCATAATATCCAGTGGGATAAAGCTTGTCTTCTCCACAGAGGTAGGTTTAAATATGAACACCTTTTAAAAGAAAGTTGCGAAGCCCTCTTACATCGGCTGAATTTAAATCGAAATGACTGTCTCTCTCTCTCCCAAAAGCTTGGGAGACTCTTATTTTATGTAACCATCAATGAAATAATTATTTTTAAAGAATAATTTAATAATATTATAGTAATTAATCTTCTGGCATGGAGCAACAATTTAATTCGTGATCCACCGACTGTTCTGTACTTTGTATTCCATTCCTTTAACTATTTGTTCTACACTGAGGATATATTGTTACTTTCAGTATGAAATATTTGTATCTTTATTTAATTAAAGTTATTACTGTGGTCTATACATGTTCCGTTATTAATCATTTCAGAATTATAATGGGAGACTTTAATGCTAGAATTGGAAATTTTGGATATGGTATGAGAAATGACAGAGGAGCAAGGTTAACAGAATTTGCAGAAAAAGAAAACCTATACATCATGAATTCCTTTATCAAGAAAAAAACACATAAAAAGTGGACATGGAAAAAACTAGTGAAACTGACTTTATCTCAGCAATAAGAAAAACATCTTTCAAGACTGCTCTGTTATAAACACCTTCAACATTGGAAGTGAGCATCATATGGTACATAGTAAAATTTGAATAAACTGCCAAAAAGAAAGAAGAAAAATGTTTCGGAGATCAAAGCAAAACATAGATGTACAAACTCAACATTAAAAAAAGGTTAAAAAAAATATTCCAGCATGAACTAAACAATAGATTTAAACATTTTGTTATAGATGACAATGCTGATCTAACACAAAGTAATGACATCATCACCCCAAACCTTTTACAATGCTCAATTGAAATAGCTGGTAACACAGAACAGAAACAAGACAAAATCTCTGAAGAAACAAAACAGCTTATGAAGAAATGAAGAGAAATGAAACAATCAATTAGCCTACAGAATAAAATTGAATACAGTGAATTGTGTAAAACGATCAGAAAACATATCATAGAAGAAATAAGAAAATTCCATTGTAAATTCATACAACAAACAATAACAATTGAAAACAACTGTAGTCTCAAAAAAGCCAAACAGCAATTGATGAACAGCAACAAACAGATTGTTGCAGTCAAACTACAAGATGGGACCATCACCAGAGATAGATATGCTATAGCAAAAAGAGTTGAACACAAAGGCTTCTAGGAATGATGCAGAGGACACTGTCTTGTAGAAGTAGGGAGATTCTTGTTCCTTTGTATAAGGCTTTGATTAGGTCACATATGGATTACTGTGCCCAGATTTGTGACCAAATGAAGAGATGTTGGAAAGGGTCCAAATGCGACTAACTAAGGTAGTTTCTGACCTCTGGAATGTCGAGTATGAGGAAAGATTGAAAAGATGCAATTTGCAGAGTCTGGTGGACAGGAGGAAGAGGGGGAGATATGATAGAGACCTACAAGTTGGTAAAGGGTTGTTAGAGAATCAATGCTAGAGAAGTTCTACAGAAAATAGTGGGAGATCAGGGGTAGAACCAGAGGTCATTCCTGGAAACTGTATGAAGAGGGTGTGAGTAGGGGAGTGAGAGGCAGTTTTTTTTCGTGCAGAGTTGTGAATGATTGAAATGCCTTGCCTGAGAGTGTGGTGTCTGCAGGGAATTTGAATGTGTTCAAGGCATGGTATGATGAGCTGTGTGTGTGATAAAAGGACCTCCCAGATGAGTCTTTGACTCCATGAGGTCTTGGGGTAATAATAATAATAATCTTCTTTTCAGCCATTTTCTGTCCACTGCTGGATGAAGGCCTCCTCCAGTTCTTTCCACCTTTCTCTATTCTTGGCAATATTTGATCAACTTTCCCAATAAACTCTGACAGTTCATCACTCCACCTTCTTTTAGGATGTCCTTGGCTTCATTTCTGTTCTTTAGGAATCCATTTCGTAAGTATGGTGGTCCATCGCTCATCTTCTCTTCTGGATAAATGTCCGGCTCATTTCCATTTTAGTCGCTTGTGGTGAAGAATGATGTCAGTGATGCGAGTCTGGCTTCTTATCCAGGTGTTTCGCTTCTTATCTTTTAATGTGATGCCTGGCATCAACCTCTCCATTTTTCTTTGAGTTGTTGTTAATTTATTTGCCAATGCTCTTGTTAGCGACCAAGTTTCGCAACCATATGAGATGACTGGAAGTATACACTGGTTAAATATCTTCCTTTTTAAATTGAGTGGGACATCATTGTTTTGAAAAATGTTTTTCAATTTTCTGAATGCACTCCAGGCAAGTTGAACTCTCCTATTTATTTCTTTTTGGAGTCCACAGTTTAGGTCAATAATAATAATAATTATATCAGGATGATGAATTAAATGAACAAGAAGAATACAACTATGACACAGCTGAAGTACCACAGATTCTACCAGTAAAAGTTATGTGGAGCATCCAAAGCTTGCAAAATGGGAAAGCTGCAGGCGAGGATGGAGTTATAGCTGAACTTTTAAAAACAGTTGGAGAAATAATCTACAAACTCTTTAGCAAAACTATTTACTTTATGCCTGAAGAAAAATGATGTAACAACAACATGGAAGAAGGTTACCCTAATTCTGATACATAAAAAAGGTGAGATAGAAGACTTGACGAACTACCGACTATTCAGTCTACTATCAGTGGTTTACAAAGTGTTTACAAAAGTCTTAGTTCATAATCTTTGTGTGACTCTAGACCTAACACAACCAAAAGAACAGGCAGGCCTTCAAAGGGGCTTTAGTAGAATGGACTATATTCAAGTTATGCAGCAGATTACTGAATGGCATAATGAATATCAATTACCACTTTGACTTGGTTTTATTGACTTTGAGAAAGCCTGATTCACTTAAAACTTGTGCAATACTTAAAGCATTACGAAACCAACAAGTGGAGGAGCCATACATCAGAACATCAAATCAGCATATACCAATGCCACAGCAGCAATTCATTTCAATGGAAACATCTCTACTGTGTGCATACAGAGAGATATAAGACAGGGTGACACAATATGTCCAAAATTATTCACAGCGTGCCTAGAAGAAATATTCAGACTTCTTGATTGGGAAGGGAAAAGTCTGAAGATAAATGGAAGATATTTAAGCCATTTACAGTTTGCAGATGACATAGTTATCTTTACTTCAGCTGTGCACATGAATTACAGACTCGTATCCATGAACTTCAAATTGCTAGCAAAACAGCTGGACTAAAGATAAATCTAAAGAAGACCCAAGTTATGTTCAATAGCTATGTCCAACCAGAAATAATAAAAATCAATAATGAGGAAATTAAATAAGTAGATCATTACATATATTTAGGACAACAGATATCAATGGAACAAAATATCATGGATGAAATTAAAAAGCACAGGATGCTTGTGTGGAAAGCATTTGGAAAATTACATTCAATATTCAAAAGACAATTACCATTATGTTTGAAGATAAACGTTTTTAATCAATGTATTCTTCCTATACTGACATATGGCTGAGAAACATGGGCACTGAATGCAAAGGAAATTCAAAAATTAAGAACAACACAATTTAGTATGGAAAGAAGTATGTTTGGTATCACAAGATTGGATCACAAAAGGAATACATGGATCAAAAATCAAACCAAAGACTCTGACATCATAGTAATAGTGAAACATCTGAAGAGGCAGTGGGCTGGGAATATTGCTCGAAGACAAGATCGACGATGGACAAAAGAAGTGCTGGATTGAATTCCATGAGAGGAAAAACGACCCCAACGCTACCCTAAATTAAGAGGTGCAAAATCATCAGATTTGCAGAAGTGACATGGAAAAGGAGAGACATGGACAAACAGTTTTGGAATAATCTTGGAAAGGCCTTCATCCAGCAGTGGATCGACAATGGCTGATAATAATGATTTAATGAGAAAGTGACAAAAGCATGTTTTAAGAGGTGCAAAGATAAAGGATGTTAGTGAAGCTGTAAATTTGCAGAAGAAAGATATGAACAATTAATTGTTTTTGCAGGCAAAAAATATTTGAAAGGTGAGAAATATGCAGTGCAAGAGGATATGAAAAGAAGTTGTTGGAAATAGCAAAAATGAAGAGTAAAAAGTTATAGATTGCAAGTCTGCTGCCTTGGTATTATAGAATACGTATGAGTAGCACCATGATTGTCAATGAGGCAATCAAAAGATGATAGGAGAAATGGTGTGCAGTTTATAGATATATGGAGTGAATTTGATGGATGAAAGGACCTATATACATATCCAATAGCCTGCACTGAATGGGTTTGGAGGTTAGATGTCATCCAGTGAGAGTTTGGAAGTGGAAAACCAGAGAAACTAGAGATATTATGAGGAAAGCAATCAAGCATGTGTGTGTGGCCACCTTTAGGATAGATAAGTATAAGTACAGGAATGATTGTGAAGAGCTGGTTACAGTTTCCCAGGTTTTGAATCTGAATGAGCAGGTAATGACATTATGTAAGGGTAACTGTGCCCAGGTATGTTGAAATGAATGTACACCAATACATGATGTATCAGAAATAAAAGAAACGAGTTTCTAGAATTGGTCAGTTCAGCATAGTCAAAACTTTTTTGCATCAGTGAGACCAGGTTGTTAGAGAATGATGTACTTACAGGGATAGAATGTAATGGATATTGTAATTTTCAGAGAAGATAGAGGAAATAGGGCAGGAGGAGGGGTATTATTAATGATAGAAGAACTTACAGGACTACTACAGGATTTTGTGGCATGCAGTGCTTGTGGTTAGTATGCATCCCAGAAGTTGGATATATGGCAGGTGAGAGAACGGAGAATGCATATATGCACTGTAAAACTCAATGCAGTAGAAGTTCTTAAATTTTTTTGGCAACGACTTTTACAGCGGTCGTGAATATTGTAAATATAATAAAACTGCATGTTGCCATACTGAATGTAAACCCACAAGGGTATCTGGCAAAAATGGAGTAGCATTGAATTGTTCATAAAAATACAAAAATAGTATAAATATTCAAGATTGTGCACTTTATGTAAATCTAGGAGTGATATCGTAAAAATAGCCTAGTTGTGAAATAGTTCTATCTCAAGTAAAAAAGATTACAGTGGATTATGTCTGTGACTTGAAAGTGAACAATAGTGCTGAAGGTCATTCAAACGAGGAAGTTTTCCTGCCTACACTCAAGGTCAAGACCACTGACGTCAGAGTGATCGCAGGATATTCAGGGGTCTCCAACCCTGAAACAGGGAACTCCCAAAAAACTTTATATAGGAGGCTTTAAGAACGAGGTTCTTCCTCTTTCTTGTAGGCCTGATTGGACTCGCCGGTAAGCAATCCGTGGGAAACGGGGAGCCTTGGAGAAGCATTGAAAGTTTTCGCAATGTGTAGCAAGTAAGGGAACTTGCCTTGAGTACCAAAATTAGGATGCCTTCGTTTGACCTAGTTCCATTGGCAAAGATGTGCCACTACTCCAGCAGGTGAATTACGGAAGGATGGCAACCAAGCACCAAACAAGGAAATCCAATACACAGAACTGATTGGAGGAATCGACAGAAACAGCCAAGGATATCATGTGCTGGTAGGACTAAATGTGTTACTAAGGGCCTGTGAGTAGATTTTTTGTACTAATAGTTAAGTGCGGAAAGACAATTGTGAGTGCATGGGATATAACGTTACTAGGCTAATAGTACTGTAGTGGATAGCAAGGTTTGAAATCGAAATATTAGTAACATAAGTTAGAAATATGTCAGCCAGAATCGTGGAATATGAGAATCTCTTCTCACTGTAACTGGTAAGTCTAACAATGTTACAGTAATTGAAATCCAAGATAAGATTAAGAAAGAAGTTGTATGAAAAGTGTATAATAGTGTAGAATTATTTTAAGTTACAACAGATGTGTTTTGTTTGCTTAATGGAGACTATTGCCTGATCTTTGTGCAATGCACTGCCTCGCAAAAAACTCCAAACCTGTATGCTAAGAATTTGGGGAACTGCCACGACTGTTAACTAAGCCCACAATTAGAATCAGCTGTATCCTACAGGTGCTAGGACATATCTTCGAATGCAACTCAGGTGATGCAGTCATAAATAAAAATAAATTTTCCTGATTTCTCTTAGTGTAGGAGATAGATATCTGCACTCGTGAACTGGCCTTGTTCACAGGCATATTCACCAGCAGCGTCAACATGTTGTAAGGACCTGAAAGTTTAAATGGTAGGAAAAAGGGGATAGAAGAATTAATTTAGGAGGAGACATCAACTCAGCTAAGTACACATGATATAATAATTAATCATCGTATAGTAAAGGTGCAATTCAAGAAATAAAAAAAGACCACTCGGTACACAAATCACTAAAGGGCACAGAACAAGGGGAAAAGCAAAAAGCAAATAAAAACATAAAACAGACAAAACAACAAAAGGGATAACAGTGCAAAATGTAGGCAATGGGAGAAACTTAGTGAGTTAGATATTACAAAAACCAACCTCATTGTGTCAGGGGCAGGAGCAATGAAATAAGAGTGAATGAAAAAATAAGAGTGGGGAGTGTAGAAGGCTTGAATGATTGTGAAGTTTTTGGAGACTGTATTGATTAAGAGGATGAATAGCGAGCAAGATTGGCTAACTTGCAGAGAGAGAGAGAGAGATGAGCTGAAAGAGAAGGTGGATGTATTGGGAATGAGATGAGAAATATAAAAGATGTGATTAGGTGAATCAGAGTAGGAGTGAGAGAGCGAGTTATGGGAATGATAGAAGAGAAGAGAATAGAAACAGTAGAAGACTGGGAATGATAGAAGAGGAGAGAATGGAAACAGTCAGAGAGAGAGAGAATGAGAAGGATGCAAGAGAGTGCTGGAACCAGGGATAGAGTGATGCCAGGACAGCAGGTAAGTAGAGGAACACAGAGGGAAAGGGTTAGAGGAGAGAGAGCGAAGGATGCAGGAGCAATCAACGAACAGAGTGGTATGATGTATGGAGACTCAATGATCCATTGTTTGAAAGCTAGAGGAGATGAACTGGTGATGCTGATAGCATCAGTCTGGCCAAATATTATTGGGATCCCTGAAACATGGTTGAGAGAAGTTGATATAATAACATGAATAGAAGTAGCAGGGTACAGCATTTTTTGACAGGATAGGGAAGGAAAACGCGGTGGCGGAGTACTGCTTATGATAAGTGATGACTTATGTAATCTCAGAGGCCTTGAAGGGCAATGACACTAATAGTTTTGAAAGAATATGGTGTGGGGTAGAGATGGGCAAGACAGGATATTTAATGGGATGTTGCTACAAGAAAAGGAGCACAGAGAGTAGGGAGCAGGAGATGTTTAGGCAGTTGAGGTTCGCAAGTGCAAGAAGAATGATTGTTATGGGAGATTTTAACTAAAGCAGTATAAGTTGGGAAGAGGAAAAATGCTTGTAGTTATAAGGGAATGGAATTTCTGGAATTCTTGAGGGACAGATGTCTTAGGCAACATGTAATAGAGGGGAAAGAGATTCAAGAGTTACGGGTTTCGTCATAGAATCAGAAGAGCAGATAATAACTTAGATGACATCTCTTCCCTCTGTTGAAGAGCGTGACCTTGTGGTTTTGACTAGGAAGATGAACAGACATGGAGGAGTACCAAAGAAAAGGGAACGTATCTGGAATTATAAGGTAGATGATTATAATAGTCTTAGATATCAAACTTACGGTAGTTCCATGGATGTCAGAATTGGAAGGCAGGGATATCATTAGTGCTTGGGAAATTGTGAAGGAATATTTGTTACCAGCAATGGCAAGCTGAATTTCACAAGTGAAAAAGAGGACACAATTTGGTGTAAAGTGGATAACAAACAATATCAAATTGGAACTGCAGGTGAAAAAGAGGTTATGGAAGAAATATAAGGAGAAGGGTGGACAACAAATGCATGAAGAATATAACATTCAGGCCAGGAGAGTGCATAATATGGTAAGGAAGGTGAAACTAGAATATGAGAAGAGATTGGCACTAACATCCAAAGAAAATACTAGGGATTTTTTTAGCCATGTGGCCAGTAGGAGGAGAAATGAGATAAAATGAGATTTTATCTCACATTGTGAGATAAAAATGGGAATAGAGTGACTGATGCAGAGGATACTGATGCAGAGGAGTTGTTCAATAAACATTTTATTGGAGTATTTCATCCTAGAGAAGTAAGTTTTAATACTAGAGGGATAGGGAAGGTTCGAGGTTCAGAGGTGCAAGAGAAGAGTGTTCCAAATACTGAGTACTCTGGATGTCAGTAAAGTTGGACTGGATGGTATTTCACCATGGGTTTTGAGAGAATGTGCTAAATGTGCTAAAGAAATGACATCTCCTTTGACCTGGCTTTTCATTGAAAGTCTGGCTACAGGAAAGGTACCCAAGGAATGGAAGGAAGGTAAGATAATGCCATTGCATATGGGCAGTAGCAGACTTGATGTGCCTAACAATAGGCCAGTTTGTGTTTCATCGGTAGTTGTTAAGATCCTGGAAAAATTAGTGAAGGACCATATACAATATTGGGCAGATGAGGAAAATGTTATTTGTGAGAATCAACATGGATTTGTAATAAAGTTACAAGAGCAGCTGATGAGGGGAAAGGCATATACTGCCATTTGTTTGGATTTTTCAAAGGCATTTGACAAGGTGCCACATGATAAGCTGATATTTAAGTTGAAGCACATGGGTTTAGATGTCGGGTAAGTCAACTGGATTTAGGATTGGCTGTCTGATAGGTATCAGAGTTGTATATGGTGGGGCAGTATCAAGGAGACAGAAGGTTACATGTGGGGTCCTACAGGGTTCAGTACTAGGACCTGCATTGTTTAACCTTTATATCAATGACATTGTCAATGGATTGTAGGGGGGGATATTGAGTTGTTTGCAGATGATGTGAAACTGGGAAAGGTTATTTGTAATAGTACAGATGCAGCAGCCCTGCAAAACGATTTGAATAGACTAGAGAGATGGGCAAATGAATGGGGGTACAGGTTTAATGTAGCAAAATGTAAAGTCTTGAAGTTTGCGAGACATCGATGGGAGGCTGAAGACTCAATTATAGGAGATGTACTGGAGGAAGTAGGGGAGACAAGAGATTTGGGGGATGATGATTGATAGAAAACTGAAATTCAGGAAACATATTGCAAAGGTAAATTTCTACAATACTGAGAATTTCTACAATACTGATTTGAAAGGGATAAATTAACTGTGGAAAGGGTACAGAGGTGGATAACAAAGATTTCAGCACTGTACAATGTTAGTTATTGAGGATTGGCTGAGGAAATGTGGACTGCATGGTTTGGTAGATTGAAGAAGGAGTGGTGATATGATTGAGACTTTTAAAATGTTGAGAGGTAGTTACAGGGTTGACACTGGGGAGTTCTTTCACTTGTGAAACAGTGGGAAGGTGCGATGACAATGGGTCATTCCTGGAAGTTGCAAAAGGAAGTTGTGTGCAAGAGGGTGAGGAGTGGTTTCTTTTCATGGCAGGTGGTTGAACCCTTGGATGCAGTGCCTGATAGAATGGTGAGATCAAGAACGGTCAATGAGTTCAAGGAGTGGTATGATAGACTGTGTTTCTTAGGAAGGACCTGCCACGATGAGTCTTTCGACTCCATGGAGGCATGAAAAATAATAATATTAATAATAATAATAACTTCAACCAATAAAATTAAGAGTTAAGGAAGATTGTAGATCTGAGTTAAATGGTTTGTTTGAGTCTGTATATGTTGTGATATAGAGGCCAATAGGAAAAATATATACTTGACCCAGGGATCTAGAAGATGTGGATGACATGCATCATCAGATTAGCACGATGATTGTAGGCCAAGCAATTTTCATGGGAGACTTCAACTATTGGAGATAATACTAATATGTAGATTGGAAGGAGGAAAGGACACATGGTAAAATTGGAATGGAATTTACACATTTACTTAGGGGATAATTACCTGAAACAGCATGTGATGGAAAGGATATCAGGGGTTTCATATTGTAACAGAATCAGAAGATCTATCTAAAACTAAAGTAGAAACTCTAACCACAATTGTGGAAACTGATAATGCAGTATTGCCTCGGGAGATTGATCAACATATGGAATTTTCACCAAAGCAAGAGTTTATGTGGAACTACGAAGTTTGCAATTATGACAAACTTAGGAGGCAAGAGGCAACTTGGAGCACCGCCATGGCAAGTGGTCAAGTTGGAGTAATTATTAGGTAGGTTGGATCAAATGGAAATGGATACAAGGTGGATGTCATGGATAGGTGGGTGGCAGATAGATAGACATCAGAGGGTGGTGTAAGGTGGAGTGGAATCAAGGTGAATCAGGGTGACTAGTGGAGTGTGCCAGGGCTTTGTACTAGAACCACTATTTAATATGTGCATTAATGTTATAGTGGAAGATCTGATGAAAGGTGGGGTAATCAGTTGTTTGCTGATGATGAAAAATCGGGGATGATAATAGTTGCTAAAGGTGATATAGATATCTTGCAGGATGACTTAAATAAATTGGCAGTGTGGGCAAAGGATAATGGTTGTCAATTCAATGTTGTTAAATGTAAGATAATGTATTTTAAAATGAAAAGATTGAACACTTCTTATCTAATTGAGGTAGTAATTTACCAGAAATTGATGCAGATAGGGAATCTGGGGGTGATGGTATACAGAGATTTGCAATTCAGAGGATATATTGCAAGAGTTGGCAAAATGGCTTAGAGGATTACTTGGATGTTGAAGAACACATTGACAACTAAAGATAGGATGATTATTATACCTTTTTATAAGGCTATGATTTGGCCTCATATTGACCACTGTGCACAGATTTAGTCATCTGCATTTCTAGGAAATCAGGAGGTGGTGTAGAGAATATTCAGAGACGAGTGAATAAGCTTGTGACATGTCATAAGGGGTCACACTTGGAAGTTGTCTAAGAGTGTGGTTAGTAAGGATTATTATTATTATATGACACCTCCAGGGGGTCAAAGACTCATCGAGGGGAGGAGACCTACTCTACAACTCTGTCTCCACCACTCAATCGACCAACTATAACTGCACCACCACTAGTATTTTCACAGATAATCACAAACATTCATGCCCATGGTGGGATTCAAACCCGCAGCCTTTTGGCGGGAGAGCAGATATGCTAACCACTTGGCCAACCAGGCCAGCAAGGCAAGGATGTGTAGATTAAGTTCTTTACTTGGAAAGTGGTGAATGAGTGGAATGAATTGCAAGAGGTGGCTGTTAGCCCCAAACAGTGAATAAGTTCAAGGAGATGTATGATAATGGCAATAGCATGTACCTCCCACAATGAGGCTCTGACTCCATGGAGGTCAAATGTTAATAATAATAATCTTTTGACTTCCTGGAGAATCCATGTAAATCATAATAATATTTCACATAAATTTATTCCATTGGATCACTAACATACCAGCTTACTTATTCTGTTTACATTATTCTATTTCTTTACCATTTTTCACAAAATATTGTGCCTAAATAGCTGAAATATTTTCTTGTTCAGAAGGTTCTCCTACAAAGAATGCAGGCTGTGTTTTACATCTTGCAGTTTCATTTTTTTATTGTTGATTTTCATATCATATATATATATATAACATCAATTATTCAATTAATTAATAAATTCAGGAAATAAAGAGTACTGATGTAAGGTAATCAGTTTAAAACTTGTATTGTCTTGTCAGATATCGTCTCATTCCAAGAAGTTGACAACCATGAGCTTCCACCATTTACAGTTTTGTGATTCTCTTTTACATTCTTCATAGGACAAAAAGGTCCCATCCTTAATATTTCCCATCCAATCTGTTCTTTGTTTTCCTCTTCTTCGTTTTCCTTATATCATTCCTTTTAGAAGTGTTTTTTGTAGGGATTCATGCCTTAGTATGTGACCAAGGTAGGTGGTTTTCCTTTTCTTAATGGTTTTCAACAGAGTTCTATCTTCTCCAATCATCTCTAATATTTCTAAATTAGTTTTTTTGGCAGTCCATGGAACTCTAAGAATTCTTCTGAGGATCCAAATCTCAAAGGCTTTTAGTTTATTTTCACAATATTTTGATATTGTCCAGGTTTCTGCTCCATATAGCAGTGTTGACCATACATAGCATTTGAACAGCCTAATTCTTGTTTTTGTGTGAATTTCCCTTGAGGTCAGAATGTTTTTCATGCTAATCTAGCAATTTCTATTCTTAATATTTCCTTATCATGATTTCCATTCTCTGCAATTAGTTGACCCAAATATATATAACTGTCTACTTGATCTAAGGTATTTCCTCTGATCTTAATATTTATATCGGGTATTTTCCCTTTTTCTCTTGTTACCAGCATGGTTTTGGTTTTTGAAGTTGAAATTAAGTTCATATTTTTCACTTAGCTTCTGTGCCTCTTCTAGTAAGTTTTGAAGATCTTTTTTTTTATTTTCAGCTAGCAGTACTGTACCATCTGCATATCTTAAGTTGTTTATATTACTGCCTCCTATGCTGACTCCTTTAAATTCTTCTAATTGCTGGAAGATATTTTCAGTATAGAGATTAAACAATATAGAAGAAAGAACACAGCCTTCTCTGACACCCTTCTTTACTGGGAATTCCTCCAAGGTTTCTCCTGATATTTTTGTAGAGGCAGTTTGCTCCCAATATAGATTTATCAGTAATCTGGTATCTTTACTATCTACTCCTAATATTCTGATGCATTTGATTAGTTGCTCATGTTGTATATTGCCAAAGGCCTTTGTGTAGTCAATAAAACATAAATAAACTTCTTTCTGCTTCTCCAGATATCTTTCTATAATAGTTCTAATATTGAAGAGTTCTTCTCTAGTTCCTTTATTTTCCTGAAAACCAGATTGTGTTTCATTAATTTCTAATTTGATTTTATGTTTATTTCTTTCTAGGATGATATATAACAACTTTTGGTGATTAGTTTACGGAATTAACAACGCACATAAAGTATATTAATTAAAGGTAACTTTAATGAATAACTTCTATATTTCGGCAACGTCACATTGCCATCTTCAGGAACATAAAGATATGGTATGTGCATGCAGGCACTAACACAAAGCAAATGAGGAAGAAAGCAAGAAAATAGACAAATAGAGTTCTACGCACAGATAGAGGGTACAGCCATGGGTTCACCGCTTTCCCCACCCTTGGCCAATTTCTTTATGGAGACATTTGAAGAGAAAGCCTTAAACTCCGCCCCACAAAAGCCCACTATTTGGCTTCGTTATGTGGATGATGTGTTTGCTATTTGGCCACACGGCTCAGACACACTCCACTCCTTCCTAACACACTTAAACAACCAACACCCCAGAGTCCAGTTCACCTTAGAAAAAGAGGAAAACAACACCCTCCCCTTCCTAGACACTTTAATCACCCGTCAGCTTGATGGATCTTTGGTTTTCTCTGTTCACAGAAAACCCACCCATACTGGCAGATACATTCACCAGCAGTCCACAATATGGGGTTATAAAAACACTATATAACAGGGCAAAATTAATCTGCTCAGATGACAAGGCCCTAACTACTGAACTAAACCACATCCTCAACACTTTCTTAGCCAATGGCTATAACCCCCAAAAAATCCAAAAAATACTAAAAACAGTAAACCCCCCCCCCCTCCACAATAAAGATTACACCAAGTCTATCACCATCCCCTACATCCAGGGCACCTCTGAGAAAATAACCAATATCCTCACAAAATATGACCTTACTTCCTGTTACAGACCATATAAAAGTTGGCATCCCTTATCTGCTCTACCAAAGACCAACCACTTCCCCTAGACCTACCTGGTGTATACCAGGTCTCTTGCAGCTGCAAATTGTCCTACTTTGGCCAAACAGGCAGAACAACAAATATCAGGATTTCAGAACACCAAGACTACATCCGGTTCCACCAGTACAGCCGCTCTGGGCTGGCAGACCATGCCTTAGATACCCACCATAAAATTCGTTGGAAGAAAACAAAAATAATTCATCGCAGTAAGTTTAAATACGAAAGATTATTCAAAGAATCTTCAGCAGCTCTAAAAAACGTTCCTAACCTCAACAAATTTCGGTGCATGAAACTACCCCAAATTTGGGAGACTTACATTATGAGAACTTCAGCCCAAATGCCAAGACTACCAAATTAGCCCACCAGAAGGCACCATTAGGACTTTAGGAACAATATTAGTTTCTTGCTTTCTTCCTCATTTGCTTTGTGTTAGTGCCTGCGTGCACATACCATATCTTTATGTTCCTGAAGATGGCAATGTGACGTTGCCGAAATATAGAAGTTATTCATTAAAGTTACCTTTAATTAATATACTTTATATGCATTGTTAATTCCGTAAACTAATCACCAGTTATGTCTGACCAACGTATAAGCCTTGCTACTAGAACAAAACTTTTGCTTTCTGACTGATCACACTGATTGTTCTGTACTCTTCACATTTGATTGTCTTTGATTTTTTAAGTATTGGTAGCAGAGTCAAGTGCTTAAAATGTTTTGGCAGGTGTCCAGTTTCGTATATTTTGCTACATATGTCAGTCAGTTTAACGACTTTAGATATTCTGCCATAATTCCATTCATTTCTAGATGGAATTATGCCTTAAAACTTAGGCATGCTGTTTTGAATTGTGAGATTTTCAACAAATCTGATTCGTGAAAAATAAGAGATTTCAATATCAGGATTCCTCATACTTTCCTTTATACTGTTATCTGAACAGCAGAATTATCCATAATTATTTATCCATGATGAATAACTGTGAACATAATTTACATCCTTGTCATGCAATCTTCCTGTAAATCAGCAATTTTAACTGGTGTCTTACACCTCAATATGTATTACATATTGTACTACATAATTTCCAATTTACGCCATGCAAATACAATGTTTTCAACAGATCTTCTCTTGGCACCTCATCATTGCCTATATAAATCTTTATATCATATCAGCAAATCTGCATCGTTGGAATGATGTAGATTTGCAGATCTCAGAGATTTTGTATACATTTTTCAGATATGCTCCAAGAGGAGGTGAAAGAATGTGTAGATAGGAAAAGAATGGGATCACCTGGGATCGAAAGGAAACAGTTGGAATTGAAGAGGGTTCTAAAATTAATAACCAGAAAGGGAAATGGCCGCAGTCAATCATGAAGAGATCACATCGAGTGAGTGGTATCGGTGGAATGAGTGTTGTGTTTGTATACAAATGCTAGAAGTATAAGAAACAAGGCAGATGGTTGCATTAATCGCATCTGTTCATCCAAAGATTGTCAGAATCACTGAGACATGGTTGGAAGAGGACGACATCCTCCTGACAGGAGTAGAGATGGAAGGGTATGGTGTGTTTTGTGAGGATGGCAGGGCTAAAAAGGGAGGATGAGTGCTATTGATGATAGAGAAAGAGTTATGTCCATACAAAGTAGAGAAGAAGAGATGCAAGAAGGAAATAGTGCCAGTGATTTTGAGGCAGTATGGTGAGATAGAGGTGAATGGAATCAAACTTGGTTGGATGTTGTTATAGATCAAGTAATGCGGATGGTGGTGATAATGAAATGTATAATCAAATTAGCCAAGCAAATAAGAAAAGGGTGATCATAATGGGCGATTTTAATTATGGCAATATAGACTGGAATAATGAGATAGCAACTGGAAGTAAAGAAAATGAGATTCTTCAGTTTTTGAGGGATAAGTATGTGTGAGTTATCCGCAGACATATTTTCTGAGGTAGTTATATAACACAGGGCACACGAGGATTGAGAGTCTTGGATTTGGTTATCTCATCAAAGGATATAATTATAAATGAGGTGTCAAATCATCCACCAATTGGTGAGAGTGACCATGAAGTGATTACCTGGGTGGTTGCCAGCAGTGTGAGGACATCTGTGAGAAAAGGGTTATGTGGAACTACAAGGGGGAGGGGGGGGAATTATGAAGAGCTCAGAAGACAGCTTGCAGGTGTAGCATGGAATGAGGAGTTAAATGAAAAAGAGATCAATGCAGATTAGGGGATTTTCAAAAACTATCTAGTAGATGCAATGTCTTAATGAATTCCAAGGGTGAGAAGGTTAAATAAGGTAAGTGTGAGATGGATGAATAAAGAGATTAAGCATGCGATAGAGAAAAAGGGTATTGTGGAGGCAGCATAAGAGAAGTGGAAATAACCAATTCCATGAGGTCTACTAAGACTAGGCAAGGAGTGTGACTTGGTTGATGAGGGTAGCTAAAGAGAGGTATGAAGAGCGGTTAGCAAATGATGCCAAAAAGAATCCTAAGGAGTTTTTTTGGTATGTAGCATGTAAAAGAAAGAATGATTATGGAAGGATGACATTGATTGGAGAAAATGGCACAAAGACAGCTGTTGCAGAATGTGTGGTGGAGATACTTAATGAGCAGTTCATAAAGGTCTTTCAAACTTGTGAATGTGACTTCATGGAAAGATTGAGAGCAGTTGATGATGGGGAGGAGGACTGACTGTAAGTGAGCAAGAGGTGTATGGGGAGTTGAGTAAACTAGATATTAATAAGGCTGTGGGACTTGATAATATATCACCACGTATTCTGAAAGAATGTGCCAGGGAGTTGACAACCCGACATATTTTTTTTTAATACGAGTCTTGCACTCTGTCAAGTTCCTAAGGAGTAGAAGAAGGGCAAGATTGTGCCACTTCATAAAGGAGGTGATCGAAGTCAAGCATCAAACTATAGGCCTATCTATGTGTCAGGTGTTGTGGTTGACAACAATGGTATTATATCTGATGGACAGCATGGATTTGCAAAAGGGAGATCATGTTTTGGTAATCTACTTACTTATTACAATAAAGTCCTTTCTTTTAGTGTTACACAGTGATCAGCATTCATTCAAAAATTTTATGAAATTTACAACCGTGTTAAAAAACTTTTTTATTAACCTGACATTTCAATCTTCATAACAAAATCATCATCTGGAGCATACATAAATATACAAGACAAGCTGAGTTACATTATTAACTGTAAGCTAGAGAAACAATGATTTGATCACATGTTATTCAACTGGCATGACCTCAAGTGAAAAAATAATATATTCATAAATTACATCAAGCTAAATTCTATTTATAATAAATTTAGTTTAATCCATTATCCAAGTGTGAGCAAACAAAGTTTGCGCCTGAAAGTATCTTCAGGACTGGGGGTAAGGTAGTGCAACACCAGGACGACTCCTTGCAAAGGTGGAGCAAGCTACTAACACTCCTATCTCAGTATCTCCCATAATGCAGAACACATCTCCTTGCGGATATGCATTAAGGGAAGGGCCACTACCCAGACTAGTTTCGACCTTTATTGAGGTCTCTTCAGTGGGACCCAGGCTCAAGTGGAGATACCAGCCAGAAGCATTAGCAAGGTTATCGCTACCTATAGCAGTTGCTAAATGGTGTGCCACATTTTTAATAAATTACTCTGGATTTAGTGAAAGATGTTGAAAGTTTATTTTTCACTTGGTTAGAATTAACCAAAAAATATATCGATACGTCCTATCGATGTGTCCCAAACCTCAAGACCTTACATTTTACTGCATTAAACTGACACCACAATTCATTTTCCTATCTATCTAGCTTATTCAAATCCTTTTCCAGGGCTACTACATCTGCACTATTACTAATAATCCTTCCCAGCTTCGCATCATCCACAAACAACCAAATATCATCTTGCAATCCACGGACAATGTTATTGATATAAAGGTTAAACAATATAGGTCCCAGTACTGAGCCATGTGGAACCCCACTTGTAACCTTCTGCCTCTTTGATATTGCTCCACCATACACAACTCTCTAATACCTATTGGACAGCCAATCCTGAATCCAGTTGACAGATCTGACATTCAGACCCATATGCTGCAACTTGAATATCAGCTTATCATGTGGCACCCTGTCAAATGTTTTAGCTAAGTCTAAGAAAATGGCAGTATATGCCTTTCCCTCATCTAATGCTCTTGTAACTTTATCATAAAAGGCTAACATATTGCTAAACCAAGAGCGCCCCTTCACAAATCCATCTTGACTCTAACTGATAACATTACCCTCATCTGCCCAATGCTGTATATGGTCCCTCACTACTTTCTCCAAGATCTTACTAACTACTGATGACACACAAACTGGCCTATAATTAGACACTTCCAGTCTGATACTGCCCTTATGCAATGACACTATCTTACATTCCTTCCTTCCATTCCATGGGCACCTTTCCCACAGCCAGACTTTAATTGAAAAGTAAGGTCAAGAGCACTGTCAGTTTCTTAGCACATTCTCTCAAAACACGTGGTGAATACCATCCTGTCCCACCGCTTTACTAACATCCAGAGTACTCAGTATGTGGAACACACTCTCCTCCTGCACCTCTAAACTACTCTATCCCTCTATTATTCAAATCGGCTCCTCTGGGATGAAACTCCAACAAAGTGTTCATTTAACAATTCCACTATGTCCTCTGCATCAGTCACTCTATTCCGATTTTTATCCCGCAATGTTATTCTTCCACAGCCATTTCTCCTCCAACTGGCCACATAGCTAAAAAATTCCCTAGGATTTTCCTTAGATCTAAGGGCCAATCTTTTCTCATATTCCAGTTTCGCCTTCCTTTCCATACTAGTCACTCTTCTGGCCTGTGTCTTATATTCTTCATGCATCTTCTCTTCACCTGTCTCCTTATATCTCTTCCATAGCCTCTTTTTCGCATGTAGCTCCCGTTTAATATTGTTTGTCATCCACTTTACTTCAAATTGTGTACTCTTCTTCACTCGTGGAATACTGTTTACATTGCTGATAACAAATATTCCTTCATAATTTCCCAAGCACTGATGATATCCCACCCTTCCAATTCCTCCCTCCACCAAAGTTGACATCTATTAAGACTATTATAACCACCTGCTTTATAATTCCACATACATTCCCATCTCTTTGATACTCCTGCATGTCTGTTCATTTTCCAAGTAAAACCATGTGGTCACTCTATCCAACTGGTGGGAGAGATGTCATCTCAGTTATAATTAGCTCTTCGGATGCTATAACCAAATCCAAAATTGTTGAACCTCTTGTTTCGTCTGTTACATGTTGCCTAAGACATTTGTCCCTAAAGAATTCTAGAAATTGCATTCCCTTAGTGATACATGCATCTTCCTTTCCCCAAGCTATACTGCTTTAGTTAAAAATCTCTGATAACAATTGTTCTTCTTGCACTTGCCACGCTCAACTGTCTCAACATCTCCTGGTCCCCACCCTCTGTGCTCCTTGGCCTGTAGCAACACCCCACTAAATATCCTTTCTTGCCCACCTCCACCTCACACCATATGCTTTCAAATTCATTAGTGTCACAGCTTTCCAAAGCCTCCACTCTTAGAGGACATAGGTCATCACTTATCATAAGCAGTACACCACCACCACACTTTCCCTTCCTATCCTGCTGAAAAATGCTGTACCCAGCAACTTCTATTCCTGTTATTATATCCTCTTCTGTCAACCACATCTCTGTGATCATAATAATCTTTGGCCAGGCTGATGCATTCAGTGCCACCAATTCTTCTCCCTTATTCCGAATACTCCTGGCTTTGGTATCAAGCATAAAAATGCCACTATTTCTATACCCAGCATTAACCCCTCTAGACTCCACTGGGCTTAGCATTACCTGACGTCGTCCCCCTTCTCCGAAGTACCCATTCCCACAAGACGTCACCCCTGCTACCATCCACACTGGGACACACTGACTCGTTCAGAACTGCAATCTCTCCATATGCCTACATCCTTCCTCATTCAAATGAAAGCAGTCTCTCGCATACAATTCCTTTTTGCTTTCAAACGCCCTCCAAGCATCCACATATTCGAATCCTCTCTTCTGACACATTCTCACTATTATGCCATTCAATATCACCGCTCTTCTGCTCAGCTCGACATTATCATACCTAGGCAACACACACACACCATCTTTCCTCTCTGTGTCTTCTTTTGTACAGCCTCAAGCAGGAATCTCATATCTCTTGCTGCTCTATTTATACCACCACTCAAGTCATTTGTTCCCACCATCACAATCATCTCATCCACCCTTTCACCTCTCTTAATTGCCATAGCCACACTTTCTATTGTTCCTCCTGGCAAACACTGTTCACGCATCCTATCTTGAACACCACGGATTATTGAGTCCCCACACATTACACCTCTTACCACTGTATTTCTCGATTGCTCACATGCATCCCTCACTCTCTCCCTTGTAACAGTTTCTCTCTGTGCTCCCCTACTTACCTGCCTTCCTGACATCACTCTACCTCTAGTCCCGGTGCTCCCTTGCATTCCCTCTCTCCTGCTTCCATTCTTTCCTCTTCTATCATTCCTATATCTGACACTCATTCCCTCTCTTCCACTTCTCCTATTCTCACCTCTTCTATCATTCGTACAACTTTCTGTCATGCCCTCTCTTCTACTGTTCCCATTCTCTCCTCTTCTATCACTTCCATAACTCCCTGTCTTATACTGTTCCTATTCTCTCTTCTTCTAACATTCCCATAATGCTCTCACAATCCCTCTCTTCTACTATTGTTCCTATTCTCTCCTCTTATCTCATTCCCATAACTCTCTCTCTCTCTCACTCTTCCCCTGATTTGCCTTGCATACATCTCTTCCATTCGCTTAATTTCATCTTTCACACTTCTCATCTCATTCCCCAGACACTCCACCTGCTCTTTCAGCTCATCCATCTCTCTCTGTAAGTCAGCCATTCTTATTTGCCATACATCCTCCCAATTGAGACTATCTCCTAAAACTTCAGAATCATTCAACCTTTCCATACTTCACACTCTTTTTATTTTATTCATACTTCTCTCGCCCTCTATCACACCTGTCATCTTTCCGCTATAACTCTACAAGGTCATATACCTCAACCGTGTGTTGAGGTCATATACCTCAACAAGGTTGAGACTATAACTCAACAAGGTTGAGACTATAACTCGACAAGGTCAGTTATAGTGTCAACGAGGTCAATTATAGTCATTTCTAAATCACCAAGTTCCTCCCATTGCCTGCATTTTGCGCATATATATTTTCTCCCTTCTTTCTCCTGCCAAATATACAATCGCCAGGACGCATACATTCTGCAAGTCCCGCATGCTACAAAATCCTGTATGATATCATGCAAAATGGAGTCCTTTAATGGGGAGGGGGGGCTTGGCAATATGCCATTTGTAATTTTCACTGTCGCTGCTGCCATTATTTAAATTAGTGTTGCTAATTAGTGTCAAAAAATAAACGCTAAGTAAGTATCAGGGAGTATAACTATAAGAAAAAGTACAAACAATTTCAAACAGAACATTTAAGTACACAAGATATAAATAAATAAAATGAAATAACTAAATAATGAAAATTTATCCTTCGTCCTGTCTTCCACTGTTATGCATTCGATTCCGACCCCGTCATCTCGGTAACCAAAATACACAATATCGCGACAACAACTAACTTCAAAAAAACAGTCAGTGACGGACACTTGTATTCCAGAAAGCAACTTAGCACTACAAAAACGTAGGAAAAAAAGACTATTCACCAATTAATAAGCACTTTCTTCAGCACAGCTCAAATTCCCTGCCACGTGCTACGGCGACTCTAACACCATATGGTGAGTTCTTAAGGAGAATGAGGAATTGTTGTGCGTCTTCTTCTTCTTGGCTTTGGGTGTTAGGCAATTGTTTGCCTGTAACATTTTCAAGGGTTTACAAAGTCTTCTGCCCATCTCCTCCAGTGTCTTCCTCTTGATCAGTGTCCCTTTGGTTTATATTTCCAGGCAATATTTGGTCATCTGTCCTCATTCATTCTTTCTACATGGTTTTTCTATAGTTTGTGATGTCTTCATGTTAATTATGCATAATTGTTAATGGATAATTTTCTTATTTCTTATCTTGTCTATTCTTTTTTATAGCCTGCAAGCAGTCTTAGGAACTCAATTTCTGCAGTGTCCATTTGTCTTCATTCTCCAAAAGTCCATGTTTCACTGCCATATTTCAGAATTGGTTTGACTATTATTTTATATAGTTTTATTTGAGCTGTTCTAGACATCTGTTTATTGAAGTGTCTGTTCAAAGTTTCAATGACTGCTAGGAATTTTTGCTTTTTATATACAATGTCGATTTCTCCATTGGAGCTTATGTAATTTCCTAGCTATTAAATTTGTTCACTCGTTCTATTACTTTGTTGTGGATGACTAGTTGGCATCTTAAGAGTTCTTAATACCAATGAGGAATTGTTCAGATCAGAATTTTATTTTAAAACAAATAATTAAAAAATATATCTAAGGACTATAATAAGTATTTATGATTATTATCTTCAGACTTCCATAGAGTCACTCATTGTGGGAGGTCCACTGTCAAATACAACTCTGCAATCACCACACTCTGTGAATGTATTTAAGGATAGCTATGATGAGTTGTGGGACCTTCCATGATGAATTTAACTCCAGGTTCATTGTTGAAGTATGATGATAATAATAAATCCTTAATATGTTTCTATGATTTTTCAACTAATCTTAAAATAAAATTATAACCTGAACAATTAGTCTTAAAAACTCATGGTTTTTTTCCGATTTTTATAGCCTCTTCTCAAGAAAGCTGGCACAAATCTTTTTTTACTACCTAGAAGAGAAATTCCTTTGTAATTCTCATTTTCAATTTTACTTCCATTTTTACAGAGAGGTTCTATAACAGTTCTGCTCAAATCATCTATTGACAAAGCCTTCTGAATTATGAGGCTAAGCCCTGTACAAATTTAAACATCCATTTTTTAGGTATTTTTGAAGTATTTCTTGCACAAATGAATGTATTAAAGGGATAATAAATTTTCCTAGATTTCATTTCAGATTTGGTTGGGAAAAAATTTGGTTGATAGAGGAGGAGAGAGAGAATAGGTTATATGATAAACGTATAGGTCAACGAAGGGAATTTGTATAAGTCAGATAAAGAAACAATTTTTCAATAGATGATATAAGAGTAGAAAACAAGGGTGGAGATAGAACAGTTGGGTAAGGATATGCTTGACAAGGCTGGCCTAGTTGGCCGAGTGGTTAGCGTATCTGCTCTCCAGCCAATAGGCTGCGGGTTTGAATCCTGCATAGGCATGGATGTTTGTGATTATCTTCCACTTTCATACATTCCTTCACCCAAGTATAAATATACTCTCCCAATATGGACTGGGTCACCACGGGAGCAGTAGACCCAAAAACCTCCCGCAATGGGAGAGGCTTTCACCCTACAGTGGGTAGGAAAATAGGCTGTTCATCATTATGTTTGACAAGAATGTAAGGACCTTTTTTTTTTTTTTTTAAATTGAAGATACTAAATGAATGGAAGTTGTTTCTGAGGTAATTGTTCATGCAATGATGGTGAATAACTTTAAGGAGAGTATGATAAGCATCACATTAATAATCATGTGATCTCGAAGTCTTAAAACTCCATTAAGATGTTTAATTCCTAGAAAATAATAATAGTATATCCTCCTGGGTATTGTTACACCTGATATCTTGAGAATATAGTATTCTCAGTTATCATGGTGTAACATGAAAAATAAATAACATAAATTAAAACCCCTGCATAAAAGTATGAATTAATTAAAGAAAAATTCTTGCATCCAGTATAAAATGAATAAAATGTAAGGTTTATTGTTTAGTTAAAATAGCAAAAGAAAAGAATGTATTAACATGTATTATGACTAAACAAGAAATTTGTGTTAAATAAGTAGCTAACTAAGAATTAATATAGTAATGCGATTAAGAATGAAAGAGTTAAGTCCATAAGTATAAAAGAATGAGTCATGAAATACGCTATGTAAGAGGCTACAGATTAAGCATTAAGTAGAATTCTGAGAAAAGATTTAAAGAGGGGTTAAGATAGAGGCTAACAAGAAAAATAACGGAATATCGTTTGAGGCCTATACCCGGATAGAAACTTCGTTACGAGTTGCCGATCAAAATGATGTATGGCGGCCAAATGCTACCGAATTGGTAGACAGACGGAAAACAAGCAGGAGGTGGGAAAAAGAAGTAATAAAGAGCGCCGTTAGGGGAGCAGCTATAAAAGGGTTGGTAACCCCCCCTTCGGGACTTTTTTGAAAGTGACTCGACTTGGCCTTTGGTTTTTTTCGAGGAGTTGGCTCTCTTGGGCCTTAGTTTGGTTTTCGAGTGGACTTCACGGTGTTCCTGAGTGGAGAGATATGGCTTATATCCTCATGCCACAACAAGGAATCGAAGGTGAGCGGGAAAGCTATTCCCGTATTCCTATGTAGAAAGCAAGATATACCAAAGAGCCATAGGAAGCTGTGAAAATATCGATGTTCTCGTTTCGGATGGTACAGCAGACGGCGCAGATGTTTATATGGCCCTGAATTCCAAGAATTTATACAAGCAAGTCCGTTCAGTAGAAGGTAAAGGCCCGTAAGTGGAGCTAAAGAAAGGTATTGTGAACTTTGTCTTATGTTAACTAAAAGTTGTTTGTGATAGGTACCATTGTCATAATTCAGAACTGTTAAAGTGATTGAGGAGAAATTATAATAGGACTTTAGAATTTGATAGAGAGTGTTAAAAGGTAAACTAGCTAGTGTTGATAATTTGTGAATATTTAATTGTCCTAAGAATCTTGAGTGTCTACTACTTTGTAAAAGGATAGTTGATGACAGAGCTGTGTATTAATGAAGTAAATGGTTTTGTTAATATTGAATTAGATTAGTGCGAATTGAGTAATCAAGTAGCCTGAGGAATTTGAATGCCTAGTGTGATGTGCAGAGAATCGGAATTGTCATAAGTATGTGCTAGAATACCTAATATCTTTGTTAGTATACTTGAAGCTGAATAACCTAATGATATGTGGTGATCTAATTATTCCATGTTAGGTGATTTCGTGTTTTGTATGAAAATTTGTGGTGGCATGATCGTAGTAACTCCTGTCGAATCATAGCCCAACTACTTGTATTAAGCAAATTTTAGCGTGTAAGTAATTTAGTAGATTATTTTGATATGTAATATGCTTAGAGAAGCAATAAACTTTTTTTTAATGATGAAGAAAGTTGTCTGATATTGCTATATCCAATGCACCGCTTAGAAACATTCGAGCCTAACCACGCGGTGAATTAATGTTCAGAAAGAAGCTTAAGGAATTAATGTTGAGTAACGAGAAATAGTGTTACGACTGCAATAGTAGCACTTTCAGATATTTGAGTTCCTTTCTCTGTTTATGTACAAAATAACTTAAACTAAATATCCCAAAGGGCGCAATTAAAATACAAATACTAGGGATACTACGGGGAACAGTAGCTCAGATATTGGTAGAACTTTGATGATGTTTTGAAAGTAGAAGTTAGGAGAATATAGACAAAGGCAGTTTGTAAACAAGATAAACAAAAAATCTTAAGATAGGGACATAACAAATGGCGCAGCCGGTAGGATGTAATTTGGCTAATAAAATCTAAAATATAAGCTATTTACAATAAGTTGGTTTTGGTAGCAGATCAGACAACTAAGAGGTACAAATTAAGTTAAATTTTGTTGAGAAAATTTTGAGAATTGATTAGTGTAAATTGGATGCAAGTATGACTGAACCCTCCAGTAGTTTAAACATGGACAACAGCGAATGTTTTAGATATATTAATCCACAGCAAGTGTTCCCACAATTTTCGGGTGAAGAAACAGACGACGTTCTAAATTTTTTCAGTTATATAGAAGAGCTTAGAAGAGTTGGAGGATGGACTGAATTTCAGTTGCTAGTCCTACTCAGAAGTAAACTGGTGGGGAAGGCTAAAGCTTTACTTTATTCTTCCCCTATTCTTAAGGAAACCCTGGATTACTCCCGATTTAAGTCAGTCCTAATTTCTGAGTTCTCAAAACTAGGAAGCTTGGGACCTAACTTATGGAAGCTCCAGAGGTGTTCTCAGGAAGAAAAGGAAAGTGTGGCTGAGTTCCATAACAGGTTACTGACGATAGCTAGTACCCTGAGTGTCAATAGTGAACTTTTCCAACAATTCAGGCAAGGAGTCAGACCTGAGTTGAAAGAGACAGCATTCAACAAGAAACTATCTAATATAAGAGAATGTTACGATGCTGTAAAGGAACGCGAACAATTGCTCGGAGACCTTCGTCCCGCACATGTTCAGGCGTCAGTGAATGTGATTGAAGAGAAGAAGGTATTTGAAAGAGAGCAGAGACATAATAGAGAGAGTACGAAAGAGAGAGACAAATCAAAGACAAGAGTAAGACCAGAAAAGGGTAATGGGCAAGAGATAAACAATTTGACAGAGTCTAGTATTGATTCAGATAAGATAAGAGATATTGTAAAGCAAGAGATCGAGATACTCCACAAGCCCCTTATGGATAGGTTAGATGAGGTAATGAAACAATTAGGAAAACTATCTGTCAGAACCCCAGAGCCTAATTGTAGCAAAACTGAGGAAACAATTAAGTTGGTCAGAGAAGAAGTTGAGTGTCTGCAAGGACCCCTTCTAGATAAAGTATACTCAGTTATGCAGAGATTATCCGGAATTGTACCTCAACAAGAAACAGTTATTTTCCAGAATCAAGAAAGAGCTAATATGCCTAGAGACAGAAGGGAGCCTCCTAGATGCTTTAATTGTAACGAGATAGGGCACTTTGCTCGTTTCTGTTTTAGAAATAGGAGATCCCCCATGAATAATAATAGATATGAGTCGAAGTTTGGGCAAACTCCTCATAATTATGTAAATAGGCAGAGAAATCATGAACAGCAAGGAAGGTCGAAAATGATAATTAAGGGTAGGATACAAGGTTTACATTGTGGTGTATTGCTAGATACAGGTTCACAGGCTCTGTCATAATGGAACATTATTTTCAAAGAATAAAGTCCCGTGTATGGCGAGGCATTTCTAAGTTAAAGAAACCGATCAGATTATCGGGGATTGCGACCTCTAGTGTTTACGTAAATAAGAAGATTAGAGTAAAATTATACTTACCTGAGTTTAATATGTGTGTTTGGCAGGAATTGTTGGTCCTACCTAGGACATCTCGCCCAGGCTCACAAATCATTTTATTAATAAAATTTCTAGAGAAGTATGATTTCTCATGCAACTTCTCTAGTAATGAAATGTTCCTTATGGGAAGAAAGTGGTCAGGTAAAAGGAGAAATTATAAGGTAAGAAAGGTTAGGGAATCACATCAAGACAGGATGAAGGATGAGACTAACGTAGTACAGAATGTACAGTCTAAGAAGGATAATGACGAAAGCATTGATAGTCACACTGATTCTTCCTTAACTTCAACATCCAAAGACAACAACCAGATGGAGACTCACCTCATAACGAATGTAAATTTAATAGATGATCAAAGTGTAGGGGAGAAGAAATTAGAGGAAAGTAGTCAAGAAAGAATTGATGTTAACTTAATAGAGAGATTTGAAAGATCTGGAGGTTTCTTTAAATACTCAAGATGGAACGTGAATAGGAGAAAAGAAGAAAATGTGCAATCTAAAAGGCAGTTTATCTATGCAGATTTCTTATGTTTCATATTTAAACTTTGAAGGACTATAAGTGAGTGGTTAGTTTGTGATTTACCTCTTGCTATGAAGACTGCACGCATACTCACTAATTGTACAAGACTTGTAAGTTATTATAATGAGAAGGAAAGTACGAAAAAAAAAGAGGGAGGAAGAGGAACACCTCGAAGGAAAAAGAAATTTCTCTTAAAGAAACTTTTTTTGTTTAAAGGGGGGACCTTTGTTACACCTGATATCTTGAGAATATAGTATTCTCAGTTATCATGGTGTAACATGAAAAATAAATAACATAAATTAAAACCCCTGCATAAAAGTATGAATTAATTAAAGAAAAATTCTTGCATCCAGTATAAAATGAATAAAATGTAAGGTTTATTGTTTAGTTAAAATAGCAAAAGAAAAGAATGTATTAACATGTATTATGACTAAACAAGGAATTTGTGTTAAATAAGTAGCTAACTAAGAATTAATATAGTAATGCGATTAAGAATGAAAGAGTTAAGTCCATAAGTATAAAAGAATGAGTCATGAAATACACTATGTAAGAGGCTACAGATTAAGCATTAAGTAGAATTCTGAGAAAAGATTTAAAGAGGGGTTAAGATAGAGGCTAACAAGAAAAATAACGGAATATCGTTTGAGGCCTATACCCGGATAGAAACTTCGTTACGAGTTGCCGATCAAAATGATGTATGGCGGCCAAATGCTACCCAATTGGTAGACAGACAGAAAACAAGCAGGAGGTGGGAAAAAGAAGTAATAAAGAGCGCCGTTAGGGGAGCAGCTATAAAAGGGTTGGTAACCTCCCCTTCGGGACTTTTTTTGAAAGGGACTCGACTTGGCCTTTGGTTTTTTTCGAGGAGTTGGCTCTCTTGGGCCTTAGTTTGGTTTTCGAGTGGACTTCACGGTGTTCCTGAGTGGAGAGATATGGCTTATATCCTCATGCCACAACAAGGAATCGAAGGTGAGCGGGAAAGCTATTCCCGTATTCCTATGTAGAAAGCAAGATATACCAAAGAGCCATAGGAAGCTGTGAAAATATCGATGTCCTCGTTTCGGATGGTACAGCAGACGGCGCAGATGTTTATATGGATCTGAATTCCAAGAAGTTATACAAGCAAGTCCGTTCAGTAGAAGGTAAAGGCCCGTAAGTGAAGCTAAAGAAAGGTATTGTGAACTTTGTCTTATGTTAACTAAAAGTTGTTTGTGATAGGTACCATTGTCATAATTCAGAACTGTTAAAGTGATTGGGGAGAAATTATAATAGGACTTTAGAATTTGATAGAGAGTGTTAAAAGGTAAACTAGCTAGTGTTGATAATTTGTGAATATTTAATTGTCCTAAGAATCTTGAGTGCCTACTACTTTGTAAAAGGAAAGTTGATGACATAGCTGTGTATTAATGAAGTAAATGGTTTTGTTAATATTGAATTAGATTAGTGCGAATTGAGTAATCAAGTAGCCTGAGGAATTTGAATGCCTAGTGTGATGTGTAGAGAATTGGAATTGTCATAAGTATGTGCTAGAATACCTAATATCTTTGTTAGTATACTTGAAGCTGAATAACCTAATGATATGTGGTGATCTAATTATTCCATGTTAGGTGATTTCGTGTTTTGTATGAAAATTTGTGGTGGCATGATCGTAGTAACTCCTGTCGAATCATAGCCCAACTACTTGTATTAAGCAAATTTTAGCGTGTAAGTAATTTAGTAGATTATTTTGATATGTAATATGCTTAGAGAAGCAATAACTTTTTTTTAATGATGAAGAAAGTTGTCTGATATTGCTATATCCAATGCACCGCTTAGAAACATTCGAGCCTAACCACGCGGGGAATTAATGTAAGAAACGGGAAGCTTAAGGAATTAATGTTGAGTAATGAGAAATAGTGTCACGACTGCAATAGTAGCACTTTCAGATATTTGAGTTCCTTTCTCTGTTTATGTACAAAATAACTTAAACTAAATATCCCAAAGGGCGCAATTAAAATACAAATACTAGGGATACTACGGGGAACAGTAGCTCAGATATTGGTAGAACTTTGATGATGTTTTGAAAGTAGAAGTTAGGAGAATATAGACAAAGGCAGTTTGTAAACAAGATAAACAAAAAATCTTAAGATAGGGACATAACAGTATGGTTCCCACTGATGAGACCTCAAGATGGGACCTTAAGATCTTAATGTTCAATCCAGTCTGGGTAGTGTACTCTTCCTATGTGTCATTTGTATTATGGGATATTAAGACAATTGATGTAAGTCAACAGCCTCTATTTACAAGTGGACTAGTTGTGAAAATATTTTATGCACAAACTTTGTGCGAGAATCAAATTTCTCGTCAAGTATAATATAAATAATAATAACAGTTTATGGCTACTTACCACAAGAACAATAGTAACGTATCTTATAATCCAAGCAACGTCGAGCTGGTTGATCTCTATTGGAGCATATAAAGCCTTTATCTAAACTGCATTCTAATTTTCTATCTCCAGTTTCAGTATAGTCCATGTCATGTACTGCATCTCTACATTCTATGTCTATAATTTCTCCCTGTAAATGCAGCAACAACAGAATGGATTTTAATTTAAGTCGGAGCTTATTAGAATGTATAATAATTACTGCAACTTAAAGAATGCTCATAATAGAATTAGTAAACATACTGTACTATACAAAACAAATATCTTTTAATGAAGAAAAACAATATCATTCTATTTATTTCAGTGACTGATAAACTAGGAAACAAAATTAGTACCAAAATATAGCATGGGGGGGGGGTACATATCACAAAACAGAATATAAATCTCAAAAAAAATAAAATATATGAACTATACAACAAAAATGCAAAAACTACTAATAAAAAATAGCACTAAAATGTTATTCAATAAAAAGCACTCATCCATTTTACAAACATCAGGTACATCGATCTCTATTGGAGCATATAAAGCCTTTATCCAAAATGCATTCTAATTTTCTATCTCCAGTTTCAGTATAGTCCATGTCATGTACTGCATCTCTACATTCTATGTCTATAATTCTCCCTGTAAATGAAGCAACAAAAGAATGGATTTTAATGGAAGATATACACCATTTCAGGTATCAAAACCTACTGTGATATTGCTAACCAAATCCCAATTAGCATCCTCCATGACCAGTCAATCTCAACTATCCCAATTACAGTAGGATGCTTTCCATAAAAGAAAATGAACATGTACTGTATCAAGTCAGACATTTGGTGCCAAGCCTGGAATCCCTGATTTTCTATCTGTTCTTTCTTAAAATTTCCCTACCAAACTTTATGGCTTTCATTGCTATAAAATGCTAAAATGCCTTTACTGTTTCACTAATTCAGACAACCATGCTGTTCTCTTTGACTACTACTCATCTCTAAAGGCTGATTTCTAATTAACCAAACTCTGTCCTTATCTGACTTCAAACATCAAGCCAGAAGGTAGGTCAAATCATTTTTGTAAGTCAACAGCCTCTATTTACAAGTGGACTAGTTGTGAAAATATTTTATGCACAAACTTTGTGCGAGAATCAAATTTCTCGTCAAGTATAATATAAATAATAATAACAGTTTAACATGATATGATATAGTTAGTGAGATAGAATGTGTAGGTTATAGTGTGTTTAGGAGGGACAGAGAGAATAAAATGGGGGGAGGGGTGTTATTGATGATAGCTGATGAACTGCAGCCAAGGAGAATTGAAGTTGTATTGCAGGATAGTGAAAGGAGCTCATTTGAGGCTATTTGGTGTAAGATTGAGACAAGCAGAATAAAATACACAGTTGGGTGCTGCTATAGACCAGGTGATGGAATAGATGGTGGAGATAGTATGCATAAACAAATTGATGAAATGAGTGGGAGGAGGGTAATTATTATGGGGGATTTCAACTATGGTAACATTGATTGGAAGGAGGAGAGGACACATGTGAGGAAGGAAATGGATTTTATTCAATTATTAAGGGATAACTATCTGAGACAGCATGTAACTGAAAATACTAGGGGTGTGAGAGTGCTTGACCTGGTAATAGCATCTCACAATCTGGCTGTAATGAATATGACCATATTGCCACCTATTGGTGAGAGTGATCATAAGGTCTTGACCTGGGAGGTGACTAAAGGTGTGGAATTTTTGACTAAGACAGGGTATATGTGGAATTACTGTGCTGGCAAGTTTGACAAGCTTAGGAAATTGCTTGGATCAGTGCCATGGCATGTACAACTGCAAGGGCTGGACGTCGATAGTGCATGGGAAGTGGTCAAGGAGCATTTACAGGAGGTTATGGCTGATTGTATACCTAAAGTCCGAATAGTAAAACAAGTAGGGGTTAAATGGATGAATAACACCATTAAGCTTGAGCTGCAAAAAAAGAAACAACTGTGGAGGGAATTTAAAGCAAGGGGTGTTCGTGTGACCTGCATGCACATGAACGGTATAAAGTGCAGGCCAGAAGGGTAACGAGTCTGGTAAAAACAGCAAAAGCCGATTATGAAAGGAAACTAGCTATGCAAGCAAAAGAGAATCCCAAACAGTTCTTTCAATATGCTGCAAGCAAGAAAAAAACTGTACATGGCAAAATGATTTTAAGGAATGACGATGGTAAGGAGGTCACTGAACCAGTCGATATAGTGGAGTTACTGAGCACACACTTTTCAAAAGCATATCATACAGGTGGTGACATTGAAAAAATGAACGAACCATTAGTTTATACGGGAATTGTGATGAATGAACTGGAGGTGAATAGTCTATTACCAAACCTTAATGTGAATACATCTGTGGGATTGGATGGTATACTGGTACGGGTCTTGCGTGAAGCGGCTAAGGAATTATCAGTGCCCTTGACCATGTTGTTTAATCTGAGTCTCAGGTCTGATTTAGTCCCGAAGGCGGGAAAGAGGGGAAAATAGTTTCACTGCATAAAGGAGGATCCAAGACTATGGTGGCAAATTACCGACCGATCAGCATATCAGGAGTCATTGTCAAGGTCTTGGAGAAAGTAGTCAAGGGAAAAATACAGGAATGGATTGATGAAAATGAGATACTGTACAGGGGACAGCATGGCTTTGTGAAGGGTAGATCATGTCTCAGTAACTTGCTCAAGTTTTATAATAAGGTGACAGCAGAACTGGATAAGGGAAATGGGTTTACGGTGATACTGCTGGACCTGGCAAAAGCGTTTGACAGGATACCACATGGAATTCTAATCCGTAAGCTACAACAAATGGGAATGGATATAGGGTTGGTGAGATGGATAGGTGAGTGGTGGAGAGATATCAAAGAGTAGTTTATTCAGGAGTGGAGTCCAAAAGACGGCCTGTGACTAGTGGTGTGCCGCAGGGTTCTGTTCTTGGATCACACCTGTTTAATCTGTTCATTAACAATATAGGGAAGGATCTAAGTGGAACAGTTCATTTGTTCGCTGATGATGCAAAGTTGGGTAGCGCGATAGTGAATGCAGAAGATGTCAAAGTCTTACAGGATGACTTAGATAGATTGGAGTTCTGGGCTAAGGAGAATGGATGTCAATTTAATGTGACAAAGTGTAAGGTTATGCATTTTGGGGCGAAAAGATTAGCAGCAGTATACCACATTAGTGGAACTGTACTCCAAGAGATTGATGAGGTCAGGGACTTGGGAGTGTTGGTGGACAGGGAGATGAAGTTTAGGGGGCACATTGCAAAAGTAGCTAAAACAGCTCATCAACTCACTTGGTTGTTGAAAAATACCTTGACAAGCAGAGACAAGCAAGTTATTATACCTCTGTACCGAGCTCTGATAAGACCTCATCTTGACTACTGTGCCCAGATTTGGTCACCTCGGTTCCTTCTTGATGGGGAGGAGGTGGAAAGAATCCAGAGGCGAGTGACTAAAATGATAGCATGTCTATGGAATGAACCATACGAGAACAGGTTGAAGATTTGTGGGTTTCAGAAACTAGTTGATAGGCAGAAAAGGGGAGATATGATTGAGACATTCAAATTGCTAAAAGGATTCTATAAGATTAATTCAGAGGATATTTTTGAGATCAGGACTGGTGGTGGGAGAACTAGGGGACACCTATGGAAGCTGGACAAGAGTGTAGTTAGCAGGGGTGTTAGAGCTGGGTTCTTTACTATTAGAGTGGTAAATGAGTGGAATAAGCTGTCAGAGTCTGTTGTGGGTGCTACGACAGTGAGCGAGTTCAAGGCAAGGTATGATAGATACTGTGAGAATGTCAAATAGTTGTGTTGACATGGAGTTTAGGGCCTCCCTCGATGAGTCTAAGGACTCCCTGGAGTAGCCCGAAATAATAAATAAATAAATAAATCACATTTCTATCACACATGATCTAACTCAAGCTCTTAACTCATCACCAGGAATACCAGATAATCCTAATTTTTCTTCCAAATGCCAGGATTTTCTTAACTATTCCAGATGTTTACCTTCTTGGCAAACTCTGACTGTAACCTCATCCAAATCTCCTTTTATCTACACATCAATCTCCTTCCAGCAATCACAATCTTGTACACTATAGCACTATATAATGATGCTTAGTGGGGATGACCTCTGGGATTTTACACCTCTTTTCATAGTCTGATTACTATTTCATTGCAATTTCTATCTTGAAAAACATGCCTTAGCAGTCTATGATAAAAGTATAGCATATGTTCAGTGACTCAAGTTAAAAATCCAGCTTCTCACTAACCTTATACTACAAAACAGGTCATCAGCAAATTCAAAGACAACTTCATCAGGACCTAAAGCAATAAACATGCTACCTCCAGAACTGGCAGTTGAGTCTTCTAGTCTTGTGCTTATGGATATACCCCTCTTCCTTTCCATGTTTCTATCCCTCTCATATTATGATGATATAATAACATTACTCAAAGATAAAGCAGACATCTTAGAATTTAAAATTTTCTCCAACTGCTATATAGATGATGAAGAAAATTTGCCTAAATTGCCTAAAACTAACTAGCAAGTCCGACTCTTTGATTTGAACATCCTTGATTTGTTCAAGGAAATGTGTCGAATTTTTGATAATTATCTAGAATGTCCGATAAGGGTAGTTAATGAAGGGGACAAAAATTTAGCAATTTGATAAGTGGAAGAGTCAATACAATTCATGATGGGTCTTACTGGATAACCTTCTTTATGGATTTTTGGGAGACCATATAAGCAAGAAGTTCTTCCAAAATATGTGTGCAGTTTGTAAAAGGCAGGTTACTTTTCTCACATAGTCAGCCTTATCCATGACCACTACAGTTTTTCCTTTATCAGCTTTTGATGGATGACAAAGTTCTATAGAAAATCGGCCCAGCAAATACTCTTTACTGAACACAGTTCGAATTTTCAGTTAGGACATCAAAATGGAATTTGGTTTAGATAAATGCACAATTTTATCTACTACAAGGAAAAATTAATGACACTGGCAATTTTAATTTTGATTAAGAGAAATATATAAAAGCAATTTCAGCTTATGAACACTATAAATACCTAGGAATATTAGAAGCCAGTGATATTCTCCACTTGAAAGTTAAACAACTGGCAGCAGGAAAATACACCAAAAGAGTTAAAAATATTCTGAAAACAAAACTAAATGGATTAAACACAATTAGAGCAATGAATTCTTGTGCTATATCAGTGATCCGATATAGAGCTGGCATAATAGATTGGACAAAAGAAGACCTGGACAAACTGGACCACAAAACTAGAAAACTAATGTCTATGCATCATGCATTACATCCGCAAAGTGATGTTGATTGGCTGTACCTACCAAAGAGAATAGGTGGATGGTCTACTGCAAGTGAGACAGACTTTGGAAGAAGAAGTAATTAGCTTAAAAAGTTACATCGACAATAGCTCTGACCAAATGTTTTATGCAATTACACGAGAGGGCCTTCTAAAAGCAACAGGAAACAAATCTAATTACAAAAAAGGGTCAGCAAAATAACCAATATGTGTGCTGGAAAAATAAACCCTGGCATAGCCAATTTCTTCAAGATACTGAGGAAAAAATTGAAATGACCAAGACATGGCAATGGCTACAATATGGATATATTAAAAAGAAACAGAAGGATTTATTCTAGCAGCTCAAGAACAGGTGTTACAAACCAATGCAATGAAAGCCAAAATTTTGAACATCAATAATAACAGCAAATGCAGATTATACAATCAGAAAGATGAGACTGTAGAACATCTAATCAGTGTCTGCAGCAAGATAGCTCAAAATGACTATAAATACTGCCATGATACATGCAAATAATTCATTGGCATGTATGCAAAAAATCTGGCTTTCCTACTTCTGATAACTGGTGGCAGCATAAAATAGAGACAGCATTGGAAAACGAAACAGCAAAAATTCTCTGGGACTTTAAAATACAAACTGATCAGCATTTGAAACACAATAGACCTGACATCACAATTATCAAACATCGACAGGTTTGGATTATTGATATCGCAGTACCCAGTGATAGCAACATTAACAACAAAGAACTGGAAAAAATTACTAAATATCAAGATCTGGCAATCAAAGTTGGCAGACTGTGGCTCAAACACACCAAATTTATCCCAATAGTTATCGGTGCACTTGGTGCAATTTCAAAAAAAGCTATTCAACTATTTACAAAAATTAAGCATCAATGAAGTGAGTAACCCCATACGATCTACAAAAGACAGCATTACTTGGAACAGTCCATATTTTACGGCGCTACCTGACAGACAATTCTTACATTCTTGGGTGGAATCTGATTTGTTCTGCATCACCAATGAAATTGTTGCTTAAATGATATCTTGTTTTGACTGTGTATCAATTATGTGAATAAAGTAATAATAAAATCAAAATGACAAGTTAGTTTGATCGAGAGATTTTGAGACAAATAGATCAAAAATAGAGGATTCAAGGTTTTGCAATCTCTGTCATGGAATGTTATTCTGATGAATGCAAAAGTGCAGTAATTGTGGCAAAAGTAACTGTGTAATGTGTAGTTTCAGCAATTAAAAGCTGGAGCTCTGTTAGGGATAGTAATTCTGGTTTCAATGACTTTAGATGGTGATATACATTGTTTAAGTTGCTATTTAGGCCACATATGTTAGTGAAGCAGATACAGAATTTTTTTTTTTTTTTTGTAAAAATTAATGTAGTTTTTGACTGTTTTTTGGTTTGATTTTTGTTGTTTTTTTATGATTTTTTTTTTTTTCAGAATTGTTTTTTTTTCTTGTGGAAAGCATTTTATGATCTGCAGTAAAAACTTGTTTGAGTTGTAAATCCATTGTATCTGGAGCTTAATAAAGAATAGGGATAAGTAATGAGAGTTGACCACCAAACAAGCATATGACACAAAGGAAGACCTGTCTCCTCTCCGCATATAGCAGTTCTCCTTGTAACCACTGTATTTGGTCTAAAATAAAGAGCTAAGAGGATTCACTTCGGAGTTTTAAATCCACTTAATTTTTATAAAAATTAAGTGGATATTAAATCCAGCATTATTTCAAAGCCGAATAAAGAAATAAAAGTTTCGTACAAAATTTGACCTAAGCACTTACGTGAATATACTTACCGGTATTTACGAGTTGCCCTAGCTGGACCTTATAGGAGACATGCCTGCTATGATAGCGTCCATATATTCACCTCCTATTGGTCCATTTTGATAAAGTTTCACTGGCTGAGTTTCACAGTACCTGAGAATTTTTGCTCCCTTAAGCCTGGTCTCTGACAAAACCAACCAGTTTGAAATAGCAGTCAGGCCAGTGAAACTTTATCAAAATGGACAAAATAGAAGGTGAATGTATGGATGCCGTCATAGTGGGCATGTCTCCTATAAGGTCTGGTTAGGGCAACTCATAAATACCACCGAGTGTATTCCTGTAAGCTCTCTGGTCAAATTTCATACAAAACTTTTATAGTTCTTTATTTGGCTTTGAAATAATGCTGGATTTAATATCCACTTGATTTTTATAAACTGTATTTGGTCTCCCTCCAAACACAAACTAGCAAAGAAGCAAAGGTGATGGTGTTTCAGGGCAGTGACAGACATTCATCACCTAGAGGTCTAGTCTCCCTCCAAACACAAACTAGCAAAGAAGCAAAGGTGATGGTGTTTCATGGCAGTGACAGACATTCATCACCTAGAGGTCTAGTTGGTATTTCTTCCATCTATATAGGGTATGTATTTTTGGCAGCATTGCTCGCCAAATAAACCAAAACCCTGTTTGTGGACGCTATACTGCAGGAAGAATTGACAACTGTTTAATAGTCCCTATAAAGATAAGGAGAGGTGAAAGTTTAAACGTCATTTGCTGATGAAGAGGATGTATTCCAAATACTGAGCAATCTAGTTGTCAGAAAGGTAATAGGCCTAGAAGGGACTCTGCCATGTATTTTTGAAGGGAATATGTGCTAAGGAGATGATCATTCAATTAATCTGGTTGTTTAATGGAAGTCATGCAATGAAGTGACTTCCTGAGGAGTCGAAAGAGAGTACCACTGCATAAGTGTGGCAGTAGATAGAATGAAGGTATCAAACTATAGACAAGTTTGTATTTCTTCTGTGGTTGTTGAGATTTTGGAAAATTGATAAGAATTAGTATACAGAATTGGGCAAATAGAGAAATATCGTTTAAGAAGCTAACATGAATTTATTAAGGTGCACTCTTGTTTTAGAACTGTGGTTAATGTTAACTTTTATAATAAAGTAACAAGAGCAGAGGATGAGGAAATCACAGGATACTGCACGACAAGTTGGTATCTAAGTTGCAGCATATAGGTTTGGATATGAGATTAGTGAAATGGATAGGTGACTGACTTTTTGGCAGATCACATATCCAAGAATTGTGGATGTTGGAGCTATATCATGCAGTAGGAAGGTTACAAGCAGAGTTCCACTTATACTGGGACCACTACTGTTTAATCTTTATGTTAATGATATTGTCACAGGACTACAGGGGGATATTCAGCTGTTTGTAAATGATGTGAAGCTTGGGAACCCTCCCAAGCTTCACATGTATATGTATACACCTCTAGTGTATATCTGAGAACTGACTAAAAAAGAAAAGATCAGATATTGGAAAAGTGGAGAGGGTAATAAGAAATTGAGAAAGGCAGATGTAAGATTTGTTCTATTATATATAACAAATATATAATCAGCACCTGATCAGTGGTGTTAGAAATGGAAGCCAGCTGGAGTTGTGGACATTAAGGTCACATATTAAGATAACTTCACTGTCTGGATAACTGGAATACAGAGAGCTGAGCTTCACGGAGAGGAAGGTGAAGAGATCAGAGTGGTTTTCAGAGCTTGGAGACTGGTAATTCATCAGATGAATATCACTAAATGGTGATATGAATCTTCTAGCCAGAGGTCAAATGCAAGGGTATACTAAATTTGAATTCAATGTCTGCTAGAGAATCCAACTTTAGATTCTCTAGCAGGATCACACCAAAGCACAGTGCGGTGAAATGAATCATGAAGAGTATAATATGGATGTTGTAGGTGGACTGTGGTTGATTAATTGCAATTTGAGTTTCTGTTAAGAGACATCCAGACAAGACCATGTGGTCTGGTATGTTCTGGATGTCTCATTTATGTTGGAATTTATGACACAGATGATTGTAAAGTGAATATGGAAAGTGATTTTTTTTTGGTAGGAATTCTTGTATGCTTGGAATATTGTATTTGGTTTGAATGGATCAAATTATTTTGATCGCACTATCACTGTCTGTTTCATTTTTGGTTTATTATTATAATTTATATCGGAACTCCATGGAGTCAAAAGGCTCATCATGGGGAGACCCCAATTGATTCGTTAACACAAGACCTATGATACATCTCCTTAAACCTATTCACTGTTAAGATGCCTCATAACCACCTCTGGCAACCCACTCCACTAATTCACCACTCTCCAAGTAAAGAATCTAGTTTGCACACCCATACTAACCACACTCTTAGCCAGCATCCAAGTATCACTCCCTTGTTTTCCACCTACTCCCAATGTATTAAAATATTTCTTCTGTGTCAATTTCACAGTATCTCTTAAGTAATTTATAAGTTTCTATCATATCCTCACTCTATTCTCATAGGATAGGTTGAGATGAGAAATGCAGTACCAAATCTATGCATAGTAGTCAAATTGGGGCCAAATCATAGCCTCATAAAGAGGAATAGTAACCTCCGTATCATTACTTGTCAATGAGCTCTTCAGCATTCAAATAATACTCTCACCCATTTTGCAACTCTTGCAATGTGTCCTTTGAATTTTAAATCTCTATCCACCATCACCCTCCAGATCACTAGCCTCATCAATTTCCTGTAAACTAGTGCCATCAATATGACATGGCATGTGAAATCTTATATTTACCTTACATTACTTTACATTTTACAATTAATGTTTTTTTTTTTTTTTAAACATTAATTGTAAAGTAAAAATACTTTACAAAATTAAAAAATTTTGTAAAGTATTTTACAAAAAATAAGTGCATTACCTTACATTTTACAACACTGAACTGGCAACCCCTGTCCTTTACCCACATTGTCAATTTATTTAAATCATTTCGTAAGATATCTACATCAATTCAACTATTGCCATCCCTAGTTTTGCATCATCAGCAGACAACTGAATGTCTGCCTTCAAATCTTCTGCTATATAATTAATATATAAATTAAAGAGCAGTGGTCCTAATACAGAGCCCTGTGGCACTTCGCTCATTCACCTTGATTCCACTCCACCATACACCGCTCTCTAATATCTGTCTATCAAGCCTCATATGCCACTGGCCTCATATCCATTCCCATTTGCTCCAACTTAGGTGATAGTTTTCCATGCAATATTCTGTCAAATGACTTTGCAAAGTCCAGCAGTGTCATGGTGAAGCATTTCCTTTATCCAATTATGATGTTACCTTATTATAAAATCTTCTTTCTTGGATGGACTTCCCACGATGAGTCTTTTGACTCCATTCAGACCATAATAATAATAATAATAAAATAAGACAACTGAAATTGGGTTTTATTGGCTGGAATTTGATACAACTAATAACTGACTAGTTTTGCCATGATAACTAGTGCTTCTTCTAGGTTTGATGAACATACAAATATAAACTTAAAACAAGCTTTGATTATGAATCAATACATAACTGAAAATCAACCAGAACAAGCAGGATTCCGTAAAGGCCTTAACACAATTGATCATATTAATTATTATTATTTGACACCTCCAGGGAGTCGAAAGACTCATCGAGGGAGGGCACCTACTCCACCAACTGACCGCAACTACACCAATGCCATCTACCGCAAACTACCACACTAGTATTTCCACAGACAATCACAAATATCCATGCCCAGCGGGATTCGAACCTGCAGCCTTTTGGCTAGAGAGTGGATATGCTAACCACTTGGCCAGCCAGGCTGGCCTCTGTTTAGTCTTTATTGTTATAAAAAAGCATTTTTCATCAAAACTAATGCAATAATCAAAGCACTACAGAATCAGGGAGTTCCTGGAGAATATATGGACCTCCTCCAGGAAAGAGGTGGTCCATATACCACACTGCAACAATCCAACTTCAAATGAGTAGCAATAAAATATCAATTGAAAAAGGTGTCTGAGAAGGAGACTTCTATCACCCAAAATCTTCACAACAATCCTTCAAAATTTAAGGATTTCTATCAAGAAGACTTCTATCACCCAAAATCTTTACAACAGTCCTTCAAGAAATATTTAATAACATAAACTGGACAAACTTGGTATAAAAATTAATAACAGAAACGTAACACACCAAAGATATGCAGATGATAACATAATTTTTGAAAACACTCCAGAAGACCTTAATATAATGGTAGAAGACCTATATCATGAAAGTAGAAAAGTCGGTCTACAAATAAACATAGAAAAAAACTAAAAATCATGTTTAATCATTTTGTAACACCAATAGAAAACAATTTCTTGGAAAGTGTACTCTTTGTATACATATTTAGGTCATCTCATTGATCTAAACTATAGACTCCAAAAGGAAATAAATAGGAGAGTTTAACTTGCCAGAAGTGAATTCAGAAAATTGAAAAGCATTTTTCAAAATAATGATGTCCTACTCTGTTTAAAAAGGAAGACATTTAACCAGAGAAAACTTCCAGTGATCACATGATTGTGAAACTTGGTCACTAACAAAAGCACTGGCAAATAAATTAACAACAACTCAAAGAAAAATGGTGAGGTTGATGCTAGGCATCATATTAAAAGATAAGAAGCGAAACACCTGGATAAGAATCCTGACTCACATCACTGACATCACTCCTTACCGTTGCTGTTAATCATTGCTGCACCATTTCCATTTTAGTTGCTTATTGTGTCCTATTGTATACCACGAGTGAAAGATAGGACACAATTTGGAATAAAGTAAATGACAAACAATATTAAACAGAAATTGCATGCGAAAAAGAGACTATGGAAGAGATATAAGGAGACAGGTGAAGAAAAGATGCACGAAGAGTATAAAACACAGGCCAGAAGAGTGACTAGTATGGTAAGGAAGATGAAACAGGAATATGAGAGGAGACTGGCCCTAAGATCCAAAGAAAATCCTAGGGAAATTTTTAGATATGTGGCCAGTACGAGGAGAAATGACTGTGGAAGAATGGTATTGTGAGATAAAAATGGTAAGAGAGTGACTGATGCAGAGGACATACTGGAATTGTTCAATAAACACTTTATTGGAGTATTTCATCGTGGAGGAGTCAGTTTTAATGCTAGAGGAATTTGAGGTTTAGAGGTACAAGAGGAGAGTGTGTTTCAAATACTGAGTACTCTGGATGTCAGTAAAGCTGTGGAACTAGATGATATTTCACCATGAGTTTTGAGAGAATGTGCTGACAGTGCCTTTGATCTGGCTTTCCAACAAAAGTCTGGCTGCGGGAAAGGTGCCCATGGAATGGAAGGAAGGTAATATAGTGCCATTGCATAAGGGTGGTAGCAGACTAGAAGTGTCTAATTATAGGCCAGTTTGTGTGTCATTAGTAGATAGTAAGATCTTGGAGAAAGTAGTGAAGGACAGTATACAGCATTGGGCAGATTTATGAGGGTAATGTTATCTGTGAGAGTCAACTTGGATTTGTGAAGGGGGCACTCTTGTTTTAGCAATATGCTAGTCTTTTATGATAAAGTTACAAGAGCATTAGATGAGGGAAAGGCATATACTGCCATTTTCTTAGACTTAGCGAAGGCAATTGACAGGGTGTCACATGATAAGCTGATATTTAAGATGCAGCACATGGGTCTGGATGTCAGATTGGTCAACTGGATTCAGGATTGGCTGTCCAATACTTATCAGAGAGTTGTGTATGGTGGGGCAGTTTCAAGGAAGCACAGGGTTACAAGCAGGGTCCCACAGGGCTCAGTACCGGGAGGACCTATATAGTTTAACCTTTATATCAATGACATTGTCAGTGGACTGCATGAGGATATTCGGTTGTTTGTGAATGATGTGAAGTTGGGAAGGATTATTAGTAATAGTCTAGATGCGGCAGATCTGCAAGATGATTTGAATGAGGAAGATAGATGAGCAAATAAATGGTTTTGTTGGTTTAATGCAGTAAAATGTATTGTCTTGAGGTTTGGGAAACACCGATGGGACACTGAATACTCTATGTGAGGAGTTATACTGGAGGAATTAGGGGAGACAAGAGATCTGGGGTTGATGATTGATAGAAACCTGAAATTTAGGTGACATATTGCAAAGGTGGTGAAGGTAACACAGAGGATTGCTGCAGTAAAAATTGGAGAGAGGAAGATGCATGTAGCAATAGGGGAATGGAATTTCTAGAATTCTTGAGGGACAAATGTCTTAGGCAACATGTAACAGAGGGAACAAGAGGTTCAAAAGTTTTAGATTTGGTTATAGCATCAGAAGAGTTGATAATAACTGAGTTGATGTCTCTCCCAGCAGTTGGAGAGAGTGACCATATGATGTTGACTTGGAAAATGAATAGACATGCAGGAGTATCAAAGAGACGGGAACTTATGTTGAATTATAAGGCAGGTGATTATAATAGTCTTAGACGTCAACTTCGGGAAGTTTCATGGAGGCAGGAATTGGAAGGCCGGGATATCACTAGTGCATGGGAAATTGTGAAAGAATATTTGTTATCAGCAATGGTAAGTTGTATACCATGAGTGAAGAAGAGGATGCAATTTGGAGTAAAGTGGATGACAAACAATATTAAACAGGAATTGCATGCGAAAAAGAGGCTGTGGAAGAGATATAAGGAGACAGGTGAAGAGATGCATGAGGAATATAAGACACAGGCCAGAAGAGTGACTAGTGTGGTAAGGAAAGCGAAACTGGAATATGAGAGGCGATTGGCCCTAAGATCCAAAGAAAATCCTATGGAATTTTTTAGCTATGTGGCCAGTAGGAGGAGAAATGACTGTGGAAGAATGATACTGTGGGATAAAAATGGGAAAAGAGTGATTAATGCAGAGGACATAGTGGAATTGTTCAATGCACACTTTATTGGAGTATTTCATCCTAGAGGAGTCAGTTTTAATGCTAGAGGGTTAGGACTGGTTCGAGGTATGTCTTGAGGTTTGGGAAACATCGATGGGATGCTGCATACTCTATGGGAGGAGTTATACTGGAGGAAGTAGGGGAGACAAAAGATCTGGGGTTGATGATTGATAGAAACCTGAAGTTTAGGGGACATATTGCAAAGGTGGTGAAGGTAACACAGAGGATTGCTGCTATTATGAGAAGGACACTGACCTGCAAGAGATAAGAGGGTTATTATTCCGTTGTATAAGTCTCTGATCAGACCACACTTGGACTATTGTTCTCAGATTTGGTCCCCAGGATTTGAAGGGGATAAATTAACTGTGGAAAGGATACAAAGACGGATGACAAAGATGGTTTCAATACTGTATAAGGATAGTTATGAGGATCGGCTGAGAGAATGTGGACTGCAGAGTTTGGTGGATAGAAGAAGGAGAGGTGATATGATTGAGACTTTTAAACTGTTGAGAGGTGGTTACAGCGTTGAAAATGGGGAGTTCTTTCGCTTGGTTGAACAGTGGGAAGGAGTGTGACAAGAGGTCATCCCTGGAAGTTACGAAAGGAAACTGTGAGCAAGAGGGTAAGAAGTGGTTTCTTTGTGTGGAGGGTGGTTGAGCCGTGGAATGCATTGCCTGATGGAGTGGTGGGAGAATGGTCAGTGAGTTTAAAGAGTGGTATGACAGACTTTGTGTTTTTCAGGGGGGGGCCCTCCCCTCGATGAGTCTTGACAGACTTTATGTCTTAGGAAGGACCTGTCTCGATGAGTCTTTTGACTCCTTGGAGGCCGGAATAATAATAATAATAATAATAATGAGAAGGATGCTGACCTGCAGAGATGAAACAGTTATTATTATTATTATTATCATTATTATTTAGGCCTCCGTGGAGTCAAAAGACTCATCGTGGGAGGTCCTTCCTAAGAACATAAATTCTGTCAAGACTCATCGAGGGGAGGTCCCCCCCTAAGAAACATACACCTTAAACTCTTTGACCGTTCTAGCTATCATCACTCCATCAGGCAATGCATTCCATGGTTCAACCACCTTCCATGCAAAGAAACCACTCCTCACCCTCTTGCTCACAGTTTCCTTTCGTAACTTACAGGGATGGCCTCTTGTCATCACTCCTTCCCACTGTTCAACCAAGCGAATGAACTCCCCAGGGTCAAGCTGTAATCACCTCTCAACAGTTTAAAAGTCTCAATCATATCACCTCTCCTTCTTCTATACACCAAACTCTGCAGTCCACATTCCCTCAGCCGATCCTCATAACCAAAATTGTACAGTAATGACACCATCTTTGTCATCTGTCTCTGTACCCTTTCCACAGTTAATTTATCCCCTTCAAATCCTGGGGACCAAATCTGAGAACAATAGTCTAAGTGTGGTCTGATCAGAGACTTATACAACGGAATGATAACCCTTTTTGTCTCTGCAGGTCAGTGTCCTTCTCATAATTGCAGCAATCCTCTGTGTTACCTTCAGCACCTTTGCTATATGTCCCCTAAATTTCAGGTTTCTATCAATCATTAACCCCATATCTCGTCTCCCCTACTTCCTCTAGTATAACTCCTCCAATAGAGAATGCAGCATCCCATTGATGTTTCCCAAACCTCAAGACCTTACATTTTGCTGCATTAAACTGAAACCCCCATTCCTTTGCCCATCTATCTAGCTTATTCAAATCCTCTTGTAGGGCTACCACATCTGCACTGTTACTAATAATCCTTCCCAGCATCGCATCATCTGCGAACAACTGAATATCCCCTTGCAATCCACTGACAATGTCATTGATATAAAGGTTAAGTACTGAGCCCTGTGGGACCCCCACTTCTAACCATCTGCCTCCTGAAACTGCTCCACCATACTCAACTCTCTGATACCTATCAGACAGCCAATCCTGAATCCAGTTGACCAATCTGACATCCAGACCCATGTGCTGCAACTTAAATATCAGCTTATCATGTGGCACCCTTGTCAAATGCCTTCGCTAAGTTTAAGAAAATTGCAGTATATGCCTTTCCCTCATCTAATGTTCTTGTCACTTTATTATAAAAGGCTAGCATGTTGCTAAAACAAGAGCACCCTTTCACAAATCCATGTTGACTCTAACAGATAACATTACCCTCATCTGCTCAATGCTGTATACAGTCCCTCACTAGTTTCTCCAAGATCTTAACAACTACTGATGACACACAAACTGGCCTATAATTAGACACTTCCAGTCTGTTACCACCCTTATGCAATGACATATCTTACCTTCCTTCCATTCAATGGGCACATTTCCCGCAGCCAGACTTTCATTGAAAAGCCATTTTAAAGGCGGTGTCAGTTCCCTAGCACATTCTCTCTAAACTCGTGGTGAAATACCATCCAGTCCCAAAGCTTTACTGACATCCAGAGTACTCAGTATCTGAAACACACTCTTCTCCTGCACCTCTAAACCTCGAACCTGCCCTATCCCTCTAGCATTAAAACTGACTCCTATAGGATGAAATACTCTAATAAAGTGTTCATTGAACAATTCTACTATGTCCTCTGCATCAGTCGCTCTATTCCCAATTTTATCCCTCAATATCATTCTGCGACAGTCATTTCTCCTCTTACTGGCCACATAGTTAAAAAATTCCCTAGGATTTTCTTTGGATCTTAAGGCCAATCTCTTCTCATATTCCAGTTTCGCTTTCCTTACCATACTAGTCACTTTTCTGACCTGTGTCTTATATTCTTCATGCATCTTCTCTTCACCTGTCTCCTTATATCTCTTCCATAGCCTCTTTATCGCATGTAATTCCTGTTTAATATTGTTTGTCATCCACTCTACTCCAAATTGTGTAGTCTTCTTCACTCGTGGTATAAAACTTACCATTGCTGCTAACAAATATTCTTTCACAATTTCCCACGCACTATCAATTGTGCGTGGGAAATTGTTATTTCGTTGTATAAGAACCTGATCTGACCACACCTGGACTATTGTTATCAGATTTCTCCCTAGGATTTGATTGCGATAAATTAACTGTGGAAAGGGTAAAAAGGAAGATAACAAAGATGGTTTCAGGACTGTACAATGGTAGTTATGAGGATCGGCTGAGGGAATGTGAACTACAGAGTTTGGTGGATAGAAGAAGGAGAGGTGATATGATTGAGACTTTTATACTGTTGAGAGGTGGTTATAGGATTGACACTTGGGAGTTTTTTCGCTTGGTTGAACAACGGGAAAGAGTGATGACAAGAGGCCATCCCTGGAAGTTACGAAAGGAAACTGTTAGCAAGAGGGTGAGGAGTGGTTTCTTTGCATGGAGGGTGGTTGAACAATGGAATGCATTGCCTGATGGAATGGTGAGAGCAAGAACGGTCAATGAGTTTAAGGAGTGGTATAATAGCTTGTGTTTCTTAGTGGGGGACCTCCCTTCGATGAGTCTTAATAAACTTTGTGTTTCTTAGGACCTCCCTCGATGATTCTTTTGATTCCATGGAGGTCTAATAATAGTTTAATACTTTATCCAAGTGTGAGCAAACAAAGTTTGCGCCTGAAATTATCTTCAGGACTGGGATAAGGTTGTACAACACCAGGTGACTCCTTGCAAAGGTGGAGCAAGCTATCAACCCTCCTATCTCAGTATCTCCCATAATGCAAAACACATCTCCTTGCGGATATGTCTAATGTTATGCATTAAGGGAAGGGCCACTACCCAGACTAGTTTCGACGTTTATTGAGGTCTCTTCAGTGGGAGCCAGGCCCAAGTGGAGATTCCAGTCAGAAGCATTCGCAGGTCATCTCTACCTATAGGAGTTGCCAAATGTTGTGCCACCCTTTATTAATAAATTACTCTGGATTTAGAGAAAGATGTTGAAAGTTTATTTTTCACTTGGTTAGAGTATAATCCACCGGCACGGGTCTTGCATGAAGCGGCTAATGAATTATCAGTGCCCTTGACATGTTGTTTAATCTGAGTCTCAGGTCTGGCTTAGTCCCGAAGGCATGGAAAGAGGGGAAAATAGTTTCACTGTATAAAGGAGGATCCAAGACTATGGTTGCAAATTACCGACCGATCAGCATATCAGGAGTCGTTGTCAAGGTCTTGGAGAAAGTAGTCAAGGGAAAAATACAGGAATGGATTGATGAAAATGAGATACTGTACAGAGGACAGCATGGCTTTGTGAAGGGTAGATCATGCCTCAGTAACTTGCTCAAGTTTTATAACAAGGTGACGGCTGAACTGGATAAGGGAAATGGGTTTACAGTGATACTGCTGGACCTGGCAAAGGCGTTTGACAGGATACCACATGGAATTCTAATCCGTAAACTACAACATATGGGAATAGATATATGGTTGGTGAGATGGATAGCTGGGTGGTTGATGGAGAGATATCAAAGAGTAGTTTATTCAGGAGTAGAGTCCAAAAAACGGCCTGTGACTAGTGGTGTGCCACAGGGTTCTGTTCTTGGACCATTGCTGTTTAATCTGTTCATTAACGATATAGGGAAGGGTCTAAGTGGGACAGTTCATTTGTTCGCTGATGATGCAAAGTTGGGTAGGGCGATAGTGAATGCAGAAGATGTCAAAGTCTTGCAAGATGACTTAGATAGATTGGAGTTCTGGACTAAGGAGAATGGATGTCAATTTAATGTGACAAAATGTAAGGTTATGCATTTCGGAGTGAAAAGATTAGCAGCAGTATACCACATTGGTGGAACTGTACTCCAAGAGATTGATGAGGCCAGGGACTTGGGAGTGTTGGTAGATAGGGAGATGAAGTTTAGGGGGCACATTGCGAAAGTAGCTAAATCAGCTCATCAACTCACTTGGTTGTTGAAAAATACCTTGACGAGCAGAGACAAGCAAGTTATTGTACCTCTGTACCGAGCCTTGATAAGACCTCATCTCGATTACTGTGCCCAGATTTGGTCACCTCGGTTCCTTCTTGATGGGGAGGAGGTGGAGAGGATCCAGAGGCGAGTGACTAAGATGATAGCAGGTCTATGGAATGAACCATATGAGAACAGGTTGAAGATTTGTGGGTTGCAGAAACTAGTTGATAGGCGGAAAAGGGGAGACATGATTGAGACATTCAAATTGCTAAAAGGATTCTATAGGATTAATTCAGATGATATTTTTGAGATCAGGACTGGTGGTGGGAGAACTAGGGGACACCCATGGAAGCTGGGCAAGAGCGTGGTTAGCAGGGGTGTTAGAACTGGGTTCTTTACTTTTAGAGTGGTAAATGAGTGGAATAAGCTGCCAGAGTCTGTTGTGGGTGCTATGACAGTGAGCGAGTTCAAGGCAAGGTATGATAGATACTGTGAGAATGTTGTACAGCTGCGTGAACATGATGTTTAGGGCCTCCCTCGATGAGTCTAAGGACTCCTGGAGTAGCCCATGGTAATAATAATAATAATAATAATAATAAATTTAGTTTAATCCTTTATCCAAGTGTGAGCAAACAAAGTTTGCGCCTGAAAGTATCTTAAGGACTGGGATAAGGTGGTACAACACCCCCTTCCATGGTGTTGTACCACCTTAAGGACTGGGGTAAGGTCGTACAATACCCCTTCCATGGTGTTGTACCACCTTACCCCAGTCTTGAAGATACTTTCAGGTGCAAACTTTGTTTGCTCACTCTTGGATAAAGGATTAAACTAAATTTATTATACTCTAACCAAGTGCAAAATAAACTTTCAACATCCATGGAGGTCTGAATAATTATAATAATAATAATAATAATAAAAATTGGTCAACATTGCCAAGAACAGAGAAAGGTAAACAGAACTATTGGAGGCCTTTGTCCAGCAGTGGACAGAAAATGGCTGAAAAGAAGAGGAAGAAGACATAACTGAAAAAAAATTATACCGAATGCATAGTGACCATTACACAATATAAATAAGTGGAGCATGGATGCTAGCACATGATCAATCATTGTTCATCAGGTGTGCCCTATAGTTAGCCACGAAATTAAACTCTAATGTGTGGCGAGATCTTATAAGTAATTTCAAATGTCACATAGGATCATCCCTTTGTTTCTGTTCAGAGTACCTTGTGAACAGATTACCTCTGTAGCTACTTTTATGTTGCAGGAGCTGTAGTCATCTTCTATGTATGGCATAGGAAGGCCTTACACAGACCTTCTATGTAAGGTCACAACAACATGGGATTTTGTAAACTCCAAGGGTGCTTATTGAAAGCATTGTGGTCTTTAGGTGAGCGTAACATATTCTGTACTGTCCAAATTGATTTCAAGGGTACTCTAATGTCATGAAACCTTAGGAGATTGGATTTTTTTTTTTTTTGAAAGTATGCCAACAAAAGGGATAGAAATTGAAGTCCTGTAATGAATATCCTGGATTTGCTGTGGAGAGGGATTGAAGAATAGTATTCTTTTTTCTGTTATTTTTTTCCCATTTTTTTTCCCAGGATATCCATTGCTGGTCAATATTTGGAGAATAAAATCTAATTCTTCTGTTAATATTATTTCATCTCTCATAACAGAGATTGCCAAGTTCTTCAGCATATGTATAATGCTCAATTTTTGTGAAATATGGTGTAATGAGGTGAAATGACCTGTGTGGTTATTTCACCACACAGTTGTGGTGAGTTTTGGAAAAATGAAATGCCAGTCCTGAACTGTCCTCTCTGTCAACAATTGGATGAAATGTTTTCATCCAATTGTTTCGTAATTAAAATATCCAGAAAAAGATAATTTTTCTTCATTCTCAAGTTCTAAGGTGATTGATCTTATGATTGATTTTATGGCGAAACGAGTTTATGTTGCTAGAAAATCATATAACTCTGCTACGCTGTGTTTCCATATTATGAATATGTCATCAACATATTTACACCAAATTGATAGTTTAGGATTTGTACATAATAAGAACTTTTTCTTTTAGATATAATTTTTTTCAGTCATGTATTGATTTGTAATCAAAGCTTATTTTACGTTTATATTTGTATGTTCATCAAACCCAGAAGAAGCCATTAGTTCATGTGGCTCAAATTCCAACCAATAAAAGTATTTCAGTAATCTTATTTAACTAATTTTGTGGTCAAAATTATTTAAATTTTGATAATTTTTATTACTGATAATTTTTTAATTTTTTTTATTTTTAAACAGTTTATTATCTTTCAAAGAAACTACATGAGTGTAGGGTACATTTATTATTATTATTATTATTATTATTATTATTATTCAGGCCTCCAAGGAGTCAAAAGACTCATCGAGGGAGGTCCTTCCTAAGACATAAAGTCTGTCAAGACTCATCGAGGGGAGGTCCCCCCCTGAGAAACACAAAGTCTATCATACCACTCTTTAAACTCACTGACCGTTCTCGCTCCCACCACTCCATCAGGCAATGCATTCCACGGCTCAACCACCCTCCACACAAAGAAACCACTCCTTATCCTCTTGCTCACAGATTCCTTTCGTAACTTCCAGGGATGGCCTCTTGTCATCACTCCTTCCCGCTGTTCAACCAAGCGAAAGAACTCCCCAGTGTCAACCCTGTAACCACCTCTCAACAGTTTAAAAGTCTCAATCATATCACCTCTCCTCCTTCTATCCACCAAACTCTGCAGTCAACATTCTCTCAGCCGATCCTCATAACTATCCTTGTACAGTCCTGAAACCATCTTTGTCATCCGTCTTTGTATCCTTTCCACAGTTAATTTATCTCCTTCAAATCCTGGGGACCAAATCTGAGAACAATAGTCCAAGTGTGGTCTGATCAGAGACTTATACAACGGAATGATAACCCTCTTATCTCTGCAGGTCAGTGTCCTTCTCATAATAACAGCAATCCTCTGTGTTACCTTCACCACCTTTGCAATATGTCCCCTAAACTTCAGGTTTCTATCAATCATCAACCCCAGATCTCTTGTCTCCCCTACTTCCTCCAGTATAACTCCTCCCATAGAGTATGCAGCATCCCATCGATGTTTCCCAAACCTCAAGACCTTACATTTTGCTGCATTAAACTGAAATCCCCATTCATTTGCCCATCTATCTAGCTTATTTAAATCCTCTTGTAGGGCTACCACATCTGCACTATTACTAATAATCCTTCCTAGCTTCGCATCATCCGCAAACAACTGAATATCCCCCTGCAATCCACTGGCTATGTCATTGATATAAAGGTTAAACAATATAGCTCCTAGTACTGAGCCCTGTGGGACCCCACTTGTAACCATCTGCCTCCTGGAAACTGCTCCACCATACACAACTCTCTGATACCTATCAGACAGCCAATCCTGAATCCAGTTGATCAATCTGACATCCAGACCCATGTGCTGCAACTTAAATATCAGCTTATCATGTGGCACCCTGTCAAATGCCTTTGCCAAGTCTAAGAAAATTGCAGTATATGCCTTTCCCTCATCTAATGTTCTTGTAACTTTATCATAAAAGGCTAGCATATTGCTAAAACAAGAGCGTCCTTTGACAAATCCATGTTGATTCTCACAGATAACATTACCCTCATCTGCCCAATGCTGTATACAGTCCCTCACTACTTTCTCCAAGATCTTAACAACTACTGATGACAGTAGTTGTTATGATCTTGTACAATTTTGTTACATATTACTAAAATTATCATGATTAGGACAATGTAATACTATAATTAATGTTAAAATTAATTGTAATCCTAACAAAAACAATTTACAGTTAGTTTTACATATAAACAGTTAAATAACTATTTTTGCATTTTGTCATTTACATTTTACTATTTATTTTTATTCACAATTCACATTAACAATTACTTCTTTTTTTTTATTTTTTTATTAACATGCTATATGCATTCATTTCACTTTTCAGAATCATAATTAAAATAAATAAAAAATCGACAGCAGCATCAACGAACAATGAGACTTGATAATTTTACAACTTTAATAATATTTTTTTTTCAATGTAATAAATTATTTATCTTTATTTATTATTTATTTTCTGTTGATCTCGGAAGAGATGTAATGTCTAGCTTGCATCCACGAAGCTTTTTAATAAGCTTATCTGAGGATGACACTGGTTAGATATATATATATTTTTTATATTGATTTGATTGCTGTGTTGGAAATAGGAGTGTTATTGCATCTGTCTTGATAGTTCACATTCTTTTTTTTTATTGTGGTCTTCTTTTTTGAACTAATTAGGTGACTTTTTTTTTTTTTCCCAGTGTGGCAGCCATTCTATGTCTTCTTAGCTTTTAATTTGTATCGACTTTAAAGTTTGTGACTTCCTCGAGAATATCTTGGCATCTCTGATCCTCAAAAATTGGTAATTTTTTTCTCTTTTTACTTTTCTTGCTTGGTACAACAGATTCTGGTTGAATGGTGTTAAATATTTGGATAGGAAGATCGGTGTATTGTCTTGCAATGTGTTCAAGCCCTTGGCAACTGGTTTTTTCTGTCTGCTGGCTTTTATGAGATTGTCTCTTGTGGACTTGCTTGCAAGACAAACTATGACTGGTGCAGGTCGTGGCAAGCCTCATTTTTTGCTCTTTCTATGAATCCAATTTATGGTCTGAATGTTGTTAAGCTGTAAGGGAATATCAATTGCATGGCATAATTTTAAAACTACGTCTCTGAGGTTTTCTGTAGATGCAGTTTCAGGAAGACTGTTTATGACAATATCTTCTTTATGTTGTTGCTGATGTAAACTTTCGTATTGTAGTTTTAGAGAATGGAGTTCAGATGTCTCTTTCATCAAATTGTGTTGCCTGTCATTTAGTGCGTTAATGCTGATTTTAATGTTTTTTACTGTTTGCAACACTTCTATCACTGCTAAATTATTATGTTTGACCAAATCTTGATATTCGCTAGTTTATTTGTTATTTGTTCATTTCGTTTGTCAAAGAGCTCTTGTACAAGATCTAATAAGCTGGCTTTTATAGTCTCTAGACTGTTTTCTATTAGTATATTTAAAGAGTTGAAATTATAGGACTCACATGAATTTTTTTGTCTGTTCAGTTTTAGTCTGATTTTGCCTCCGGTATAATCAGCTGTAGGTGATTATACCATTGTAGGTGGCTGCCTTAGGTGCGTTTCTTTGTTCTTCCTGCAGAGTATGCACTTCCAATTCCTTGCGTGTTCCATTGGATTTATGTACAGGGTTTCTGAAAAGCTGGCACATTTTAAGTGTAGAATCCTACTGCATTTCGTACAGGTTATATTATTTCCATCGAACGATAAATCCTCCAGGAATTTGATACACTAAATGAATCACCTTCCTTCCTTCCTTTGAGCAACTATGGCATGATTGTAAAGATGGCGACATCCTTTGTTCTTTGCTCATTGTTGATCGCAGTCCTCTCTGTTCACTTTTCAACACTTCAAAATTTGCTTTCTTCTTAGCCGATTTCGGTGAATTTTATATCGCTGTCTTCAATGTGACAAGTAGAGTTACCTGGAAACACTTTCACATTAAAAACATGAGTTGGAACAACTTTAAAACTATAAAAAAATGGGAGCAGCGATATCACCGTGCGCCCGTTCGTATGCCTACACAGTGCCCTAATAATAATAATGTGAATAAATTACTGAGGCAGGACTTACCTTTTACAATGTGATGCTGCCCCTTTAAAGTATCATATCACTATCCACCTGAATTTTACTTTAAATCAACATTTCTAATACTTTAACGACCATTCCAGAGATATTAAATGTTTGCAACTTGCTACTTCTGTCTTGGAGCCACTTTATGTAATGGAACTATCTTATGTTCTTTCCACTCCCTTGCAAGCTGCCAGAGCTGAGACTCAGATTAAACAACTTCACTAAAGGGATTGCCAGTTCACTTGCACATTGTTGTAGCACATGAGCAGACATACTGTCCACGCTCACTGTTATATTCATCTTGATATTTGTTCATATACTGAGTACTTCCAGTTCATCTCCCTCAGGGGTTTCCAAACTATGGCCCACGATATGATTTTATTCAGCCCGCCAATTGGGCTAGTAATTTTTCAATAATAATCCACAAAAAAAAAAAAAAAAAACACAGGGTGTTGATAGATTTCAAATGCATTAATTGAAATTGTGTTTAAAATATATTCCCGAATAGCAAAAAGTAACTGTAATCCATGTTATGGTCTTTCTGACTGTAAGAGGTCAGTTAAAATGGACTAACAAAAAAAAAATTTAAAGAATTCAAAATGAAATAAAAAAGTTGCATCTGAATAAACTATTTTATCACCAAAAAAAAATTTATGTCGCATGAAATAAGAACACTTAAAAAAGTCGGTAAAAACACGGTTAAAATGAACTAACATTTCAAAATCCGTTTGACTGTGTTGTTACTGATGTCCCAAGTCAATTTCAAATGGAAATTATTGAACTTCAGGCAAATGAACATATTAAAGATAAATACAAGGAAGGAAACTTGATCGATTTTTATAAATTTTTGAACTCTGAGCAGTTCCCAAACTTGAAGATATTTGCTTGTAAATTTATCTCTATTTTTGGGACAACATATCTTTGCAAACAAACTTTTTTCTGAATGAAATATATCAAGTCAAAATACAGGGCAAATTTATCTGATGAATATTTGAAATCGCTACTTGTAATTAGCACTTCAAAATTTGAACCTGAGTTTAATAAGATTTTAAAAACACAAACACAGTTACATCATTCACATTAATGGTTTTATTATAATTTGTGATAAAAATATGAGAATTTGCTGATAGTGTTCGTTGTCATTAATATATGATAATTTAATCTCACATACTCTGTAATCAGTTTTTATCTACTTTCAATAAAACTCATATATCTAGTTCAAGAGTTTTTTATTACTATAGTCTGCTGAACAGTGCTGAAATACTCAATGTGACCCTCATGGCAAAAAGTTTGGAGACCACTGATCTACCTCAATAACTGCAAAGTCACTAACTGGATGATATATGCTTTCAAAGTGATTACTTAGTAAATGAGCTATTTCTTCTGCTTCTGTCACTTTCTTACTATCAGAACTAAGTAAAGTTATTTTTCCATCTCTTACTTGTTATGTAGTGAAAAAACTGTTTGGGATTTACTTTGGCCTGCTTAGCTAATTTTCTCTCGAATCTGATTTAGCCTTCCTTATCATGCTAGTCACCTTTCTTGCTTGTGCTTTATACTGCTCATGGGTATGCTGATCACTTTGTTGTTTATATTCCTTCCTCAATGATTTCTTTTTCTGCAGCCTTTCCTTTATACTGACAGTCATCCACTTAATGCATTCTTAGTTTATCTCCTGAACCTGAGTATGCACTCTGATACCACCTATCTGAAAAAATCCTTGACCACTTCCCATATACTAATGACATTCATTCCATGTTGTTTCTTATGCCATGACCTGCTCCATGTTACCTCACAAGTTTCTCATAATCAGCAGCTTTGTAGTTCCGCATAAACCATTTCTTGACTGAAATTTCGACATGTTAGGCAACTCCCAGGAGAATGCTGCATTGTCATGTTCTCCAATCAAACACCTTGCAGACATCACACTCTCAGGCAAGGCATTCCAATCATTCACAACTCTGCATGGAAAAAAAACCTACCTCTCACTCCCCTACTCACACACACTTTATACAGTTTCCAGGGATGACCTCTGGTTCCCCACGATCTCCTACTATTTTCTGTAGAACTTCTCCAGCATTGATCTTATAACAACCCCTTACCAAATTGTAGGTCTCTATCATATCTCCACCTCTTCCTCCTGTCCACCAGACTCTGCAAATTCCATCTTCTCAATCTTTCCTCATACTTGACATTCCAGAGGTGAGAAACTACCTTAGTCAGTCAATGTGAAAACCAGGTGACCAAATCTGGGCACAATAGTCCATGTGTGGCCTAATCAAAGCCTTATACAACGGAACACGAATCTCCCTACTTCTACACATCAGTGTCCTCCACATCATTCCCAGAAGCCTTTGTGTTGTCTTCACAATTTTGGCTATGTGTCTCCATCTCCAAAATTTCAGATCCATATCCACTATCACCCCTAGATCTCTTATTTCTTCCACTCCAACAATATATCCTCACCAAGCATAAATTCTGCATCCATTCGTTGTTTTCCAAATTTTAAAATCTTACATTTTGCAACATTGACCTCACATCCCCATTTCTTATCCCAATCACACAATTTATTCAAGTCTTCTTGTAAGGCCACAACATCTTCACTACTCTTCATGGTTCATCTCAACTTTGCATCATCTGTAAACAACTGAATATCTCCATCCAAATCTTCATCTATATCATTAATATACAAGTTAAACAGTAATGGCCCCAAAACAGACCCCTGAGGCGCTCCACTAGTGACTTTCCTTTTCCTGGATATTGCTCCCCCATACACAACTTGTTGATACCTATCAGATAGCCAGTCTCCAATCCAATGCACTAATCTAATATTCAACCTCATCTGCTCTAGTTTGACTGTTAACTTATCATGAGGTACTCTATCAAAAGCCTTTGCAAAATCCAAGTATATTACTGTGTATCTTTCTCCTCTATCCAAGGAAGCAGTCACTTTATTACAATAAGTAAGAAGATTACTAAAACATGACCTCCCTTTAGCAAATCCATGCAGTCCATCAAAGATAATACCATTGTAATCAACCCAACTCTGGATCCTAGTTCTCACAAGCTTCTCCATCCCATGGAGAAGCTTCTGACTCAACCACAACACCTGACACACAGGTAGGCCTATAGTTTGATGCTTGAGTTCGATCACCTCCTTTATGAAGCGGCACAATCTTGCCCTAGTTCCACTCCTTAGGAACTTGACCGAATGCAAGACTTGTATTAAAAAAATATGTCAAGACAGGTGTCCACTCCCTGGCACATTCCTTCAGAATATGTGGTGATATATTATCAAGTCCCACAGCCTTATTAACATCTAGTTTACTCAACTCCCCAAACACTTCTTGTTCACTTACAGTCAGTCTCTCCTCCCCATCATCTACGGCTCTCAATCCCTCCATGAAGTCACATTCACTAGATTGAAAGACCTTTATGAATTGCTCATTAAGTATCTCCACCACACATTCTGCAACAGCTGTCTTTATACCATTTTCTACTATCAATGTCATCCTTCCATAATCATTCTTTCTTTTACTGGCTACATATCGAAAGAACTCCTTAGGATTCTTTTTGGCTTCATTAGCTAACTGCTGTTTATACCTCTCTTTAGCTACCCTCACCAACCAAGTCACCCTCCTTGCCTGGTCTTTGTAGACCTAATGGAATTGGTTATTTCCACTTCTCTTATGCTGCCTCCATAATGCCCTCTTTCTCTGTATCACATGCTTAATCTCTTTATTCAACATCTCACACCTACCTTATTTAACCTTCTCACCTTGGAATACACTTAGACATTGCATCTACCAGATAGTTATTGCAAATCTCCCAAGCTGCATTGATCTCTTTTCAAGCTAACTCCTCATTCCATGCTACACCTGCAAGCTGTCTTCTGAGCTCTTCATAATCCATCCCCCCCCCTTCATAGTTCCACATATATAGAATTTTCTCACATGGGCCTCGCACTGACGGCACCCACCCAGGTAATCAACTCATGGTCACTCTCACGAAATGGCAGATGATTTGACACCTCATTTATAATTACATCCTTTGATGAGATGACCAAATCCAAGACCCTCAATCCTCACATAAGCTCCGTTACATACTGTCTGAGATAGTTCCTCAAAAACTCAAGAAAATTATTTTCTTTACTTCCAGTTGCTATCTCATCATTCCAGTGTATATTGCCATAATTAAAATCGCCCATTATGATCACCCTTTTCTTATTAGATTTTCTAATTTGATCATACATTTCATTATCATCACCATCCACATTAACTGGTCTATAACAACATCCAACCAAGTATTTGATTCCATTCACCTCTATCTCACACCATACTGTCTCAAACCACTGGCACTATTTTCCCTCTTGCATGTCTACTTTGTATGGACATACAAGAGGGAAAATAGTGGAAAAAAGGAAAAAGGGAGGGGGAGTGCTACTCTATCATCAGTAGCACTCCCTCTCCCTTTTTACCCCTTCTATCCTCATGAAATCATTATTATTATTAGTCAAAGACTCATCTAGGAGTTCCTTTGATCATACACACAGCTCATCATACTGCACTTTAAACATGCTTAAATTCTCTGCAGACACCACATTCTCAGGCAAGGAATTCCAATCATTCACAACTCTGCATGCAAAAAAATCTGTTCTCACTCACCTCCTCACACTCTTTTTATACAGTTTCCAGGGATGACCTCTGGATCTCTCCTGATCTCCAACTGTTTTCTGTACAACCTCTACAATACTGACCCTATAACAACCCTTACTAACTTGTAGGTCTCTATCATATCTCCCCTCTTCCTCTTATCCACTAGACTCCATAAATTGCATCTTCTCAATGTTTCTTCATATTCGACATACCAGAGGTCTGAAACTACCTTAGTCACCTCTGAACTATTTTCAACATCTCTTCATCCTTTTAAAAACGGTGACCAAATCTGGGCAAAGTAGTCCATGTGTAGCTGAATCAAAGCCTTATACAATGGAACAAGAATCTCCCCACTTCTACACATCAGTGTCCTCCGCATCATTCCCAGAAGCCTTTGTGTTGTCTTCACAATTTTGGCAATGTGTCCCCAAAATTTCAGATCCTTATCCACTATCACTCAAGATTTCTTATTTCCTCCACCTCTGATAATATATCCCCACCAAGCATAAATTCTGCATCCCATCTTTGTTTCCCAAATTTTAAAATCTTACATTTTGCAACATTGGCCTTGCATCCCCATTCCTGTGCCCAATCACTCAATTTATTCAAGTCTTCTTGTAAGGCCACAACATTTTCTCTACTCTTCATAGTTCATCCCAACTTTGCATCATTCTGCAAACAACTGAATATCTCCATCCAAATCTTCGCTAATATCATTAATATAAAAGTTAATAAGTAATGGCCTTAAAACAGACCCAGTTATAGATATCTCTTCTGATGCTATTATAAGATCCAATGCTCTAAATCCCTGGTCCCTTCCATAAAGTGCTATTTCAGGTAATTATTCCTTAGTAACTGTGTATATTCCATTTTATCATGTTCCCTTTCCAGTCTATATCAGAATAGTTGAAGTTTCAAATGATAAATGCTCAGTACAATAAATTTGTACCAACAATATATTTTTTCTCCTGGTCTCTATCTCACACCAGATAGTCTCAAATATTAACCATTTCCATGAGATCTACAATCCTCCTTAACTTCTATTTTTGTAGATTGAAATTCTTCAGCTATCATTAATAATACCCATCCTCCCATCCTTATTTCTTCTGTCTTCTCTGAAAATACAATATCCATTACATTCTATCCCAGTAACTGCATCATTCTCTGACAACTAGGTCACTATTGTCAATTATTATTGGCCAAGTTAAGCTGACAAATGCTAAAAACTCCTCTCCTTTGTTTCTGATACTTAGGGCATTTGTGTGCAAGCATTTCAAACATCCCTTGGGTGTACAATTACCCTTACATAATGTCATTACCTGCCTATTCAGGTTCAAAACCCGAGAAACTGAAATCATATTTGTCTATCCCAGGGGTGGCTAGACACATGCTTGATTGCTTTCCCCTAACACCTCTAGTTTCCCTGGTTTAGCACTTCCAAACTATCTCTCTTCTCTGAACAACACTTTCTGCAAGCACCTAACTCAAAACCATTTAAGTGCAGTCCATCAGGCATATACAAGTCCTTATGTCCATTAAATTCATCCACACATTTATAAACTGCACACTATTCCTCCTGCACAATCTTCTCATTGACTCATTGGTAATCATGACCCTTCTTCTCAATTCTATCCTATATACCAAGGCAGCAGACTCACAATCTTTACTTTCTTACTTTTCATTTTTGCTTCTAACAAATCCTTCATATCTTCTCACTGCATATTTCTCACTTTTCAAGTCATTTGTGCTTGCCAAAACAATTAATCCATTCGCTTCCTTCTTCTGCAAACTTAGAGCTTCACTAACATCCTTTACTTTCATAACTGGGAAATATGCTTTTGTCACTTTCTCATTGAGTGTGCCTCTTATCGTTTAATCCCCATACAATACTATTCTCTTTTCTCCCAGTTTCTCATTATGATTTCCTCATTCACTCTTTCTATCATTCTCCAACCTTCTGTTCCACATGCCAATCGTTTTTCCAGTTACTTGATCTCACATTTTGTCATATGAAGGAGAGTCCATGTAAGTGTGAAATTTGTTTCCAAGCTAGTAGCTCATCATCCACATTATTACTTTCAACTACTTCTTTCAAACACTCATTCAGATTTTGTGCATCATCATTCCCTGTTTCTGCTACATTCTCCACAATACTTTGAGAATCCTACCTTATATCTATATCAGTCCCTTCATTCTTTCATTCTCAACATGACTCACATGCCTTATACCTGCTTAGGAACATTTAGAAAAGAGAAATCATTTCCAACAAATGTTTTCTCTTTTTTCTCTCTCTCTTTCATACCACAACCCATGCACTCTCAGCAATAAATACATTATTTCTGAATGAAAGGAGAGAGAATGACAACATGCAATGAGACCAAGTACTCTTGAACATGACACTCCTAAAGGGAGTGACCAGTCTTGTTGCCATAACATGACCTCAAAAGTGTCACTCATATATATCACTACTTGGACTCCATTTACAATCAAATGCTGATGGAGTATATGGCAGTGAGATTATGCCAGTTAACCAGGAAGCCTTCTGACTCAATACTGAGACATTTGGTGCATGTATAATATCTATGATATCTGGCAGCTGGCCAGAGATATTATCCCTTTATAACAGAGGTCATTCTGGGTCTATAAGTATGTTTGGCATGCCCTTGAAGATTATTGTTCAATCTGCATAGAGAGAAGGAAGAAAGAAACCCCTGCTTAGGAGGCCAAACATAGCCTTTGACACTTCAAGTTGTCCATCAAGTCTGGGTCAACTTGACAGGGAAATGGTTGTTTATTTACATCCCTATCCATTAGTGAACCAAAGTTTGGTAGAGAGAAGATGAAAAGTGAAGGATGTGATTGAGAGCAGTGAGAGTACATATGGTGGATGAATTTAAAGAGGAGTGCCTGATAGACTGTGTTGTCTAAGGCAGATTATCACAATGATTCTTATTCTTTTGAAGGTCGGGAATAATAATAATAATAAAGCAAAATGCTTATATTAATTACATGTAACCACCTACTGCAAATGTTATCCTCAAAGTTTGTACAGCTCTTATTTCTTAATCTGCTTTCAATTAATTTTTCTAGAAGTTTAGAGATCATACAAAAATACAACTGCAATTAGAATTATAGTTAAATGGTATGTTTTTCCCCCGAATCTCATTTAAAAATAAAAGCCAATTAAAGAAAGCTGTTATATTACTACATATAAATCTACCTCTTGACAGAAATTCTGTGTACTCTTGAGTGCAGCAGGAAGAGTATCTTCTTCTTCATCTCTGTATTTAGTTGGTTTATTGTTATTTATCCAGTCAGACCAATAGGCACAGGGAACTGACGTTGTAGTTTCTCCAGCCAAAAACTCCCATGATTCTCCAGGTGGCTTTCCTTCATCCTCTGAGAATAAAAAACAAAAAAACATGATGATTATTGAAATGAAACTTATGTTAAAATAAAAATGTAAAAGAATTTAGAGTTTCAACCAATTTTTATTATTATTGTCTGAAACCTCCAGGGAGTCAAGAACTCATCAAGAGAGGCTATAAATCCACAAACAAGCTGTCATACTTTCTGTTAAATTCATTCCCGCTACATGCACTCAACACCCATAAAGGCAAACTATTCCACTCACTGCTCTGTAAGAGTAAAACCTAGTTCTCACTCCTTTCTTGACTGTGAATAAACTTAACTTACCATGGATGCCCCCCATTGTTTTCTCCACACTTTCCATATAACGGAAAATTTCATCAGACAATATCCTATAACACCCATTCAAAATGAATGAAATAAAGAGCCAAAAGGCTTCACTTCGGCGATGTAAAATTTATTTAAATTTAGGGGATATTTAATCCCACATTATTTCAAAGCCAAATAAAAAACTCTAAGATAGATCTCAAAGAGTTTCATGCCGAATATAGCAAGCTATAAAAGTTTGGCGAGTCCAAGCATAAGCAAATACCTTGGTAGTACAATACCAGGCAACTTGTAGTAAAGGTGGATAATGATAGGATCACTATTCTTAGTATTAACCCTAATGTAAAACTCATCCCCTAGGAGATGCATGTTGTTTTACATTAAGGGAGATAAGTCACTACCCAAACCGGTTTCATCCTTTATTGAGGTCTCATCAGTGAGGAGGTAGACCAATAAATACCAAGATTGTAGTGATAATAGCTTTAATACTTTACCATACGAGTTGTTAAAGAGGTGCACAAATAAATTAATGAAATAAAGAGCTAAAAGGCTTCACTTCGGTAATGTAAAAAGTATTTAAATTTAGGGGATATTTAATCCCACATTATTTCAAAGCCAAATAAGAAACTCTAAGATAGAAATCAAAGAGTTTCATGCCGAATATAGCAAGCTATGAAAGTTCAGTGAGTCCAAGTCAGACTCAGAAGTTTGTTCACATCAAAAAGAAAGGAGTAAGAACTAGGTTTTTCTCTTACAGAGCAGTGAGTGAGTGAGTGGAATAGTTTGCCTTTATGGGTGCTGAGTGTATGTAGCGGGAATGAATTTGACTGCGAGACCGGTCTGGGTAGTAACCTATCTCTCTTAATGTAAAACAACATACAGCTCCTAGGGGATGAGTTTTACATTAAGGTTAATACTAAGAATAGTGATCCTAGCTTTATCCACCTTTACTACAAGTTGCCGGGTATTGTACTACCCAGGTATTTGCTTATGCTTGGACTCGCCGAACTTTTATAGCTTGCTATATTCAGCATGAAACTCTTTGATTTCTATCTTAGAGTTTCTTATTTGGCTTTGAAATAATCTAGGATTAAATATCTCCTAAAATAAAATAATTTTTACATTGCTGAAGTGAAGCCTTTTGGCTCTTTATTTCATTAATTTATTTGTGCACCTCTTTAACAACTTGTATGGTAAAGTATTAAAGCTATTATTGCTACAATCTTGGTATTTATTGATCTACCTACTCGCTGATGAGACGTCAATAAAGGTTGAAACGAGTGTCTGGGTAGTGACCTATCTCCCTTAATGTAAAACAACATACATCTCCTAGGGGATGAGTTTTACATTAGGGTTAATACAAAGAATAGTGATCTTAGCTTTATCACCTTTACTACGAGTTGCCCGGTATTGTACTACCCAGGTATTTGCTTACTATTGGACTCACCGAACTTTTATAACTTGCTATATTCAGCATGAAACTCTTTGATTTCTATCTTAGAGTTTCTTATTCAGCTTTGAAATAATGTGGGATTAAATATCCCCTAAATTTAAATAAACCCATTAAAAAGTTGATAGACCTCTTTCATGTCACTCCTCTTTCTCCTGTTAAATAGAGTCTGTAATCCACACACTCGCAATCTGTCCTCATAATCTACATCCCATAATCTGAGCAAATTGCTAAAACATTACTTTCCTTTAGTAAACCCATGCTGGTCCTTGCAGAGTATAGCTTGTTTGTCTATCCATTTCTGTATGTGAGTTCTCACTCACTTCTCTAATATCTTCACTACCTCACCAAAGATGCTGATAGGTCAGTAGTTAGTCACATCAGTTTTTGCACCACCCTTGTACAATGGAATTATCATACATTCCTCTCATTTCTGTAGTATCACTCCTGAGCTGAAACTCAAGTTATACAAACACATGAAAAGTCTAGCTATTTCAGCTGAACATTTCTTTAGCAAACGGGCTGATATTTCATCTGTCTCTATTCACAAATTCTTATCCAGGTAATCCAACAGCTCTTCAATCTCATTTTCATGAATTTTCATCTTCATCCAATATAGCAGTAGCACTGTGCACCATGTTACATACACCTGGTTGATGTATCTTACCAAATTGAGCACTCATTAATTGAACAATCTCATTAGCTTCCAACACTTCTGCATCTGTATTCAGTGAAGTAATTCTTTCACATTCATTCTTTCTTTTGCTTACAGCATGACAATAAAATTATTTTGGATTGCCTTTAGCTTGCATTGTTGATTTCTTTTCATACTCCAATTTAGCTTTCCACTTATTACTTTTCTGGTCTGAGTTTTTTTTTATTCTCTTCCTCTTGCTTAATATGATTACACATCCCTTTCACTCCCATCCTATTTACTCTTTGAACGCTAGGGATACATTCAGATGTAGCAGAGGTGAATAGGTAGCAGTGAGCTCAATGTCGCATACGCTAGGTTCTGAGTTTTAACAAAATGGGCACATTTGTTGAACAATCTCTTCTGCTGTTATCCTGATGCCATCTGCATTTAGAAGAGTTATTCTTTCGTATTCATTCTTTCTTTTACTACCAGCATATCGATAAAATTTTTGTTGGTTGTCTTTAGCACACAGAGCCAGTTTCTTTTAATGCTCAGATTTTGCTATCCATACAGCAGTTATAACTATTCTAGCCTGCTGCTTATAATATTCATAACAGACATCATCCTTATGCACACAGTATTCCTTCTGCATCATTCTTTTCTTATGAATCTCTTCTTTAATAAGATTACACATCCATTTTACTCCTATCCTATTTATTCTTCGCACTCATGGAACACACTCTGATATCGCATCATTTAAGTCTTTTTTTAAATGCATGCCATGCACTGTTGATATTCTTTACATCCAGCAATCGAGCCCATTCCACTGAACTCAGTATCCTCCTCAGTTGCTCATAATTTCCTTCTGTCACATGCTGCTTGAAGAAGTTGTCCCACAACAACTCAATAAATGTATTTTCATTTGTCTCATGAGGTTTTACTACTACCCAATCAATATTTGGATAATTAATGTCTCCCATTATGATTACTCTTTCTGCACTCATCTTATCTATTTGGTGATGCATTTCTTCGTCACTAGCATCCGATCCACCAGGTCTGAAACAACACCTCACTTTGTAATTGATGTTGTTAGGTTCCACCTCCCACCAGATGGCTTCAAACTCACTACCACATGAAATACTGTTAATAGTAGTACTACAATCATAGGTCTCAAATCTAACTGGATTCAAGTCATCTGATATCATCAGTAGCACTCTCTCCCTCATCCTCTCTGATCCTCTCTATCCTTCCTAAAAATACTGTACACTTTACACTCGATACCAGTTAGCATGACTGATTCTGATTGCCAGCTCTCACTAATGCCTACAATCTGAGGTCCCAACATATTGACTAAGGTAACAAACTCTACCCCTTTGTTTCTGATACTCCTAGCATTTGCGTACAGACATAATAATCTACAAATACAAATACAAAGTCTGCATGGCACAGTTGGACAAAATGGAGATCTCTAGTCTTTTCTAGTGCCTTATACATATGAACATCTTTCCTTTGATGGGTCCAAACTGGACAAGCACAAATTCGAGATCGTTCTCTCCTCATCAACATTTCAATGTTCGAGCCCATTGCTGTCATTAACATAGTTATATAACACTGTTGCTCTTACACTCACATTCTCACCATTCCTCCTTTAATAATTTAATTTCCATGACTCTCTATGTTAGGTCTCATACAGTCATTAGTTTTTCGAGACTCGTGATACCAAATGCATTCATGTGTAGGCTGTCCCACTTATACAAATCCAATCTTCTCTCAATCTTACTCCACACATCCAAAAATTCGCATCTATTCCTTCTACACAGCCTATATATATATATATATATATATATATTGAATCATTTGCCATCATAGCTCTTTTTCTTAATTCATTTTTATCATATCTAAGTAATAACCTGATGATTTTCACTTTCTCACTCTTCAGTCGCGCCTCTTCCAACAACCCTTTCATGTCCTCTCTCATACTGAACTTATCTCTAGTTAAGTTGTTAGTACCAACTACAATTATGATCTCATTTACTTTTGTTTTTTGTGTTTGTATTGCTTCCTTTAAATTCTTAATTTCACTCCAGGAAAACTTGAAGCTATAACTCGCTCATCAATAGTATGTTTTATTATAGAGTCACCATAGCAAACATCCTTTTTACAAACAATGTAACTTACTAATTTTCATTACTTCCTGACTTACCTGTTTCAGTGATTCGTTGTTGTTTTTTTTATTTTGTTGTTTAATTTTCTTATCCTCCCTCTGTTCATTTAAATGCCTTTAGACTTTTTGTAATTCCTGAGTCATTTCGGATGATCTGCTTTAATTTTGCCATTTTGGAGGTTAATTCATTTTCAATAACCTCTTCCAAATCTTCAACACCAACAGTATTCAACACTAAATACTGGACATCCATATAATTTCAAACAGAATAATGTGAGAAAACAACAAAATGGGGAATTAGACAACAATTCCCCACTTACAGATACTTTTTTTGTATCCATGGTCCCACAGAAGGCTCTACGAAGGAGTAAGTGGAGGAATTTTTCAAGTCACTAGAGAAAGCTGTTGACAAAGAAAAAAGGAAAAGTGGTCCTTGGAGTTAGATCTACAAGTAGAGTAGAAAATGATTAACAGATGCATAAAAATTTGGGGAAAATTTTGGAGTAAAGAGCAAAGCTAACAATAATAATAGTAATGGATTTCCATTCAGGATGGAGACAAATCATTACTAACTCCATGTTCCAATATAATGCTGCACAGAAATTCACATGGATCACAGGAAAAGAAGATACACAATATGAGAAAAGTCTCATTGAATATGAGACTTTTCCTTCATAGCTCAATTAGTATAGATGAAGCCCTTTGGTCAGAAAGACCTGGGTTCAATCCCCATTCTCGAAGTGAGGAACCATTATCTGTTCTCTTTCGACTAAATGTGAGTTAGCCAATCTCATATGGAGGTAAAGGGTTTCTTCACCCATAAACTTGGGTTTCATCCCTCAGAACAGGCAAATGGGCCCCGTGAACGAACGAACACACATGCACGCACGGATTACAGTCATAAAATACTTGCCCTTAGGGGTTGCAATAGAGGAGTGACAAGCCAGTTGCATTAATTTGTCGTAAACCCCTCATTAGGGGGGGGAGCTCAACCCATCCTAAGGAACAGATGAGAAGGGAAGGACAATGATGGTTAAAGGAAATGGCTACTCAGTGATATTGCTAGATTTTGATTTTGCAAAAGCATTTGACAAGATTCCACATAAAATATTATTGCATAAATTGGAACAAATAGGATCAATATGAATCTGGTGATTTGGATTACAGAGTGACTGATGGACAGATATCAGAGTGGTTTATAGAGGAGATGAGTCCAGGAGAAAGCAAGTGACCAGTAGTGTACCACAGAACTCAGTACTCAGTTCTCTCTTGTTTAATTTGTATATCAATGATATAGGAAATGATTTGAAAAGATATATTCAGTTGTTTAAAGATGATGCTAAATTGGGTGATGAAATGTAAAATGAAGGTGATGCTGCAGATCGTGAAGGAAGACTTAATCAGACTAGCAGTATGGGGAAAGGTAAATGGCTACCAGTTTAACGTGGCAAAATTTAAGGTGATGCACTTCAGGAAAAGATCAAAAGTTATGTACTATATTGATGTAACTGAACTGCAGGAAACTAATGAAGCCAGGAACTTGGGTATGAATGTGGACAGGAAGTTGAAGTTTAGAGGGCATACCTGCAAAGGTAACCAAAACAGCACTTCAGATTATCTGGCTGTTGAAGAACACATAAACAAGCAGAGATAGACAGGTTATTGATCCCCTATTTAATAAAGCAGCATCTGGACCACTACACACAGATTTAGACTACTGGATTCCATGGGGATGAAGAAGTTCTGGAGAGAATCCAGAGGTGAATGACAAAGATTGTGGTAAGTCTGTGGCATGCACTCTATGCAAGCAGATCAATGTCTGTAGACTTCAAAAATTAGCTGATAGACATAAAAGAGGAGACATGAACAAGCATTTAAGTTCAAAAGACATATTTCGGTGATTACATCACATTTTTTTATTATTTATGGAACTGAATAATAAAAAAATGTGGTGTAACCACCGAAATATGTCTTTTGAACCAATTAGCCACAGAGGGTTATGCCTGCAAGCATTTAAGTTATTAAATGAGTTTTATAGGACTGACACTGAATACTTTTTTTTCAGTACATGGCAAGAAGAGAGAGAGAAAGCACAAGTGGTCACCACTGGAAGTTGCGCAGGAGTTGGTTAGAAATAGTATTATGAGTAGATTTTTTGCTTGGAGGGTGATTAATGGGCTGAATGGCCAGAGGTGGTTGTGGGTGATTCATTAGTGAATTTGTTTAAGGAGAGATTATCAACGGCATCTTGTAAATGATGGCTAGTGTGTGAGTAATGGATCTCCCACGATGAGTCTTCTAACTTTAAGGAGCTACTCATCATCAGATTCCTGACATGTACCCTCAAGAGGTGTACAGGATATGATAGTACTACATGAAAAATTTACATCATTACTAATCCTATCTACAATTTTCCTCCAAATCAATCTGTTACCTGTCAAGACTCCAACATTATCAGATCTTATATTTCCATCTTCTAAGGCACTTTTTACTGTATCAATCCACCTATATCTTGGTCTTCCACTGGGTCTTTTTCCTGCCAACCTGGCAGAGAACACTTGTTTTGCTAATCTTTCCTCTCCTATTCCATTTAAGTGATCATACTACCTGAGATTAGCTCTATTAACCCATTCCTAGATGCAAACAATGTCAAGTTCTATCCTAATATCCTTATTTTTAATATGATATTGCCATTAATGCCATCTCTTCAAGCCCCTAATCTTTCTCAGGACTCTCATATCTGTGGACTCTAGTCTTTGGTCTGTATACATCTTGACTAATTTCTCTCTTATTCCATATAAATTCATTCAGTTGACTTCTTACCATACCATACCATCATTAAAAATAATGCCTGAGTAGCCGAAATGTTTTACTTGTTCTATAGTTTCTCCATTCGCAATGCACTTGATATTTTCAATGATTCTGCCTATTTTCAGAGTCTTTGTCTTGTTATTGATGACCCTCATACCATATCTATTACAACATTTATTCAATTTATTCAGGGAATCTTGCAGATTTTCAGTGGATTTATTTAGAAGTATAACATCATCTGCATAAAGCAAAGAGTTAAGATTAACATCTCCAATTTTGATAATACCACTTTCCTTCCTAACGTGATCTATATAGATAATGAATGTACATCCTTGTCTAACAAAAGAATTAACAATAAACCGTCTTCCTGTACTTCTTTCAATTTTAACTGCTGACTTACAACTCAAATAAAGCCTAAGTACTGCTTAATATAATATCTAATTGACACCATACAACTGTAGCATTTTGAATAGCTTCTCTCTTGGTACCTTGTCATATGCCATTTACAGATCTACAACACTTAAATACAGATCTTTATTATACTTCCATGATTTCTGAACTATTTGTCTTAAAGTGAATATCTGATCCTCACAGCTTCTATATAGCCTGAATCCACCTTGATCTTCATCAAGCTCTCCTTCCACAATCCTTCTCAACCGTTTCTCAAGTATACTTGCATAAATATATATCAAGTATACTTACCAGGAACACTCAGTACAGAAATACCTGTGTAATTCTCGCATTCAGTTTTATTTCTCTTTTTGTATATGAGTTCTATGAGAGTTCTACTCCAGTCATCTGTAAATTGTCTCTCTGTCCAGGCATTCTGAACTATGCAATGCAGCCACTGTAAGACTTTTATACCCCCATTACCTGAGCATTTCTGGTCAAATATCATCTACTCCTGCTGCCTTTCCACATTTCAGCCCATTGATGGTTTTTCTACTTCAAGTATGGATATATATTCTCGATTGCATGTCTGTTGTGTGTTTTTTACTACTGTGCTGTCATCACTGCTTGTTTCATTTAGCAATTTTTCGAAGTAATTATTCCATACATCAAGGATATCTTTTTCTCCAGTTTTTATATCACCTTTATCATCTCTAATTCCTTTAACAGCACTCTTTCCTCCATTTCTGAGCTTTTTCAATAGCCTCCAGAAAATAGATATCAGGAAGTTTGCCACCTTCCCGATATCTATTTTCTATATTCTGGCTAAAGTCTTCCCATATCTGTTTAGTTAGTTTTACAGTGTTTAGCTTCCTTACATTTGTCTCTGTATTCTCTAAGAGTACAAGCTGAATTATTTGCCAGGAACTTTTGATGTGCTTTCTTCTTTTCCTTCACTGCCTCTTTAACTTCCTGTGTCCACCATGGAGTTCTGATTTTTTGATCCTTGCAGACAACTTTGCTACACGCCTCTCTGGCTGAATCAATCAGTGTTTTCTTCAGGGCTTGCCAGTGAATCTCCAGTGTTTGGTTATCATTCTCGAACTCTTTCATTTTTTCTTGAATAATGTTTGTGTATTTTAGTCTACAGTTCACATCTGAAACCTGCTCAACTCTTATTCCCTTTAAAACTTTCTTACATATTCTTCAACATCAAGGTTTGACAACATCAAGACGTGGACAGGAAAGAGCAGTGCACAACTGCTCAGATTAGCACAAGAGTGCAGTTTGTTCGCCAAGATGGTCGCTGACCTTCGATAGAAGATAGCACAATAAGAAGACATATTCTTCATTTCAATATGAAATTCAATTTTATCCTGCTGAAGACTAAATGGTGATCACTTCCAATTTCAAATCTTCTGTCGAATCAAATGTTCTGCAACAGGGAGAAAACATCACTATCAACAATAAAAAAGTCAATGAGATGCTTCTTATTCCATGCCTCTTCTCTCCATTTGAATTTGTGTGCATTTTTTATGTTGGAAAATTGTGTTAGTAATAACCAGTTCATGTCCTGAGCAGAAATCCAACAGGTATTTGCCATTATTATTAGCATTGCTCTTTTCTCCAAATTTTTGCAAAATGTTTTGTATATCTGACAATCATTTCCTACTTTGCTATTTAGATCACCAACAAGGTCCAGCTTTTCACTTTTCATTGTGTCAGTTGCTTTTTTCTAAAGCCTCAAAAATTTCCTTCATTTCTACCTTAGTAGAACCTTCTCTGGGAACATAGGTAGAAATAAGTCTCATTGTTCCCCATTTTGATATTTGCTGACATCACTCTCACTCTACCTGATACTGCCTGCCACTCAAGATTAGCTTCATATTTAGTGTTGAATACTATGGCTACTCCTTCTTTTCCTTGATTGCAATTGCCTGAATATAACATTTTATATTTAATGATCAGAAAGATCTCACCAGTTTTTGTCTTTTTTTGTTTCAGTCACCCTATTATGTTGATCTGGTTTTTATTCAATTCCTCAGCTAGATCTATTTCGTTGGCATTCAGGCTTCTTATGTTGATAGTCCCAATCTTGAACTCTGGTGATGTTGGGTTAGGGTGTGTTTTAGGATTTGTTCCAGTAGCGGACTTTTAGATATTTGCCCTGGTTCCCTGGTAAAAACAATGGGCCTTGTTTAACCAGCCAATACCCCAGTGAGCATGAAATTCTGTCATGTTGTACTATCATTTTATATTGTGATTTAAGCCAATAAGAATAGAATTTGATCGGCTAAATCACAAATTGCCAGCCCATCCTCATTTGTCGATGCCTAATAGGGTGCACTTTGAGAAGGTGAGGATTGGATATTAGGTCAGAAGCACTGGTTGGTTCTTTGCATTCCTCAGTATTATACAGCTATAAATGGCCACTAGTGGGCTGTACCCTCTAGTTGTGTAGTGTTAGAAAGAGCTCCTGAAAGATAAGTGCTATTTTGAGTAATAATTAACAATATATCATGAATCTTAGTGGATACTATTTATTATTGAGAACAAAGTGTGTCTTCATGATTTCTGTGTGATTTAGTAGTCAAAATTGCCTTCTTTAAATATAACAATGGTGGTACTTATGAGGTCAATACTTATGAAGTATTTAAAAGTACTTATGAAGCCCACGTGGGCTTTGACTTATGTGGCTAGACAAATGCCATGAAAATCAAGTGTCATTAATGACATAGAAACTTTTTAAAAATCATTTCATGTCATGAATATAATGTGCATATAATTTGTATGCATGGCAGAGTGTAGGAGAGGTGTTAGCGGAGGGAGAGAGAGAGAGAGAATGAGCGGGAGATGAGAGAAAGTGTGGATTTGTATGAAGTGCGATATATTATTAGACCATGAGGCAATGAATGCAAAACAGAATGAAAAGATAGAAAATGGCTTAAATGAAAGAAATGGAAATGAAATGAAAGCTAGAGAAACTGAGAGAGTGAAAGAATGCAAGAATGTAGAAAAAAAAGTTAGTGATAAGGGAGTGAAAGAAAGTATGAATGAGGAAACGAAGGTGTGACAAAATGAGAGGTAGCGAGACTGCGGGAGTGACAGAGTATGAAATTGTTGAAATGCAAGATTTGATGAAACAGTTATTGAAAATGAAAAATGAAATGAGGAATATATGGAGTGATGTTAGACGTTTAGTGGAAATGGATGAATGTGTGCAAGAGAATAGAATAAAAGAAAAAAGAGTAGAAGATGTGATGAGTGATTAAACGAGAGTAGTATATGGAGATTCCTAGTTGAAGAATTAGTTAATAATAGAGTCCATAATGTCTACTGTTCAGGAGGGAGAATGAGCATGATAATTCAGCATTGGACATGAAGAAGAAAGGAGCAAGAGACTCAGTGGTGGTTGTGGGGACAAATCATCTAAGTTGACATAAGGAGCATGTGAGGACGGATATCAGTAGATTCATGAGAAGAGTGAAAGATAACAGTGTAGTAGGAAAGTTGCCAGTGTGTTATCGAGGGATAACAATGGTGAGTTGCAAGGGAGAGTCAAAATCATGAATGGTATGCTAGCAGATCTGTGTGAGAAGGGAGTACTGTTTGTGGATGTATGGCATGTGTTTGAGTAAAGAATGAAGTTATACAGGCATGATGGTTTCATTTGAATGGTTTTGGAATTAGCGCACTGGAGAAGTGTTGCTGGATGGAAGTAAGTATGTGATGCATGCAAGAAATCAGAAGCAAAAGATGAAGTGAAAAATCAGTAGAGTGGTATTAAAGAGACAGAAGCATTGGCAGTGAAAACAGTAATAATGTGAGAGATGGAGAGAGAACGAGAATGTAAGAGGAACAGGGAAATAGGGGGGAGGGTAGACAGGGAGACATAGCATACGGAGAGTGGATGTTGAAAGTTTATGTACCCTAATGCTAGAAGTTTGTAGAATAAAAGCAAGGAGTTTTTGGCATTAGTTAGCACAACTTGGCAAAAACTTATAGTATTAGTGAGACTTGGTTGACAGGGGATAATATAGTCATAGTTATAAAATGATATAGTATCTTGACAGACTACAGAAGGAACTGGAATGGGGAGGATTTTTTCTAATGATAGTAGATTAACTGAAGCTAAAAAGAGACAAGTACATCAGGAAGATAGGCAAGCAGAGGGCAGTTCATCTGAGGCCATTTAGTGTGAGATAGAGAAGCTGCAATGGGGGAGGGTATAAGGGAGAATTTACATGAAATGCATTGGCAAATTAGTATAATGAGTGCAGGTCGAGTAATTATTATGGAGAATTTCAGCTATGGGACATAGACGGTGAGGAGAAATAGTCAGAGATAGGAAAGGAAATATAATTTTTATAGCTGCTGAGAGATAATTACCTGAGACAGCATGTAATGGAGGGAACATAAGGTTCAAGAGTTCTGGATATGAGCTGGATCATTGATTCTTGGCAATGAGTACATTACACACCACATTGCAAATAATCCCTCATGTTAACCTCATGGCCATAATTTTTCTGGCAAATACCAGTGCCATGTAAAATGCATTTTTAAATGATATCACTTATTAAATTTCACTAAGAAATGCACTAATACTCAATTACACCATTTTTATATGTCAATAAATGATAAAGACAATAATGTTTATAAGCAGCTAACAAAACTTTTAAAAGATGAACACACACTCCTAAACTGAAGCAGGCAAAATAGCTGTAATTATAATAGTTTATTAAGAGGAGTAACATGGGAGTTTTCCCAGAAATGATATACAAAACTTTTAATGTTAAAATACAATAATAAGAGATATGGGTTTGTGAGCCTCCATAGGTCTCATATGGTATGTACAGATGAAGTCCTTTGGTTGGAAAGACCTGTTCGATTCCCATCCATGAGGTGAAGTACCTTTATCTGGTCTCTTTTGACTAAAGGTGAGTAAGCCGACTTACTACCATACTATCTTATGTAGGTAGAGGGTTTTTTTTACCTGGAAACTTGTGTTTTTCATCTCTCAGAACAGGCAAACCAGCCAAGTGGACATGGATGGACACACACACACACAGATTTACAGTCATGAATACTTATGACAATATGTGTAAGAGAAAGGGTCCTCACCACACGTTGTTATACTGTAGTTAACCATTAGTTACATCATGGTAGTCAACCTCTTAGATAAGAGATTGCACATGAATGGGATGGGTTTGTGAGCCATAATGTTAAAGAGTATTAACATTAATCCCATCCATCTATTCATTGAACATCATCAGATGCAGTATGGTCACTCAGTTGCTCGGTGATGTGCCACACCAGTCCTTGCCAGGTGGTCTCCTGTTGTATGCTTTGCAGGAAGCTTCAACTCTCTGAAGATGCGTCACTCCAGACCAACCATCCATCCATTCATTTAATTGAGGGTCTATTCCTTCCTCTTTTTCCAGGAACTTTACCTTCTATTACTGTTATGACAAGTCCTCCTTCCAATGTAATCAAAGTATTTTAATTTTCTTCCGTTGATATCCTTAAGGAGTCTTAAAGTTCAACCATCCTTTCTAACATCCATCTGTTTATCTGCCTTTCCATATATGATATCCTCAACAGCCCTCTGTAACACCACATCTCAAAATTAGCTATCCTTTTCCTATTCTACTTCTTTAGGTTCCAAGTCTCATATCCATAAGTTGCTATTGGAAAAAACAGCTACATCCAGAATCCTCAACTTTGTTCCTGTGGAGATAAATCCATCCTTCCTTGTCTAAAATCTCTGATTTTAGACTAGTCCCTGACTACCGTTTTAGACATTAATCTAAGCCAATCTTCTTTTAACATCTTCTGAATAGAATTTTTTCCCAGGTTGAGTACCTGGGATCGATTAATGATGGATCCCAGGTACTCAAACAGGGAAAGAACCATTCAGCATTTATGCAGTTATCTATCATACTTTGCTTCGAACTCATTCACAGTCATGGCATCCACAACAGACTCTGGCAACCTATTCCACTTATTTACCACTCTCCAAACACAAAACCTAGTTCTAACACCCTTGCTAACTACACTCTTACTCAGTTTCCATGGATGGGTCCTAGATCTTCTCCCGCCACTCATGCTCTGAAAAATTTCCTCTGAATTAATCATGTAAAAACCCCTCAGTAATTTGAATGTTTCAATCATATCACTCCTTTTCTGCCTATCAACTAGTTTCCGTAACCCACAAATATTCAACATGTTTTCAAGATTTATTCCATAGACCTGATGCATCTTGGTCACTCGCCTCTCCACCTCACCACCAAGAAACCATGGTGCCATGTGTGCAGTATCAAAATGGGGTCTTATCAAGGCTCAATAAAGAGGAATAATAACCTGCTTGTCTCTGCTCATCAAAGTATTCTTCAGTAACCAAGTGATCTGATGAGCTGCTTTAGTCACTTTTGCTATGTGCCCTCCTAAACTTTAACTCCCTATTGACTAACACTTTCAAGTTAGTCAATAGGGATTAGTCAATAGAGGCTGCATCAAATGCCTAGAGTACAGTTCCACCAATCTGGTATACAGCTGGTAATCTTTTCATCACAAAATGCATGATCTTAGACTTTGCCACATTAAACTGACATCCATTCTCCTTAGCCCAGTCTGCCAATCTATCCAAATCATCCTGCAAAATTTTGACATCATGTGTATTAACGATTGCTCTACCAAGTTTATATCATCAGCAAATAACTGGATAGTTATTCTCAGATCCTTTCCTATATCATAAATGAATAAATTACACAATAATGGTCCACGAACAGAACCCTGTGGCATGCCACTAGTCACAGGCCTTCTTTTGAACTCTACTCCTGAATAAATTATTCTCTGATATCTCTCCAACAACCACCCTCCTATCCATCTCACAACCCTATATCCATCTCCATTTGCTATAGTTTACTAATTAGAATTCCATGTGGTATCCTGTACAAGGCTTTTGCAAATTCCAGCAGTATTACTGTAAACCCATTACCTTTATCCAACTCAGCTGTCACTGTATTATAAAACGTGAGCAAGTTACTCATGCATGATCTGCACTACACAAAACCATGCTGCTCCCCCCATACAGTATCCAATTTCCATCTATCCATTACTGTATTTTGCTCTTGACAATGACTCCTGATATGCTGATCTCAGTTATTTGCTACTTTAACTACATTAGTCTTGGAGCCTCCTTTATGCAATGGAACTATTATCCCCTCTTTCCACTCTCTCAGGACTTGATTAACCCAGAACTGAGATTTAGATTAAACAATATGGTCAATTACTTTGCTGCTTCCCATAAAACTCTAGCTGGTATACCTTCCAATCCCACGGCTGTATTCACATTAAGTGATTAGCATATCACCCCCTCTCCAGCCAAAAGGCTGTGGGTTTGAATCCTGCAGTGGGTATGGATGTTTGTGATTATCTGTGAAAATACTAGTGGTAGTGATGGGTGGTAGATGGTGATGGTGTAGATGATGACAGAGAGTAGTAGAGTAGGCAACCTCCCTCAACGAGTCTTTGGACTTCCTGGAGGTGTTGTCATGTAATAATAATAATAATTAAGGTTCTGTAATATGCTATGCATCTCCATTTCGTTTACCTCAGTTCCCATATAAGCCATTGGCTCTCTCATTCCTGCAACATCACCACCTGGATGACATGCTTTTGCAAAGTGTTCACTTAGTAATTTTATTATTTCAACTGATTCAGTTACCTTCCTACCATCTGCATTCACTAAAATTATTCTGCTATATACATTCTTTCTTTTACTTGCAGCACATCAAAATAACTGTTTGGGATTCTCATTAGCCTGCATTAATTCTGAGATGTGCCTCATACTGTTCATGTGCCTGCAGGTCACCTTTCTCCTGAAACTCCCTCCACAGTTGTTTCTTCTTTTTGCAGCTTCAGCTTGATGTCATTCATCTATTTAACTCTCACTTCATTTACTCTCTTGACTCTACGTATGCAGGTGCCAATCTACCAATTATCCTAATTCCTGTATTAAGCTCATCCAATGCTACATGCATGATGTCAGCATAGATACTAAACAGGTGAGGAGAAAGTAGGAATCCTCACCTAAATCTCTTTCCAAAGTGAAGCCAATTAGTTACTCCAACTTCTTGCTCTATACATCATATCATGAACCTGATAATGTGTTGAGGAAAATCCATTAGTTTTACAACCTCCCACAGTTTTTTACCCTTGAACACAGTCAAAAGCTTTAGAGTAGTCTATGAAACACATTACCATTCAGAGTCTAAATTCTTTATATTTTTCTATGAACTGTCTAAGGCAAAGGATCTGATCTCTGGTACTCTTACCTTTACTAAAAATTACTTGTTCTTAAGGCATCTCTGACTCAACTCTATTTAGAAAAATCTTTAATAAAATCTTGCTTGCATGAGAGATTAAACTACAAGTTCTATAATGAAATTGAGTTATATTCTTTTGGTTTATTAGTCGACCATAAATATTAAAAGATCTACACAATTGTGAACAAGTTTCACCAGTTATTCTGTCTGGCTTCTTCAGAACAAGAAAGTCGGTACAATAATGTTTACTAGTAAAAAAGAAGAATGGAGTAGCACAGTCAAATCAAATAAAATTAAAACTGATACATAACATCCTACGCATGAAACATGGAGTCCTAGTCACTGTTCATTGAGCATGTTGTATAGTTTTTTGTGAAGTGAAATTCTGGTAAGCTAAGTGAATTTATTAGGCTTTTCCAGATGTCTTTTGGTATCATACCTTGATTTCTGTTTAGATTATCTCCTGTCTGGAGTACAATTGCAGCTTCTTTGAAGTTTCTACATCTAAAATCTTCTTCTATATAAGGCATGGAGCTGTTATCCCAATCGATGGAGTGGTGAGAAATTGAGAAATGATGGGTTGATCCTGAAGTGTCTGTTCTGCTGTTGTTATTAACATCTCCTATATGTTCTGTTTTTCGAATCGCTAGGCTTCTTGAAGTTTGGCTTATATAATTTAATCCACAGGAACACGGGATGTTGTATACGCCTGCATATTTGTAAAAGGCATTACTGTTCTTAGGAGATCTTAAGATGTGTCATATAGTTTTCACAGGTTTAAGAGCAACTCTGACATTGAAAGACCTCATGAGTTCGGATATTATTGTTGAAACTGAGCCAGCATAAGGGATGGTGATAGACGATACATATTGTGTGACAGGAGGTAGTTGCTGTGGATTGTTCTTATGAAGAATCTTTTGGATTATATTTTTTGGATAACCGTTGTTTACCAGTGTCTAAGATATGAGAGTGAGTTCATGAAGGAGATCTTTTTCTTTTGAGATGATGTTGGTTGCCTCTATTTTTTAGCATATGTATAAAGCTGAGTTTTTGTGCATAATGGTGAGCTGATTTGAAATGTAGGTAATGACCAATTTCTGTAGGTTTCGATATATTGTGAGCTGGATTTGTCCATTCTCTTGTTTCTTTATTAGTGTATCTAGAAAAGATAATTGATTGTTCTTTTCCAGCTGTAATGTAAACTTTATTTTCTGGTTGAAGGAATTTATTTTTGTAAGGAACTCAAATAAGGTTTTTCTGTGTCTTTCCAAATAATGAATATATCATCTATGTATCTCCACCAAATCAATGGCTTTGGATTTACTTTGAATAGGATATCAGCTTCTAGTTTTCCAATGAACAAATCAGTGCAGGGAGGTGATAAGGGACTGCGCTTGGCTAAGCAGTCAAGTTGTTCATAAAGAGTATTACTTACTTTAAAATAATTTGATTTGAGGCAATGGCAAAAGAGCTGTACTATGTCATGTGGATAGAGATTTTCTATGATCTTGATAACTTCTTCAATAGGTATGTTTGTGAATAATGGCACTACATCAAGACTTGCAAGTATGTCTGTATTTAAGATGGTGATGCCTTTTAATTTTTCTGTGAAATGCTTAGAGTTGTTTATGAAGAACTCTAAGCATCCCATGCTCAGTGCATAGGATGTTACACATCAGTTTTAATTTTACTTGATTTGACTGTGCTACTCCATTCTTCTTTTTTACTAGTAAACGTTATTGTACCGACTTTCTTGTCCTGAAGAAGCCAGACAGAATAGATGGTGAAACTTGTCGACAATTGTGTAGATCTTTTAATATTTATGGTCAACTAATAAACCAAAAGAATATAACTCAATTTCAATGTTAAGTGACCAAATAACTTAACAATAATACAAGTTCTATAGTTATTGCAATCCTCCATATCTCACTTTTTATGCAGCAGTATGAAAACCAACTTATTTCATCTCTAGGCCATGAGCCTGTATCCCATATCCATGTAATCAATCTATGAAACCCTCTTATTCCTCCATCTCTTGTGGCCTTAATTAACTCTGCTGGGATTCCATCTGCAGCCAGGGCGTTATTTGTTGATAAGTCATTTAACTACTCTTTCAATCTCATGCTTAAGTGGAGAAGGTTCCAAATCGACATTTTCTTAGTGAGATTGTTGCTCCAAATTTTCCTTATCCTCACTTCTGTACAGTTCCTTGCAGTATTCTTTCTGTTTTTGATTTCCAGTTCTTTAGTTAGTATTGCTCCACTCCTGTCTTTTATGACATTGAATTTTGGCTTAAACTTGTGCTTTAAGTCACAAACTAAACAAAACATCTTTTATAATTGTGCCTCCTCATCTGGAACTCTATCTCTGCACATTTATTAGCATAAAAATTTTCCTTGTTCTGCCTAATGGTTCATTTTGACTTCTCTATGTAATCTCTTAAATTCTTCAGTTCCTGTCTCTGTTTGTTTCTCCAACTGCCTTCTTTCGATCAGATCTTATGTTAATTCTGATATCCATGGGTCTCTCAGTCTTCTAACTGGGCCAAGATACTTCTTGGCTGAATCTTGTATTATAACCTTCTCTCCTTTCCATATCATTTCAGGTGAGTTCTCCTCACCTGTCTCCAAAAGATCACCTAACCAAGTTGATGTTTCTTCTTTAAACACAATAGGGATTACCCTGATATAGAGTCTAGTGGGATGGGCCTGACTTGGAAGTTTCAGTCTTATTTCGGCTCTTACTAGCTAATGGTCTGTACCACAGTATGCTCCAGGTTGTCTTCCACTTTTGGAGAGTCAGGACACAATCAATCTGGTGGATTGACCTATCGAAGTTTGGTGTCCACTTATAGTTCCATCCTGGGTATTTCTGGGAGTAGGTATTGGTAATAACTAATCTGTTAGCACGAGCAAATTCCAACAGTGTTTAACCAAGGGTGTTACATTCATCCATACCAAACATGCCACAGACAGACCTACCTCTCATACCCTTTCTCACTTTTGCATTACCATCCACTAAGATGAAACTTACATCCCTCCTTGGTAGGTGGTCCAAAAACAGTCTGTAGGTTTTTATAGAATTGTTCTCTTCATTAGGCCAGTCTTTGTGCAGTGCATAAACTACCATGACTGACACATTGGTAAAATGAGCCTTAAGTCTAACACAAAATCTTGTCATGAACAGGATTTAAAGTAAGAAGGGTTCATACCTGAACACTCTTTAGTACCACAGCTACCCTATGACGCTTTGAGTGACCTCCTGAATAAACAATTAGCCTACCATCCTGTCTTTTGAAATGAACTTCTCCACACCATCTGGTCTCTACAATTCCCAAGATGTCAATTTTATGCCTATCCATCTCTTTATAGATAATATCCTATAAATTCATTGTGCCTATATAAACATGTAGAGAGGCTTATGTGTTTTCATACATGTTGACTAATTTTGAAAGTAATATATCAGAACACAGAAAGATAAGTAAATAATTATTTATTGACGTATTGTTGATATTTTGCTGGTGTTATAACCAGTTTTCAGAGCACAAAACACAGCTTGTCACAATATGCGAAACAACAACATGGTGTAATAAAATTGTAGCAACAACACAAGGACTAATGTCCTAATAAGGCAGCCTCTGTGTCAAAAACACAAAGACAGAAATCAGGTACTAGTTATGTCTTAAGATGACTGTCTCCAAATTCTTAGGCAAATTTATATAGCCATATTTGCTAAGATTCTATGTTTCAAGATTTTGTTGTTTCTAAGAACAATCTCTCTGACTTGTAAAAGCTTCTGTGCAGTACTTTTGTTTTCTTCCAGTGATCCTGTGTGTGTAAGGGTATCCAAAGCATGGTCTGCTAGGCCCAACTTACCATAGTGATAGTGCCATATGTATATCTTTTATGTTCACTGATATGGATGTGCACAACTCTTCCTGTTTGACCACATTAAGCTTGATCACATGAGCAGGATACTTCATAGATTCCTAGATGTGATAAAGGAGCGATGCTGTCCTTAGGTGAATGGATGAGAGTTGCCAATTTGACACACAGTATGAATACAGTGCATAGCTGATGTTCATTGGGAACTCTAGATATCTTTTCCATTGAATTTAATGCATGGGATGGTGAATGTTTTGTTGTAGTTTTCCATGGTGGATAGTGGGAGGGGGTTTCTTTTGAGCATTTAGTGTTTTGTCTATCTTATGGGGATTATAGTCATTGGCTAAGAAGGTGTGCTGTAAGTGAGCCAGTTCAGCAGCAAGAGCATTGTCATTGGAACAGATTCCTTTCGCTCTGTGGGTTAGCATTTTTAAGATACCATACTGTTGAGAAGGGTGATGGTGCAATTGTGTAAATATCTCCCTGTATGTATGAGTTTTCTAAAATCTGAGAATGATAAGGAACCATCTGGAAGATGTGTGATTAGTGTATCCAGAAAGAGCAGACGGATATTAGCTTCCAGTTCCACTGTAAAGTGGATTTTTGGGTGTTGGCCATTTAAATGTGCTAAGAATGTATCCAATATGCTCAGGCCACATGGCAAAATAGCAAGCGCATCTAAACATAGCATGCTAAAGTGTTGGTTTGAGATAGGCTGTATTGATAGCTAGTTTTTCTAGGTGCTCTATGTAGAAGTTGGTAGGGGGGGAAGAGAAATGGGGGAGCACATAGCTGTCCCATCTAATTGGTTGTATATTTTCCCATTCCATGTGAAATATCCTGCATGTATTGTGAATTTAAATTATTATTATTATTATTACCACCTCAAGACCTCATGGAGTCAAAGACTCATCTGGAAAGTCCTTTTATCACACACACAGCACATCATACCATGCCTTTAACACATTCAAACTCCTTGCCGACACCACACTCTCAGGCAAGGCATTCCAACCATTCATAACTCTGCACGAAAAAAACCTGCCTCTCACTCCCTAACTCACACCCTCTTTATACAGTTTCCAGGGATAACCTCTGGTTCTGCCCCAATCTCCCACTATTTTCTGTAGAACCTCTCCAGCACTGATCCTATAACAGCCCCTTAATAACTTGTAGGTCTCTATCATATCTCCCCTCTTCCTCCTGTCCACCAGACTCTGCAAGTTGCATCTTCTCAATCTTTCCTCATACTCAACATTCCAGAGGTCAGAAACTACCTTAGTCAATCACCTTTGGACCCTTTCCAACATCTCTTCATCCTTCTGATTTGAAATAATTCAAATATATCAGGGGGAAAGTGTGACTTTAGCAGATCAAGGGTTTTAATTAGTGGTACATTTGTGAATAGTGAGGTGATATCAAAACTCACCATTATGTCTGAACTTTTTAAGGTATGGTGATCTAAAATACTTTTTAGATCACCATACCTTAAAAGAATTTTAAGGTATGGTGGCATACCTTAAAAGAATTTTATGGTATGGTGGGCAGAATTTTTGGCAAAGGAGGGAGAATTGTTTGCGAGAGTGGCTAATAGCTTAGCTAAATGTCTCGCCAGTCTGTATCTGGGACTATTTATATTATCCACAATAGGGCATAAGGGTGTACCTTGTTGGTAAATTTTCGGTGCTCCATATATTCTGGGTGTTTTAACGTGGAAGGGCCTAAGTTTATTTACTCTTTCTTTAGGTCAGGAAGGGACTTTTTTCAGTAATTTATGCATCTTATTCTTTTGTGTGTTGTGGGATTGCAATCTATAATTTTGTATGTTGACTGGTCTTGCAGAAGTGCATGCATTTTGTTTTCATATTCTGTTGTATTCATCACCATAATTGAGTTCCCTTTGCTTTTGTTATGATAATCTGGTTATTATTATGCAGCTCTTTTAGAGCAATGATTTCCTTATGTGGGATATTATTTTTGGGAGGTTTAGACTGGATTAGGATGTTGGCCACATCTAAACATATGTTATTGGCTATTGCTGGAGGCAGGTCAAATATTTCCAGTTTGATGAATGCCATTATTTTGGCTTTCGGAACTTGTTTGGGAGTAACGGCAAAATTGTGCCGTTACTGGCTTTAATTAACCGAAGAAGCCATTAAAGCATTAATGTCTTATTTGGTTAAGGTGAGTGATGATAAATTCATAAGGATGCAATCTTGTAACTGTGGTTGTTATAGCACTGCGTTGTTGGAGAATTTCAAACTTTCTCCGGTTTTTGACTTTGATGAATTCTTTTCTAGCTGTTGTGTCGGAGATATTGTCTAGGATCTCCCACAGTTCTGTGTTTAAAATATTAAATATTAGGTCACAGAGTGCATTGGTGGAATTTAATTTTGATAACTCTAGGTGAGTGGAGTTAGTCTGTTCTCATAATGGCGCTACACTCGCTTGTTTATAAATATGTTGGGCTTTGGCCGAGCGGAACTTGTTTTTAATTTTCACACAGTTAGGTATTAAATTGGTGTCTTGGCACCTCTTTAAGAAGTCTAACCTGTTCAGTTGCCATGCCAATTTCAACTTCCACTTACCATACTGTCATGTCTTGCATGCGGTGTCATCTCCATGAAGAATCCTCAAACACGTAGAAAGGTTTATGTGTTCAGCGTACATGTTGACCTAATTTTGAATGTAATGTATCAGAACACATAAATATAAGTAAATAATTATTTATTGATGCTATGTTGATGATGTGCTTGCTATTTGGCCACATGGCCTATGCACATTGGATTCATTCTTACCACATTTAAATAGCCAACACCCAAAAATTCACTTTACAATGGAACTGGAAACTAATAACTGTCAGCCCTTTCTGGATACACTAATCACACATCTTCCAAATGGTTCCTCATCATTCTCAGTTTTTAGAAAACCCACACATACAGAAATATTTACACAAACAATCGCACCATCACCCTTCTCAACAGTATGGTATTTTAAAAACGCTAACCCACAGAGCAAGAGCAATCTGTTCCAATAACAATGCTCTTGCTGCTGAACTGACTCACTTATGGCACACCTTCTTAGCCAATGGCTATAATCCACATAAGATAGACAAAATACTAAATGCTCCGCTCACACTAACCACCACGGAGAACTACAACAAAACAGTCACCATCCCATATGTTAAAGGCACATCAGAAAGATATCTAGAGTTCTCAATAAACATCAACTATGCACTGTACTCAGACTGTGTGTAAAATTAGCAACTCTCATCCATTCGCCCAAGGACAGCATCTTTCCTTTATCGCATCCAGGAGTCCACGAAGTACCCTGCTTATGTGATCAACTTACTACAATCAAACAAGAAGAACTGTGGACATCTACATCAGTGAACATAAAACATACATCCTGCACTATCGCTATGGCAAGTCGTGTCTAGCAGACCATGCTTTCAATACCCTACACAGGATCAACTGGAAGAAAACAAAAGACCTGCGCTGAAGCTGTTACAAGTCAGGGAGATTGTTCTTAGAAGCAACAGAAGCCTTAAAGCATACTCCAAATCTAAACAGTTATGGCTGTATAAATTTGCGTTAGATTTGGGAGACAGTTATCTTAAGACATAACTAGTACCTGATTGTTTTTTTTTAACATCGAGGGCGCCTAACTAGGACATTAGTCTTTGTGTTATTGCTATAATTTTATTACACCATGTTGTTGTAGTTCGCATACTGTGACAAACTATGTTTTGCTTTCTGAAGATTATTATTATTATTATTTGACACCTCCAGGGAGTCCAGGGACTCATCGAGGGAGGACACCTGCAGTACAACTCCGTCTTCACCATTCAATCACCAATGGTATTTCCACAGATAATCACAAACATCCATGTCATTTCCACAGATAGTCACAAACATTCGAATCCCACCGTGGGTGGGATTCGAACCCGCAGCCTTCTGGCTTGGCTTTAGAGCGGGTACGCTAACCACTCGACCAACCAGATGGTGGTTATAACACCAGCGAAATAACAGGAATGAGTCAATAAATAATTATTTACTTATCTTTCTGTATTCTGATATATTACCATCAAAATTAGTCAACACATGCCTATATAAAGTTCAATACAATTGGAGGACTGGGCTAGGGAAAATGGATGTCAATTTAATGTGGCAAAGTGTAAGGTTATGCATTTTGGGGTGAAAAGACTAGCAGCAGTATATCACATTGGTGGAGGTGTACTCCAGAAGATTGATGAGGCCAGGGATTTGGGAGTGTTGGTGGATAGGGAATTGAAGTTTAGGGAGCACATTGCAAAATTGGCTAAATCAGCTCATCAAATCACTTGGCGTCTAAAAAATACTTTAACAAGCAGAGACAAACAAGTTATTGTTCCTCTGTATCGAGCCTTGATAAGACCCCATCTAGACTACTGTGCCCAGATATGGGCGCCAGGGTTTCTTCTTGATGGGGAGGAGGTGGAGAGGATCCAGAGATGAGTGACCAAGATGATAGCAGGTCTGTGGAATGAACCTTATGAGAACAGGTTGAAGATTTGTGGGTTGCAAAAATTGGTCGATAGGCAGAAAAGGGGTGATATGTTTGAGAAATTCAAATTACTGAAGGGTTTCTATAAGATTAATTCAGAAGATAATTTTGAGAATAGGACTGGTGGTAGTAGGACTAGGGGCCATACATGGAAGCTGGGCAAGAATGTGGTTAGCAGGGGTGTTAGAGCTAGGTTTTTTATTTGGAGAGTGGTGAATGAGTGGAATAAGCTGCCAGAGTCTGTTGTGGGTGCTACAACCATGAATGAGTTCAAGGCGAGGTATGATAGATATTGTGTGAATGTCGAATAGTTGTTCTTGACATGATGTTAGGGCCTCCCTCGATGAGTCTGTCGACTCCTTGGAGTTGCCCGGAATAATAATAATAATACTCTAAGGTTAATCTTATTCCTTCTATATTTCTCATTCAAAGTATCTCTGACTTGTGTTGGAGACGTTATTCATTGTGAATTCGATGTATAAAGTATTTTATCTCATGCATGACACAATATGCAAAACTATAAATTCTTTTGTGGCATATTATGTCAGAGTATTTGTTGCTTATTTTATTTCATTACACATATAAAATCCAAAATATTGAAATCAAAAAATCGAAACATTACATGAACTTGCCTTCAACTGTTTCTTTGGTTATCTCTTGACAATCACAGAAAAAGTGAACTTCATAATCAAAACAGCGTCTTCCTCTATCTTGTTTATAATTTTGGCAAAGTAAACCAAGTTGAAGGTCACAAATGATATTTTGCTTTGTCTTAGATAAAGTCTTAGAACCCTTCTGTGTATTAGCAGATTGGCATTCAATTGCAGTTACTGCACCTTGTGAGCAAACAGTATAGCCACCAGCTTCAATAGTCTGAAGACTTTCGAAATCTCCATCTGCATCTGGTTGATGTAAATTATACCATTCTGTCCATCCTTTAATGCATGGAGGTATGGGTGTGCTACTTGTAGTATACATTTGTGTTCTATTTGGAAGAAGTGTAGTAGACTCAACACCTAAATTAAAAAAAAAAAAATAATAATAATTTTTATTATTATTACATTAACTACATGATAGCTAGCAACTTGCAGATTACAAGGATAAACAAGGTAGCAGGAGTTAAGTGAATGAATAATGAAATTAAGTGCAGGAAAATTAGTACAATACAAGTAGCAATATAAAATCACTATGGCAAATCATAAATGTAAGACAAAATCAAACAAACTTGAGGAGCAAACAAGTATATTAAAGGAAAAGAAAGCAGAGAATGGGATGAAACTTGAAAAACAATTAATGGAAATCCTAAAGAACTCAACAAAAAAATCCTCTTCACATGCGCTCTTGATCATTTCTTAACTGTTTTTCTTCATATACTATATAGGTTGCCTATCCTCTCAGAAGCTCAGATGATAATTTCATTCTTATGCAAAGCTCTTCCCTTAAGCCACTCTTAATATCTTGTCGACTGGAATTACAGCAGTGCAAAGTGGAATGACCTCTGGGATTTTACTCCTTTTTTTTAGGATCACTGTTTCCACAAATCCAGGTCAGAACACTTGCTCTGATCAGTTAGATATTATCCATATTGGAATGTAAGCTTTCTGCTTCCTACCTTCTGCATCATATGGAGTGCATAAGCCTTTTCAGTGGCTTATGTTTTTTGTATACTTATCCTGGTCAGAGTTTCTTCCCCCTTCTTCCCTGTAGTTTATCAGTGATGATTGCATTGGTCAGACATCTGTCCTATTGATTTCATTTTCTCCTCTTTCTATTCATATTCAATGTGCTTCATTTTTGGCACTTTTTCAAGTATACTCATTTGTTTGTAACTTTTTCTATCCAACTAATCAGCATCATCCTTTTTATTAACTATATTTCTTCAGTGTCAGTGTTTTTTTCCATTGCTTTTTTTGATAGTCTAGGTCTCCAAGGTGAACATCAGTATAGAACAGACAGAGCAGGTTATCAGTTGCATTCTTGTATATAATAGTACATCGGGTGGGCTAAGAATTTTTTTAATATTTTTATACTATATTTTTTCATCTTATAATTTTTTATTTTTTTCTTAATTTTTTTAAATTTTTTTATTTCGTTATTTTTTTTGGATTTTTTTTTACATAAATTTGAAATTTTGTTCTTAAAGACTAAACATGAAGTCACTTCACTCCAAAAATGTGGTGAGATAGCCTCCCACATGAGATAATGAAATTCATCTCCTACCAAAAGGCAATCACAAATATGGATTCCCATGATAGGATTTGAACTCTGCTTGTCAAAGAGTGAATATTATAACAGCTCATTCAACCATCTTGGCATGTTAGTATTTGTTTCAACAGTTAATTTTATCTCTCTCTCTCTCATGAAAGAGAGAGAGAGAGAGAGAGAAAGAGAGTGAGAAATGGTTCAATTGTTCAATGAAATGGTCTTTTAAAGTTACAGTTTAAGTTTTTATTCATCTCCCATTTCATCATTTTTTGTTTTTGGAATATTTATTTTTAAGTGAAATTTATCCCTGCTCTCTTTCATTTATTGACTATATTCTTCAAATCCTCTTAATTTGCTATTATTAGCATTCTGTATTCTAGCTATTGTAGGTGATTTATATTTCTTTCACTACTGCAACCTGAACAGCCTTGTGAATAGAAGAGGGAAAGGGGAATGAATGAGAAATATAAGTTAACGAGAGGTTGTTACCAGATTAATGTGGAGAAAATTTTTCACAGAGTAGAGGAAAAAAAAATATAGATCAAGAGGTTACCATGAAAGATATATAAGAAGAGCATGAGCAAGGGAGGGAGAAGTAGGTTCATTAAATGGAGAGTGGCTGATGAGTGAAATGAATTGCCTGAAAATGTGGTGAGTGCAGAAACGATAAATGTGTGCAAGACTTTGATCTTGCATAAACATGTGGACCTCCCATGATGGATCTTTCAATTCCATGAAAGTCAGATGTGCATAATAATAATAGCCTAAATTTAACTATGTTTCTATTTTTTGCATGCCCATTTCTGAGAAAATCTAAAACAATGATGGTGATAATACACACATCTTTGTTGAATTTGACTACAATTGTATAACTACCCATTAAGAAAGTGCAGTATTTACTTCTAATTCAGATTGTTCCTTCCAGTATATGTATCATAATGAATTATCCTTATTTTTTATTTTTTTTATTAGTTTGGATTTCTAAGATGATTATAAGATTTTGTTTTGGGGTTATTTTTAGGTGAAATTTATCACAGCTGTTATCTTATTAACTATATCTGAGATGTCAAATTAGGTGTATCCTTTAATATAGACATTGAAATGATTCCCAAAGAATTTCAAATGGAAATAACTGATTTGCAAAGCAATGAACTAAAAAATAAGTTTCAAAATGTTAGTCTTATTGACTTTCATAAGAGTTACTTTCCAACTGATAAATTTCCATTGCTGGTACCCATTCCTAGCAAATAATGAATTTATTTGATAATACTTATTGGTGTGAACAACTCGTATCGAAAATGAATATTATAAAAAATGATCATTAAAATCGCCTTGATGATAAACAACTAAACAATTGTATTAAAGTAGCAATTTCAAACATACCTCCCAATATTGAAAAGCTTGATGAGAAACAAAGCCAAATATTGATTATTATAATTATTATTATTACCCCAAGACCCCATGGAGTCAAAGACTCATCTAAGAGTTCCTTTTATTACACACACACAGCTCATCATATCATGCCTTAAACACATTCAAATTCTCTGCAGACACCACACGCTGAGGCAAGACATTCCAATCATTCACAACTCTGCATGAAAAAAACCTGCTTCTCACTCCCATACTCACACCCACTTTATACAGTTTCCAGGGATGACCTCTGGTTCTCCCCTGATCTCCCACTATTTGCTGTAAAACTTCTTCAACACTGATCCTATAATAATCCTTTACTAACTTGTAGGTCTCTATCTTATCTTTGATCTTCCTCCTATCCACTAAACTCTGTAAATTGCATCTTCACGATCTTTCCTCATATTCGACATTCCAGAGGTCAGAAATACCTTAGTCAGTCACCTCTGGACCCTTTCCAACATCTCTTCATCCTTTTGAAAACCAGGTGACCAAATCTGGGCACAGTAGTCCATGTGTAGCCTAATGAAAGCCTTATACAATGAAACAATGAAATTAAATGAAATTTAATTAAATTTCATTAATTAAATTTTAGCAGTTATTTAATTTCTTTTGATTTAAAAAAAAATATGTACATATACCTGTATACATATTGAAAGTATTACTAGAAAAAATAAATCAAATTAAAAAAAAAACTTTTCATTGTAAATCTATGTCGAAAATAACAAATTCCACTCCATAAATTAAATTTTTGGATTAATATATTGAAGCATTTAATATTGTGTTCATTGCAACCTATATGGAATATCAGGTTTTCAATTGTGGCCCACTGAAGAACAAAGGTTGCTCATCACTGCTATATAGCATTCCCTCAAGATATGTAGCAATATACTGTAAATTCCTGTTGCCTTATTATCATGAAGTTCCCTTAATTCCTTATAAAATTTCTATTCATTCTTCATAAGTCCCCCCACCACCATACTCTCTACACTCCAGCTTCTCCTTCATCACAAGATGAAGTACACTGATAAACTGATCATTGAGTACTTCAAGTATATCCTCTGCATCGTTACCAATCTGCCAGTGTTATTAACAACTAGGATCATTCCCCCCATAATTTTTTTTCTACTTGCCACATATCAAAAGTACTCACTTGGATTTTTCTGTGCTTGAGTAGCTAATTTCTTACCACACTGCAATTTTGCTGTCTTTACAAGAAGATGATTCATCTTTCTAGTCTGTTCTCTTTTTTTTGCTGTAGCCTTCATGCAACTGATTATTATGAATATTCATCTTGTGTTGCCTTCACAGTGCTTTTGTCATCCAAATTTCATGCTTAATCTTTTCATTCATCCGTTTTATTCCTACTTTATTAGACTTATCATCTTTGGAATACACTCAGAGATTGTATGCTCTTGATTAATGCCCAGGCAGCAACTGACTCATTTCCATTCAACTCCCCTTTCCATATCCTAAGCTTTACATAATCACCAGAATTGTAGTTCCATGTGTATGCATTCTTTATAGAAGTACTTATATGATTAGTTGCAATCCAAGTGAACACTTCGCCAATTGGGTGAAGAATAGACACTCCATTCACAATCACATCCTTTCTGATATAAGTCCAGTTCTAAGACTCTTAACTATCATTTGCACTCCATTACATATTGCCTAAGTTGTCAAAACTAAGAACTTGAGAAATTGATTCTCCTTATTCTCTAACAATTTCTCTTCTTTCCAATCAATACTGCTATAAGTGATTTCACCCAAAATAATCATCCTTCACATGATCACTAAGCCAGGTTGCCTATAGATTTCTTTGTCGCCATCTTCCAAATTCCCCAGCCTGTAGTAACACCTAACCAAACATCTCATTCTATCAACCTATACACACACACACCATACTGCTTCAAAACCCCTGCTACTTTTTTCCTTGTTTCTGAATATTCTGTAGATTAAATTCTACAGCTATTGTCAGTAGCATGCCCCCTCCCTTCTTGCTCTTTCTATCTGAATGAAAAACTCCATATTCACCCATTTCTATTCCTGTTAAGATATCATTCTCATCCAACCAAACTGACTTAGGCCAACTATTTTCACGCAAATAAACTCAATTAATGCAGCAATTTCATCTCCCTTATTTCTGATGTGCCTGGCATTTGTAAATAAGCAAAACAATTCATTTCTTCTTCTGTAACCAGTCATACTCATATTGCCCCTCATTTGTGATTTATCCACACATGCTGTTGACTCACTCCAAAATTTTCAGATTCATTTCATCACTCTTATACGGTTCATTTGTCCCTTAATCACATCCCACATAATCACAAACTGAAATCCTTTCTCTTCACACAGCCAAAATTCCATTCAAGATCTTTGCTCTCCATTGTAACTCATCATTCTTATATCTTGGCAACACAAAAACAACTCTTCATACCATACTCCTATCTTTCAACTCGCCCCAATAATCTCCTGATATCCATCTCCCAATGCCCAAGCAAATGATTCATTTCAACCACTAACTCCCCTCTTACACTTACTTATCATATCCAGTCCTCATTCACCATGTTTATCCTTCTTCCTGGAAAAGATACCTTGGTATCCTCCCATCCACATACCTTTTATAATAGATTCTTCATACAGTGCTACTCTTGAGTCATTTTAAGTCATTTACAACTATACTATTTTTTCTTCATTATCTTTCATTTTAATTTTTTACACTCTCATATTCATATCCACCATCTGTCTAATTTCATTTCATTTTGTATATTCCTCATCTTGTCTTAATCATTTCATTCTTCAATTCTTGCATCCAGTAATCATTTTTACTATTTCTCCATCAGTCAGACTTTCTTCAGTTTTTGCAGTCATGCCAGCTCTTGCTCTGTCAGTCAGGCTCACTTCTGTTTATATTCAATTTTTCAATCATTTCTGTATGCACAACTACATTTTATGCACTCATAGTTTCATGCTCACTCTTCTGGCTATCATTTCTAGTCTTACACCAATCACTGCCTTTCACTCTTCATCTGGTATTCTTCACTTAGCATTCATTCTTTCATTCAAATCACTCAGTCCATTAATATATCTCACTTTCTGCAGAATACTCTCTCATTTCTCTTCTTGAATCTCTCAACAGGCACCTGCCACATTTCACCATGCATACACATTATATCCCTAACTATGAACCATCTTAGTAAAATCCACATTGCTTAACACACTTGCTTTTCATGCTGTGTGTGTGGGTGTGTGGTTGCTCTTACTTCCATTTTTGCCTTCATTAACTGTTATACACAAAATTTGCTGCAAAACCTAATTAATTAGTAGGTTTTGTAGCTTGATAATTAATACACATTTATTTAAGTATCACTACTTAAATAAATTTTCTGTGAAATGCATATAATTCTTCAAAAATATTCCAAAATATAAAACTCATCTTTGTTCCAGCAATTCTACTGACTGTCATTCATTCATTTCTTCTTCATTGATACAGTACTCATGATATAATAAAAAATTTTAATGATAACTTTGTCACAATGTTTCATGTCACAGAAGTCCATTGGAATAGACAAGACTTATAAAAAGAATTAAAAATGATGAATCACATGTATTACTATATATAAATTAAGTGGATATTAAATCCAATATTATTTCAAAGCCGAATGCAGAAACTATAAAAGCTTCGTGCTGAATATAATAAGAAACTGTAAAAGTTTCAGCAAAGTTTGACCAGAGAGCTTATGGGAACACACTCGCCACCATACTAAGAGTTGCCCCAGCCAAATGATAGGAAGCACGATTGCTAGTATATTCGCCTCCATATTATATTTATCAACTGCATGTTTTCTCTGCCTAGTTTATCTATGTGAGAGAAAAACTTATGTGTCTGTGAGGAAAGCTTCTTTGAAAAACAGTTAATTCATGTTCGAATTAAAAATTTCATTGGCTGAAATGAAACTAACACAGTGACATTATAAGGAGAGAGTGTGCTGGCCAGGTTGACCTAGTGGTTAGTATATCCAATTGCTATGAAACCAGCAATTTGAATCCCACCACGGGAATGGATGTTTACAGTTACCTTTAGGTAGGAGTTGAATTTCATTGCCCAATGTGAGATCACTGTCCCACCTAATGGAGGCCACATGGGTTCTATGGCAGTTTTTTCTAGACTATGTAAAAAGCAAATAAAAATTAATGAAAAAAAAATCCTAAATCCACCCATGGTAAAAATGTACTACAGATTATTAAAAACCTTTTTGCAGGTGTGAACCACATTGAAATTAGAAGAATCAAACTATGAAACCTACATAAAACCACTGGAACCCACTCAAAAAAATTAAATCAATTTAAAAAATGATGAAACAAATATAGTATTTATTTATAGAGTAAACAAATATAGTATCCCACAATAAGTTGTGGGGGTCTCATTAAGGTCTGGTAATTATAGCAACGTTATGGATTAAACACATAACATCAAGAAAAATATGATTAGTGTGATCAAGAATGAGGAAGACGACCATCATTCAGAAAATGAATGTTGCATCAAGGAGTGTAGCAGATTGAGAAGATGGTAACAACTAGGTAGATAAATGTAGAGTGAGAGTAAGTTATTTGAAGAGAAAGAGAGAGACAGATTGAGATACCAAGAGAAGTAACATATGAAAAAGAGAGAGAGTTCAGAAGTGTGAAAGAACAGATTAGGAGGCTGGAAAGGCTAACTCATTTTAAATGAACAAGAATGGGAGTGAGAGAGAGAGAGAGAGAGAGAGAGAGAGAGTTATAAGAATGACAGAGGGAGAGAAAGTAGCAGTAACCAAGAGTTGAGAGGGCAGGAGCTAAAGCTGAAGAGGTGAGAGGAAGGCAGGTAAGTGGGGAGATGCAAGAGGAGGGAGAGTCAGAAGCTAGAAATGAGTGAAAAGAGGAAGGTAGGTAGGTAGGAACACAAGGAGAAAGCAAGTCAGAGTGAGGGATGCAAGTGAGTAAGAAATGAATGGAGCAGTGAGAAGTGTGATATAGAGACACTCAATGATTTGCAGAAGGCAAAATAGAATGTTAGAGGAGTGCTCACCTGGAGGAATGATAGAGTGTGACTGTGGCAATTAAGCAAGGTGAAAGAATGGATAAACTAACTGTGATGTTAGGTACAAATGACCTGAGAGTTTGTGAATCAGGTAGCGAGAAATTTCAAATTTATGCTTCAGGTTGTATAGTACAGGAGTATGAGAGGGAAGATGATAATGCAGAGATGAGCAGAACAGCATCAATAATGAACGGCATGACCGAGAATATGCCAAAAGATAAGAAGAGAGCAGTATGCAAGAGATGGACTGCATTTGAATGAGAAAGGACATAGGCATCTGGAAAAAAAATGCCATTCTAGGAGCAAGTGAAAGTATTAGTTAAGGGAAACTAGGATTGTCAGGGTGGATTGAAGCAAGGGTAGTCTCTTGTGGGAACAGACACTGGTGAGAATCTGAGACAACCTAGATGCCATCTGGGTTGTCTCAGATTTGGTAGCCAGAATTTAAATTAATCTTGATTAGGGTGCAAAGGTGGATAATAAAAATTATATCAGAATTACAATGTTAGCTATGAGGCCAGATTGAGGATTTGAAGACTGCAAAGTTTGGTAGATATGGAAAGAGAGGTAATATGATTGAGACATTAAACTGTTGAGAGATGGTTACAAGGTTGACAATGGGGAGTTCTTATGTATTATAAATCAAGAGGAAGAAACAAGAACAAGGGGCCATGCCTGAAAGTTACAAATGAAAATGGTGAGAAACAAAGTGAAGATTTTTTTTTTTTTTGCATGGAGGATGGTTGGACTGTGGAATGCAATGTTTGATAGGGTAGTGAGAGCACAAATAGTGAATGAATTTAAGAAATAGTATGAGATAGACTTTGTGTTGCTTAAGATAGGCCTCCTACAATGAATCAATATGACTCCATGGTGATCCTGAATAAAATAATAAAAGAAAAGACATTGAATTTCTAAAATGCAAATTATGCCATATGCTTGAAAACAATAGCAAAAAAAAAAAAAGAAAAAAAGTAACACTTACATGGACAGAAGAAGCGAACTTCATAATCATAGCATCCTCGGGGCCCATTGTCACTACTCCAGCACTCAAGACCATCTTTCAAATCACAAGTTACAACCTGACCTGCATCAACAGCATCCATCATAGCTGTTAAAAGAAATGAAAAATTCAAATTATGTTATCTCTTAATATACAATAAACATTAATTTTCTTAGATTCATTTTGCAAAATGCACAAGCATGCATTAGATTTGTTTTATGTCATCATTATGCAAGTTATTCCCTCCTGCTGGCAAAATACATCTATTGTTTTGAATATGTTACTTCAAATTCTTCACATCAACTGCAGAGATGCAAAGGACAAAAGAAATTCATGTTATATACTGCAACATCACTATACTACCACCACCACTCTGAATAAGTGGAATTTAATAAAATCTGGGATATTATAAAATATAAATATATCTGCATGGTTCAATATATATATATATATATATATATATATAACAGAAAACTTTAGGGGCTCTTCATACATTATAATAATGCTTTATGTTATCAACAATACTAAGAGATGAAAAAATACATTTATTAAGCTCATTAATATTTCGCTGGTCTTATAACCAGCATCATCAGAGCACATTTATAACTGTGATAGACACAAAGCACTAAACTAGATAACTGATGAAAACGATTTGATTTGTAATTGAAAACATAATTAATATTCTTATACGGCACATTCTGTGGGACAGATAACCATAAAGTTAATTTAGAGAAGTCAGGTCATGATGTCTAAATTATAGTCTCTCAGATCTTTGGTAAATTAATGCAACCATACTTTTGAGAATGGGACAGTGAATCATAGCTGATGCTGATTGTAGGCAAGGATGCCTACTTTCTTCTCATCTGTTTAGTATTTATCATGACATCATGCATGTAGTATTGGATGAGCTTAATAAAGGAATTAGGATAGGTGGTAGGTTGATCAGTAATCAGAAGTATGCTGATGGTACAGTATTCCTTTGAGATGATGAAGAACTGGGACAAATTCTTGACAAAATCAATGAGATCAGTAAGAACTGAGGACTTTTCAGTCCTACCAAGACAAAGATAGTTTCTCAAAGGAAATACAGACAGGGAAGCTCCGGAGAAACAAGTATATGTACCTTAATGGAGAAACAATTATGGAAGTCAGCAAGTTCAAGTACAAAGGATCCATTATTAATGTGAAGAATTGCTGTTCAAAAGATGTCAGAAGAAGATTTGGAATGGTTAAGACAGCAGTCACAAACTTGTCTAAAATCTGGAAGAATGGATCTATCTCCACAAGAACAAAGTTAAAGATTCAGGATGTAGTTGTTTTTCGAATAGCAACTTATGGATGTGAGACTTGAAACCTAAAGAAGATGGATAAGAAAAGGATAGTTGCTTTTGAGTTGTGGTGTTGCAGAACATAGACTGAACAGAACAGAATTGTTGAGGACGTCATATACTGAAAGATAGACAAATAGATAGGTGCTTGAAAGGATTGGTAGAACTTTAAGGCTCCTTAAGGATAGTGACAGAAGAAAATTGAAATACTTTAGAACATTGAAAGAATGAAAGGAGCACTTCTCAAAACAGTAATAGAAGTTCCTGGAAAACAGAGAAAGGAGTAGACCCTAAATTAAATGAATGGTTTTGTCTGGAATGACTGATCATCAGAGAGTTTAAGCCTCGAGAAAAGCAAACAACAGCACCATTTGACAAAGAATAGTGTGATACATTACTGAGCAGCAGAGTACCTATACAACATCTGATGATGATGTACAACAAATAGATGAATGGGTGGATGGACCTATAATCATTTCACTGTAATATATTTGTTTTCTTTCATCTGATCCTTAAAGTGTATAAATTACTTTAATTAATAAATTATTTAATTAATTTAATTATTTAATTAGCAAAATTATTATTATTATGAAGACAGACCTCCAGGAAGTCAGAGACTCATCAAAGGAAGCCACATACTACACCCACCAGCTATCATACTTATTCTTGAATTCTTTCACACTTCTTGCACTCACAACATCCAATGGCAATCCATTCCAACATGCTCCACCCTCTGAGAGAAAAATCTAGATCTAACCCCCATTCTTAGCAGCCCTCATTCTCAGCTTCCAAGGATGTCCCTCTTGTCCTTTCCCCACCTTCCATAAATTGAAATATTCAATCAACTGAAATCCTGTATCACCCTTTCAGAAGTTTCTAAGTCTCAATCATATCACCATTCTTTCTCCTGATTGCTAGTGTCTGCAACCTACAAATTCTCAATCTGTCTTCATAATCAGTATTCCACAATCCTGATATCATTTTTAACACTTTCCTTTGTACTCTCTCTCTCTCTCTCTCCAATACATCAGGAAACCAGACTGGCACACAATAAGCCAAGTGAGGTCTTATCAAAGCCAGGTAAAGAAGCAAAATGACATCCCTATCTTTAGATGTGAACGTTCGTTTCAGCATTGCGATCATCTTTTGAGTTGTATTTGCAATATTTGCTACAGCATCTGAACTTCAACTTCCTATCTACTAACACTCCAAGATCACTAGCTTCATCAGTTTCTTCTAGCCTAATCTCACCAATATAATACAAAATTAGATATCTAATCATGCCGAATTGAATGACTTTACATTTACTGATGTTGAATTGACATCCATTTTTCCATATCCATAATTCCAGTCTATTCAAATCATTCTGCAAGTACTGCATATCAGCAGCATTCATGATTACCCTACCTATCTTTTCATCATCAGCAGCAAATAGCTGAATGTCTCTTGACAAATCCTTCCTAATATCATTAATATACAGATTGGGAAGGATTTGTCAAGAGACCAAGCACTGATCCTACTGGTACACCACTTGTTACCTTAAAACCTTGCAGACTCACATTCCAAGTATGCCACTTTTTGACATCTGGCAGTCAACAATCCTCTTATCCATGCTATTCTATAACCAAAACCATTTTTTTTCCAATTTATGCAATAGTCTATCATGCTGTACTCTGTCAAAAGCCTTAGCAAAATCCAAAAGTATCATGGTATATCCATTCCCCTTGTCTAGTTCAATGATAACATTGTTATAGAATGTGGCTAAAACATGACCTTCCCTAAGTAAACCCATGCTGTTCATTGCAAAGTAGAGATTCGCCATCAACCCATTTCTGAAAGCGAGCCATAACCGATTTTTCCAAAATCTTCACCACCGTTCATGAGATACCAATTGGTCCATAGTTGGATACATCAGTCTTTGTACTACCCTTGTGCAATGAAATTACCATACATTCCTTCCATTTCTGCAGAATATGCCCTGTTCTGAGATTCATATTAAACAGCCTGATCAAAGGAATAGCTAGATCAGCTGAACACTCTTTCAGCACACATGCTGATATCCCATCAGTCCCTATTGATCTAATTCAAGAATTAGAGGCTGTTCTGCAACAGTTTTAATACCTCATCCTCATACACCTGTATTTCTTCGTCCAGTGAAGAGGTAATAGTGAGCTCAATGTTGCGTACACCAGGTTGATAGCTTTTAATAAAATGGGCACTCTTTAGCTGAACAACCTCTTCTGCATCTGTAACGCTCATGCCATCTGGATTTAGAAGAGTTATTCTTTCATATTGATTCTTTCTTTTATTTGCAGCATATTGATAGAATTCTTGTGGGTATCTTTAGCACACAGAGTCAGTTTCTTTTCATACTCAGACTTTGCTTTCCATACAACAGTTGTGACTATTCTAGCCTGCTGCTTATATCGTTCATAACGGAAGTAATCCTTATGCACACGGTATTACTTCCATATCGTCCTTTTCTTATGAATCTCTTGCTTAATATGATTACACATCCATTTGATTCTTATCCTATATATTCTTTGAACTCTTAGGACACATTCCAATATTGCATCATTTAAGTACTGTTTAAATTCTTCCCATGCACTGTCACTTTTCTTTCCATCCAGCAACCGATCGCATTCCACTGAACTCAGTATACTCCTCAGTTGCATATAATTTCCTGCTTTATAGTTTAGCATGTAATCTTTTCTAAATAAAGTAACCTTTTCATAAAGTTACTCGCTTCCCCATTATTACACAGATAGATAAGAAGTTAGTGGTGCCTCTATATAAGGCACTGGTTTGATCACACGTGAATATTGTGCTCAGGTTTGTTCACTTGGTTTTCATTGTGATGTGGAAACAATAGAAAGGATCCAGAGATGAATGACCAAAGTGATATAAGGACTCTGGAGCATTGGTTATGAAGACCATTTGAGGGAATGTGGATTACAGTTGTTATAGGTCTGAGAGACTTACTAGAATCAGCATCATCTATGAAAGGACAAAAAGGACAGGAAGACAGGAATGCTGCTGATGATAGCAGGGGAATTATGTTCACATAAGGTAGACATGAAAGAGGGAAATAGTGGGAATAATTATGCGACAGTGCGGTGTAACATGGAGGTTGACAGGAAGACATATTTAGCTGGATGGTGCTATAGACCTGTAATTGTGGAGGGCGGTGATGAAGAAATGTATAAACAACTTGGATCAGTGAACAAAGGAAGGGTAATTATTATGGGTGATTTTAATTATGCCGGTATAGACTGGAATGAAGAGATAGCATTTGGGAATAAATAAAGTGAATTTCTTGAGTTCTTGAGAGGAGGTAAGGAGGGCTTGCGAGGATCGAGAGTTTTAGATCTGATCATTTCATTAGAGGATCTAATTGTGAGAGGGAGTTTCACACTTTCCTCCAGTTGGTGAGAGAGATCATGAAATGATCACCTGGTTTGTGGCTGGTTATATGCACACTTTTCTGAGGAAAGGATATATGTGACCAAATTATAAGGCTGGTTATGACAAGCTTATGAGCAGGCTTGGAGTTATAGCATGGAATGAGGAGTGGGAAGGAAATAAATGCTGCTTGGGAGCTGACAAAGAAATATAGCATCATCAACGTCTGAATGTATACCAAAGGCCAAAAGGCTGAATAAGATAGGCATATAATAGAGGAATGAGGAGCTTAAGCATGAAACCTGGAAGAAGGTACTTTGAAGGCATTACAAGATGAATAATGGTAATAATCAGATTCATCTATTCACAAATGAACTGTTAATTGAAATTCTTGATTTACTAAACTCACTTTCCATCTGATATATTTGAACTATTTAAATTCACAGTACATGCAGGTTATTTTACATGGGAAAGGAAAAGGAAACTATTCAAACAATTAGATGGGACAGCAATGGGTCCCCTCCCCATTTCTCCTCCCTTAGCCAATTTCTAAATAGAATACTTGGAAAATATAGCTATCAAAACAGCCACTCTCACACCAGCAGTTTGGCTATGCTATGTTGATGATGTGCTAACTATTTGGCCATATGGTCCAGACACACTGCATACATTCCTAGCATATTTAAATAGTCAACACCTAAAAATTCACTTTACAATGGAACCGGAAGCTAATAACCGTCTGTTCTTCTTGGATACACTAATCACACAGCTTTCAGATTATTATTATTATTATTATTCAGGCCTCCATGGAGTCAAGAGACTCATCATGGGAGGCCCTTACTAGTAAACACAAAGTCTCTCATACCACTCCCTGAACTCACTACTCTCTCAGGCAATAAATTCTATGGTTCAACCACCCTCCATGCAAAGAAAACACTCCTTATCCTCTTGCTCACAGCTTCCCTTCACAACTTCCAGGGATGACCCCTTGTTATAGCTCCTTCCCACTATTCCACCAAGCGAAAGAACTCCCCAGTGTCTACCCTGTAACTAACCTGACCAAACTCTGCAATCCACATTCCCTCAGCCAATCCTCATAACTAACTTGTACAGTCATGAAACCATTTTTGTTATCTGCCTCTGTACCCTTTCCACAGTTAATTTATCCCCTTCAAATCCTGGGGAGCAAATATGAGAACATTAGTCTAAGTGTGATCTGATCAGGATCTTATACAATGGAACAATAACTCTTTTATCTCTGCAGGTCAGCATCCTTCTCAATATTGCAGGAATTTTATGGGTTACCTGCGCCACCTTTTCAATATGTTCCCTGGATTTCAGTTTTCTATCAATCATCACCCCAAGATCTCTTATCTCCCCTACTTCCTCCATTACAGCTGCTCCAATCGAGTATGCAGCTGCCCATTGATGTATCCCAAAAGTTCAAAATTTTACATTTTGTTGCATTAAACAAAATGTAAAATTAAACTGAAATCCCCATTCATCTGCTCATCTGGCTAGTTTATTCAAATAAACTAAACCTCGAATCTGCCCTATCACTCTAGTATTGAAACTTACTTCTCCAGAATGAAATACTCCAACAAAATGTTCATTGAACAGCTCCACTATGTCCTCTGCATCCTTCCTTACCATACTAGTCACTCTTCTGGCCTGAGTCTTATATTCTTCAATTCCACCCTTCACGGAACTGCCCCAATTTGATTCCCCAAGTTCCTTTTTTTTTTTTTTTTTTTGATACTCCTGCATGTCTGTTCATTTTCCAAGTCAAAACCACATGATCACCCTCTCCAACTGGGTGGAGAAATGTCATCTCAGTTACATTATTATTATTACGGGTGTCTCCATGGAGTCAGTAGACTCATCGTGGGAGACCCATATTAGCAAAGCAACATCTGTCATATCTCTTCTTGAATTCATTTACAGATGAAGAGCTCACAACTAAGTCAGGCAATGAATTCCACTCATTCACCACCCTCCAGGCAAAAAACCTTGTTCTGACACCCTTGTTAATCACACTCTTCTTTAATTTCCAGGGATGACCTCTTGTTCTTCTATCACTATCACACAGTTGAAACATTTCCCCTGCATCAATCCTATAAAAACCTTTCAGTAATTTAAATGTTTCTATCATATTCTCTCTTCTCTGCCTATCAACCAACCTCTGCAATCCACAAGCTCTCAATCTATCAATGTAGGGAGCATTTTTTACATCACTCACCAACTTAGTCACTCTTCTCTGAATCCTCTCCACAGCCTCCTCATCTCCAAGGAATCCAGGTGACAAGACCTGAGCAAAGTAATCCAAATGTGGAAGTATCAATGCTTTATAAAGGGGAATAATAACCTCTTTATCTCTGGATGTCAGTGTATTCCTCAACAACCAAGTAATCCTACGTGCAATCTTGGACACCTTAGCAATGTGTCCTCTGAACTTCATCTCCCTATCTACCAACACCCCTAAGTCCTTAGCCTCATCAATCTCTTGGCGTACTATTCCATCAATGTAGTACACAGCTGGTAATCTTTTAATCCCAAAATGCACGACTTTACACTTTTCCGCATTGAATTGACATCCATTACTGTTTGCTTATTTACATTCTACCAGCTTATTTAAATCATCCTGCAAACTTTCAACATCACTTTGATTTTTTATTGTGCTACCCAATTTTGCATCATCAGCAAAAAACTGAATATTTCTATAATAAATTTAGTTTAATCCTTTATCCAAGTGAGAGCAAACAAAGTTTTTGCCTGAAAATATCTTCAGGACTGAATATGCTGTTGTACTATCTTACCTGGGTAAGTAGTACAACACCAGGCAACTCATAGCAAAGGTGGAGCAAGCTACCAACAATCCTATTCCAGTATCTTCCATAATCTCACTTGGATAAAGGATTAAACTAAATTTATTATAGTCTAACCAAGTGAAAAATAAACTTTCAACATCTTTCTCTAAATCTAAACAAAAAAGTTTTGCCACCTTTTTTTTAATAAAAAAAAAGGTGGCAAACCTTTTGGCAACTCCTATAGATAAAGATGACCTTGCTATTGCTTCTGTTTGGTATCTCCAACTCTGGGCCTGGCTCCCACTGAAGAGACTTCAATAAAGGTCGAAACTAGTCTGGGTAGTGGCCAATCCATTAATGCATAACATTATACATATCCGCAAGGAGATGTTTTGCATTATGGGAGATACTGGGATAGGAGTGTTGGTAGCTTGCTCTACCTTTGGTACGAGTTGCCTGGTGTTGTACTACTTAAACAGGTAAGATAGTACAACACCATATCCAGTCCTGAAGATATTTTCAGTTGCAAACTTTGTTTGCTCTCACTTGGATAAAGGATTAAACTAAATTTATTATAGTCTAACCAAGTGAAAAATAAACTTTCAACTAAATATCTCCCTTTAAGCCATTTCTTATATCATTTATATACAAATTAAGCAACAATGGCCCAAGCACAGGGCCACACCATTAGTCACCTGCCTCATCCTAGACTCGGCTCCTCCATACACCACCTTCTGGTATCTCTCCCTGGGCCATTCTCCTATCCATATCAGCAATTTAGTATCCATTCCCATCTGCTCCAATTTGCATAACAGTGTTCTATGGGGTATCTTGTCAAAAGCCTTAGCAAAATCCAGAAGTACCACTGTGTAGCCAGAGTTTCTTCGTCCAACTCAGATGTCATTCTATTATGAAAAGTTAATAGATTGCTAAGGCAGGATCTACCTTTAACAAAACCATGTTGGCCTCCATAGAGTATCATATCCTGATCCACCAATTCTTGAATTTTGTCTTTAAACAACTTTTCCAATACTTTTATCACTACTCCCCAGATGGTGATTGGTCTGTAATTAACTACCGCAGTTTTAGAGCCACCCTTATGCAAAGGAACCACTTTGCCTAACTTCCACTCCCTAGGGACCATACCAGAGTTCAAACTTAAATTAAATATCCAAGTAAGAGCGGCTGACAATTCATTTGCACATTCATGCAACACCCAAGCTGATATTCCATCTAAACCTACAGCAGTGTTTGCATTTAAATTTTGCAATATATTAAATACCTCTGATTTCTTAGCTTCAATTCTCACATTAGTTATTGCTGCAGGTACAGAGATATCCTCACTTGGGTGATAGACTTTTGAAAAGTGATCACTCAGTAACTCGACTATTACATATGATTTTGTCACCTCAATACCATCACACCCACTAAAGTTATCCTTCCGAAGTCATTCTTCCTTTTACTTGCCACATAGCGGAAGAACTCTTTGGGATTACCCTTGATCTCTTTGGCTTAGGTCTTCTCATAATCTGATTAGCTTTTCTTACTATGCTGGTAACCTTCCTAGCTTGAATCTTGTACTGCTCATGGGTGTACTGATCGCCTTTCTCCTTGTAAATTCTCCATAACATTTTTTTTTTTTTTGCAGATCAAGCTTGATACTACTGCTCATCCATCTAACACCTACCTTGTTTGACTTCCTGACCATGGGGACACAATCTGATATTGATTTCCTCAGATACCCGCTGATTTTATCCCATGCACTGCTAACATCTTTCCCCTGCAATATGTTTTGCCATGGGATGGCTGCAAGCTCAATCCAAAGCTTGTTATAATTACCTAACCTGTAGTTCCATATATACCCCTTCTTAACAGAAAAATGCACAGATTTTTCAACCTTCCAAGTCAATACCACATGATCGCTTTCACCAATTGGAGGTAACGAGGACACCTTACTTATGCATATATATCCTCTGAACCAATAACCGGGTCCAACACTCTCACACCACATGTCCCCTCAGTTATGTGCTGTTTCAATTAATAACCTCGTAGAAGATGTATGAACTCCATTTCCTTTTTGTTACGTGATATTTCCTCCTTCCAATTGATATCACCATAATTAAAATCCCCCATAATAATCACTAAACCTGCACCCATTGCACTAATATGCTGATGCATAAATTCAATATCTCCTCCTGTACTCCCTGGCCTATAGCAGTATTCAACTGTATATTTGGTTGCATTGGTCACTATTTCGCACCACAGCGCCTCAAATGAACTCTCATTCACATGTGTATCATTGTGATATACTACTTTCTTTGGCTGCAACACATCAGCTATCATCAACAGATCAACAGTACTCCTCTCCCTGTTCTATCTTCTCTATCCTCCCTGAAAATACTGTACCCATCACATTCAATTCCAGTGACCACATCTTCTACTGACAGCCAAGTTTCACTAATGCCTACAACTTTTGGTGAGATTGCACTGACTAATGCCAAAAATTCTTCTCTCTTATTTTGAATGCTTCTTGCATCGGTATACAAAAATTGCAGATTCTCTCTAGTTCTTGTACCGGCTTTAGAACTGATATATGTCACTAATTTCAGTAGTTCCATGCTAAATTTTATCCCCTCTCTTCTACAATTTATTCTGCGAATAAGGATCAATAAATATACAATCAGTGCTAAAGTTTCTCTCTCTTACACTCAACCTTTTCAATATTAGTTTCAATGCCCAATTACTTCAACTTGTTCAGAAAACATTAACTTCTTCTATCGCTTATGTCTTTCCATGTTCAGATGCATCCCATCTCTAGCATACAACTGTCTTTTTCCTTCAAAACACTCCAAACATCAACAAATTCCAGACCACTTTTTTTGCACATTCTTCAATCATATCATTCATTATTGTCGCTCGTCTACTTAACTCATAATTGTCAAAACGAGGCAGCACACACACTATCCTCCCATTGACACTTTTCCTCTTCACAATATCTAACAATGTTCTTAAATCTTTTGCTACCCGATTTATACCACCACTCAGATCATTTGTACCCACCATAACTATCATCTTGTCTGCTTCATGCCCTCTCTTTATTGCTAAAGCCACTCTTTCTATTGTCCCACCAGCCAAGCACTCCTCAGGCATACCACTCTCCATACCCTTAATCATAGAATCACCATATATTTTACCACTCTTAACTTCATTCAAGTCCACACAAGCATCACTCATGGACTCATTTTCAGAAGATGAAGGTCATTTTTCATTTTCTTGAACTCCCAGCGAAGTTCTTCCACTATGGTCCCGATGTCAGCTTCCATTCCTAAATGCTCCAGCCTATCCCGACACTTCTCACATACGTCGACCTTTTCGTTCTTCTCATTTAGCCAGACCGACCACAGATCCTTCACATTCTTCGGCGCATACATGTAGCAGTTTCCGCAACGCATCCATTGCGAAAAATCTAATGCTGAGTCAGCCTTCTGTGTAGAAGTCCTGCGCGCCGCTGACGTACATTTCTTGTTGGATGCCATCTTTACACGTTAAAGTAGTGAAACAAACAGCAGCAAAAACACAATATATACAACACAGTTCCAAACAATAACACCACTGAAGGACACTTGTATGTAACCAATGTACAACTGCAGCACAATTTGAGACAAAAAGCCACACTATATTTAAATTTAAAAACACATTTTCTAGCCTAACTAAACACAACCGCCACATTTACCAAGGACACTTCTTTTGATGCTATGACCAAATCCAAAACTTTTGAACCTCTTGTTTCTGCTATTACATGTTGCCTAAGACATCTGTCTCTCAAGAATTCTAAAAATTCCATTCCCTTATTACTACATGCATTTTCTTCTTTCCAGGTTATACTGCTATAGTTAAAATCTCCCATAACAATCATTCTTGCACTTGCCAAGTTCAACTGCCTAAACATCCCCTGCTCCCCATCCTTTGTGCTCCTTGACTTGTAGCAACACCCCACTAAATATTCATCTTGCCCACCTCTACCTCACACCATATGCTTTCAAAACTATTAGTGTCACAGCCTTGCAAAGCCGTAGAGATATAAGTCATCACTTATCAAAAGCAGTACTCCACCACTGTGTTTTCCTTTCCTATCTCGATTCTCATCATGATGGGAGGAATCTTTATACGGACGGTTTCAATCGAAGGTGAGTTAGCCGATCTCATACGGAGGTAGCAGGGTTTTTTCTTCAGAAACTCTGGTTTTTCATCCCATACAGAAAAATCGGCCCTTCAGAACACAAGCAATTTACAGACAAAAAAATACTAGCTGTGGTGGTGGCCAGTAGATGGCGCTGATGTTGATGATGAGTTGTAGAGGTTCGGTGCAATGGGGGAGACGGAGAGTTGTACAATAGGTGTCCTCCCGCAATGTGTCTTCGGACTCCTTGGAGGTGTCGCAGATAATAATAATAATAATCTGGCCAAAGAATGCTGTACCCTTCTAATTCAATTTCTGTTATTATATCATCTTCCGTCAACCATGTCTCAGAGATCCCAATAATATTTGGAATCTTCCAGGCTGATGCAGTCAGTGCTACCAATTCATATTCCAGATACTCCTGGTATTTGTATAAAGCATAAAAATGCATAAAAAAATATATGTATTATATATAAAAAAAAATAAAGAATAAAGATAGTTCCTTATCTTTTTCTGTTTCAGTTCCTTATCTTTTTCGGTCACATCATCACCCATCTCAACAGTATGGTATCCTGAAAACACTAACCCACAGAGCTAGAGCTATTTGTTCCAATTCTGTATGTTAATGATATTGGTGAATATTTGGATGCAAATATCCAGTTGTTTGCAGATGATGCAAAGTTGGGATTAACAATGAGGAGTAGAGCAGATGCTCTGGCCTTTCAAGAAAACTTGAATAGATTTAGTGAATGGGCATGGGTCTGTTGGATACCAGTTTAATGTAGCAAAATGTAAGGTTTTAAAATTTGATAATCAAACATGGGATGTAAAATTTATGCTTGGTGGGGATATATTGTTGGAGGTGGAGGAAATAAGAGATGTTGGGGTGATGGTGGATAAGAATATAAAATTTAGAGGAACATTTTGTGAGAACAACACAATTAATTCTGGCAATGACACAGAGGACACTGACTTGCAGAAGTAAGGAGAATCTTGTTCTATTGTTTAAGGTCTTGATTAGGCCACATATGGACCACTGCACACAGATTTGGTCACTGCTTTTGAAAAAAATAATGAAGAGATATTGGAAAGAGGCCAGGCCTGGTTGGCCGAGTGGTTAGCGTATCTGCTTTCCAGCCAAAAGGCTGTGGGTTCGAATCCCGCCGTGGGCTTGGATGTTTGTGATTGTTTGTGAAAATACTAGTGGTAGTGGTAGATGGCATTGGTGTAGTTGTAGTTCATTGTAGTTGGTGGATTTTAGGTGGTGAAAATAGAGAGTTGCAGAGTAGATGCCCTTCCTCGATGAGTCTTTGGACTCCCTGGAGGTGTCCAATAGTAATAATGAGTCGAGAAGCAATAGACAATGGTTGTTTCTGGTCTCTGGAATGCTGAGTGTGAAGAAAGATTAAGAAGATGCAATTTACCTATTCTGCCTATCTATTAAGTCTAATGGATAGGCAGAATAGGGCTGAATATGATAGTGGTGTACAAGTTGTTGAGGGGTTATTATAGGATTAACGTTGAAAAGGTTTTTCATAAAATGGTGGGAAATTGCTGGAAAACAAGAGGTAATTCCTAAATGCTGCATAAGGAGGATTTGCGCAATTGAGTTACCATGTTTTTTTTGCATGGAGAGTTGTGAATGATTGGAATGTCTGAGAGTGTGGTGTGAAGGCAAGGTATGATGAGCTGTGTATGACAAAGGACCTTCTAAATGAGTATTTGGCTCCATAGGTCTTAGGATAATAATAATAATAATAAATCATATTCTTAGATTAAATAAAAGGCCAGACAAACTGAGTTTCATCACAAAACAACATAATATTAGAACAGTATCACAATTACTAAAAGTTTCCATTTTCCTAAGGTAAATGAGTTCATTGCCAACAGTATCCCATGTTAATCAGGGGGAAAAAAAAAAGAAAGGAAAGAAAAGAAAAAAATTATAGGCATCAGTTGAGGTTTTTCTTTTCTTTTTTTTCTGATCTACACATGAAAGTTCACACCTTCCATATAAGATCTATATAAGATCTACTCTCTTATATAGATCACGTTTCCCCAACCTGATATCTGATTATGCACAAATAAACAATTTAAAAAAATACACAACTAAAAACTTTATTTGTGTACTTAAAAATTTATCACTTTTAATTATTTTAATATAACAAATATTTTAATACAACAACAAAAAACAAACAAACAAATATATTGGAATAAAATATTTATTTTTCTATTTTGGAAAACCAAAGTTACAAAAAACAACAGATTGATTACAAACTCACAAGTGACAGGAAATGCTGATTGATTAAAAAAAAAAGTTAATGTGAAATTTGGCATTGTTTGGACATTGCAATATTTTTATAGTCAAGTTGATATGAAGAAGTGGCTAATCGCAGACAATCATCCAAATGATAATTTGTAATTTTGGTTTCAGCTAATCGCAGACAATCATCCAAATGATAATTTGTAATTTTGGTTTGACGGTCATATTTGAAAAAGTGGATTCTGACAAGTATGTCGATCCGAAACACGACAGAATTTTTCAAGCAATATCAGTTAATATTGGGAATTTTTCATGTGCATACTTCCAAATGACTTCATTGTTTATTGATTTTAAATGTAAACTATTCTGAATGTTTATTATCTCAAGTTCTACTTCAGCTTGGTTTATATCAAACAGCCCACTAATTTTATTTGAAATTTCTGCGATGTTCAAGTTTTCTTGAAATGGATTATTAATAAAAGATACAATCGTTTCAGTTTTATTAGAATCTTTAAATCTTGAATTTATTACTTCCTCAACTAATTCTATTTCACGAATAAATTCTTTTAAATCATAGCGAAGAATTTCTTGATTTTGTTCAAAAAATTTTAATAAATATGGGAGATATCTAAATTCACAGTCATTTATATTTTTCTTTAATAAAAGTAAGTATTGTTGGAAAGTTTTTATTGAACTTAACGTGTCAATTAAATTTTTATCTCTACTTTGTAACTCTAAATTTAAATTGCTTAATTTTGTACAGAAATCTACTATAAATGATAAGTGTAACAACCATCTTTTATCACTCAATTGTGGATAAATATCTCCTTTTCATCAAGAAAAAATTTTATATCGTTAATTAATAGAAGAAATCTTTCTAAAAATTAACTTTTGCTGAGCCAGCGAACATTGTTGTACAACAGAAGTTCTCTATAACATATGCCTGTAATTTAAATAACCTCCGTTGCAGGGCTTTTCCTCGTACAGAATTTACAATTTTAAATGTAATATTATTATTATTATTACTACGGCCGACTCCAAGGGGTCCTTAGACTCATCGAGGGAGGCCCTAAACATCATGTCCACACAACTATTCGACATTCTCACAGTATCTATCATACCTTGCCTTGAACTCATTCACTGTCATAGCACCCACAACAAACTCTGGCAGCTTATTCCACTCATTTACCACTCTAAAAGTAAAGAACCCAGCTCTAACACCGTTACCAACCACACTCTTGCCCAGCTTCCATAGATCTCCCCTAGTCCTCCCACCACTAATCCAGATCTCAAAAATATCCTCTGAATTAATCCTACAGAAACCCTTCAGCAATTTGAATGTCTCAATCATATCTCCTCTTTTCTGCCTATCAACCAATTTCTGCAACCTACAAATCTTCATCATAAGGTTCATTCCATAGACCTGCTATCATCTTGGTAACTTGCCTCTGGATCCTCTCAACCTCCTCTCCACCAAGAAAAAACCTAAGTGACCAAATCTGGGCACAGTAGTTGTGATGAGGTCTTATCAAGGCTCAGTACAGAGGAACAATAATTTGCTTATCTCTGCTCATCAAAGTATTCGTCTGCAACCAAGTGATTTCATGAGCTGATTTAGCTACTTTTGCAATGTGCCCCCTAAACTTCATCTCCCTATCCAGCAACATTCCCAAGTCCCTGGCCTCATCAATCTCCTGGAGTAGAGTTCCACCAATGTGGTATACTGCTGCTAATCTTTTCATCCCAAAATACATAACCTTACATTTTGTCACATTAAATTGACATCCATTCTCCTTAGCCCAGACCTCCAATCTATCCAAATCATCCTGCAAGATTTTGACATCTTCTGCATTCACTATTGCCCTACACAACTTTGCATCATCAGCAAACAAATGAACCATTCCTCTTAGATCCTTCCCTATATCGTTAATGAACAAATTAAACAGCAGTGATTCAAGAACAGAACCCTGTAGCACACCACTAGTCACGGGCCCTCTTTTGGACTCTACACCTGAATAAACTACTCTCTGATATCTCTCCATCAACAGCCCACCTATCCATCTCACCAATCCTTTATCCATTCCCATATGCTGCAGTTTAAAGATTAGAATTCCATGTGGTATCCTGTCAAAGGCCTTAGCCAGGTCCAGCATTATCACTGTAAATCCATTACCCTTATCCAGTTCAGCTGTCAGTGTGTTATAAAACTTGAGCAAGTTACTGAGGCATGATCTACCTCATTTTCATCAATCCATTTCTGTGTTTTTCTCTTGACTACTTTCTCTAAGACCATGACAACAACTCCTGATATGCTGATCGGTCGGTAATTTGCAACGGTAGTCTTGGATCCTCCTTTATGCAGTGGAACTATTTTCCCCTCTTTCCACACCTTCTAGACTAAACCAGGCCCGAGACTCAGATTAAACAACATGGTCAAGGGCACTGATAATTCTTTAGCCGCTTCACGTAAGACCCGTGCCGGCATCCAATCCTACAGATGTATTCACATTATGTTTCTGTAATAGACTATTCACCTTCACTTCATTCACCACAATTCCCATATAAACTAATGGTTCCTTCATTCTTTCAATGTCACCACCTGGATGATATACGCTTGCAAAGTGCTCACTCAGTAATTCCACTATATCGACTGATTCAGTGACCTCCTTGCCATCGGCATTCCTTAAAATCATTCTGCCATGTACAGTTTTTCTTTTACTTGCAGCATACTGAAAAAACTGTTTGGGATTCTCTTTAGCTTGCATAGTTAGTTTTCTTTCATAATCCGCTTTTACTTTTCTTACCACACTCGTTACTCTTCTGGCCTGCGCTTTATACCATTCGTGTGAATGCAGATCACCTTTCTCTTTAAATTCCTTCAATAGTTGTTTCTTTTTTTGCAGCTCAAGCTTAATGGTGTTATTCATCCATTTAACTCCTACTTGTTTTACTATTTGGACCCTAGGTATACAATCAGCCATAACCTCCTGCAAATGCTCCTTGAACACTTCCCATGCTCTGTCGACAACCAGCCCTTGCAGTTTAACATGCCATGGCACCGAACCAAGCAATCTCCTAAGCTTGTCATACTTGCCAGCACGGTCATTCCACATATACCCTGTCTTAATCAAAAATTCCACTCCTTTAGTCATCTCTCAGGTCAAGACATTATGATCACTCTCACCAATAGGCGAGAACATGGTCATATTCGTTACAGTCAAATTCTCAGATACTATTACCAGGTCAAGCACTCTCAAATCCCTAGTATTTTCTATTACATGCTGTCTGAGATAGTTATTCCTTAGTAGCTGAATAAAATCCAGTTCCTTTCTCACATGTCCTCTCCTCCTTCCAATGTTACCATAGTTGAAATCCCCCATAATAATTATCCTCTTTCCACTCGTTTCATTAATTTGTTTATGCATACTATCTCAACCAGCTATTCCATCACCTGGTCTATAGCAGCATCCAACTGTATATTTTATTCTGCTAGTCTCAATCTCACACCAAATAGCCTCAAATCAGCTCTTTTCATTATCCTGCGATAAAACTTCCATTCTCCTCGGCTGCAGTTCATCAGCTATCATCAATAACACTCTTCCCCCCATTTTATTCTTTCTGTCCCTCCTAAACATACTATAACCTACACATTCTATCCCACTAACTATATCATCTTCAGTCAGCCATGTTTCACTAATGCCAATAACCTGTGGCCAGGAAGAGCCAACCAAGGCCAAAAATTCTTCCTTCTTGTTCCTATTACTCCTGCCATTAGTATACATGAAATGCAGAGGTCCCTCTGTCCAACCCCTATCTTGATGCGTTATTCTAACTATTCCATTCTGATTTCTTGTCCTTAGTACTGGCTCGGGTACATTATATACATTCTTACACTCATCTGTCTCACTGGTGTCTGCATATCCCCCCCCCCTCCTTGGTAGTTCTAGTTTCCCTGGTTTTGCACATCCATTTTCACTTCATTCAGCAACACTCTTTCCAGTCTCCACACACCAAATCCATTCAAATGCAAGCCATCCTTCTTGTACAAATGCTTTCGCCCATCAAACTCATTCCACACGTCCACAAATTCCACACCACACCCCGTCTGCATAATATCCAAAACATCTTTTGTGTTTAATCTTTTAGCACACAGTACTTGTTGGTGAATAATACAATGGTACGTTAAAAAATCTGGATATTTCTCATCGTTTTTACATAATGAAATGAAGCCCGATTTATTACCTATCATTGCAGGAGTACCATCAGTAGTAATAGACACAAGTTTAAAAAGCGATAGTTTGTTTTGTTTCACAAATTCATCAAATGCCGATAAAATGTCTTCTCCCTTAGTCCTTCCCAATAATGGTATAATTTTCAAAAGTTCTTCTTTACTTGAATAATCTTGAAATACCATGCGAATAAATACCATTAACTGAGCAATATTAGTGAAGTCGTTTGATTCATCAAATTGTAATGAAAACATAACACACTGGTGAATGTTTGACATTAACCTAGCCTGGAAACTTTTCTCCGGCAATTGGCACTCTTCCTTTCGGTAATTTGAAACCTTGTCTGTGGCCTAAAAGAAGTCTCTCTGTAGCGACATCTCGAACCGAGACGCACCTTTCTGGAACCGGGAAACTCCTCTCTCAAGCAACGTTGATCTGGGCAGTCTCTCTGACGCCAACACTGGACCGGGCGGTCTCCTCTCTGACAATTCTGGAAGAGGGATCCCCTTCTGCTTGCTTCAGTCCAGTTTTATTAGGTCTCCTCTAAGACCTTGATTGAAGTTTGGCAACCCCCAAAGAATCGGTATGAGCCTTTCATCTTAAGTTTCAAGTTCGGCACACCTTTTGTTCTCCTCCACTTTCTTTTGATTGTTAGTTGCCGGCCATCGGAAAGTTGTTTGAGCTCTTTCTGACTGACTTCAAAGATGTTTACACTTAGAGCCTGCAAGCCTTTCTCATACATACAAGTTTCAATAACAATCTTTCTAATGTCGCCATGTAGAGCTTTGCCGACAAAAACATTGCCTTTGCTTTTAACTCTCTAACATATTCTTATTAAAGCAGTACAGTGATATCTCGCTAATCCGAACTAATAAAAACCGTGCTCATTCAGATTAGCGAATTTTTCCAAGAGAAAACAATAACTAGCATTTACAACAAAAATAATCAGATTCTAATGGTACATCAATTTAATTCTGTAAATAAATTAACTCATAGAAAAAAGCTATTCTACTGTAATATAAAACAAAAAAATAATACAGTACACAAGTTTATTTTAGTAAGAAATTTAGTTTGTATTTTCCTGTATTGTTGAGGATTCTGATTTAATAAAATTGCATAATTCAGTATGTAACTTGATTTGCATAAAAAATATCACTGTCTTGTACAAAGTCTTTTTGTTTCTTTGTAAAAAAGTCACTGATTTTCTTTGGATTCTTGGAAGCCAAACTTTTTCTGAATGCTTCTTCTCAGAGCTGCATTAACAACAAAATTTTGTGGAATGGCGTATCATTCTGCTTAGCCCATTCTATACACATATTAAAACCGTCAGCTGCCTTTCTATGTTTTACTTTTTTTTCTTCGAGTTCTTCATCATCGTCTTCTAATTCATTCTGTAGCTTCATATTTATAATTTAAGCATCTGATTTAATTTCGAATTCACTTTCGGTTCTACATGTGATCCATTCCGTAACATCTGTTTGTGAAATTTCAACATCTGGATTTATATTTTTAACCAAATTATGCATGTTTTGAATTTCCTCTTTTTGTGTATATTTGTGATTCATGCCAAAAATATAGTACGTACTGTACAGTATAAAAAAGCAAATGTGATCACACAATAAATCAAAATAGGTCTCCAGTAACTGTACAATCGGCAGCATGAAAAAAAAATATTGTACTGTAATAATAATAAAATAAATAATAATAATTAAAATAATAATTATTAAATAAAAATAATAGTACACAAAATAATAATACGTAATAAATAAAACTTTTTTCTTTCAAACCACAGTTCGGATTACTGGAAGGTTCAGACTAAAGAGGTTCTGATTAGCGAGACATCACTGTACATGCAGTTAGCTTCAAAAGAGTTATTTACAAAAACATCTAATACAAACTATACCAAGACAAACAAAGCTTATTTTTTTTACAATATTCCCATGGAACTTAACCTAAGTAAAAAATCGATGTAATGTGCTTTGGAATATTTAATATTTAAGCTACAATTGAGTTTTTACACTTTGCTTATAATCGTATTCACCTGGCTCGTTGTTTGAATTCCACTGATCTAAATTAATTCATTTACCCGGACTTATAAGAAAATTACTGATTTGACAATTTTAACGAAAAATAAATAAACAATAGCAATATACTTAAATCGAATTAAAAATAATACAAAATAATGATAAATAAAATATTATGTTTCCAGTTTTAATTAAATTTGTAAGTAAGGAGGAATACACAAGATATCGAAAAAAATCGCTCCGTGATCGACTGGCTGAACACCCCTGCCCTATAGCATATCTATGCCATGTTTGTGTGAGAAGTTAAGAAGAATCTCTTCATATTTTTTTGAATAACTGAATATTATAATCTTTGGGAAATGCAGAGTGGAGGAGGCTGTTCCAAAGAACAGAGGTAAATGAAAGTGTTGACAGAGAAGTTGGTTTGGCAAGATTTTAGCTGGATTATAAATGAGTGTTGGTTAGAACTAATTCTTGTTCTTATAATTTTGGAGGAAAGCAACATAATCTCCCTTAAGACTAATACATTTATTCCAGTGATACTCCAGCGCCATTATCCCATCCCTGTAGTGGTTCACAGTAAGATCTGCAAAATACCACTCTACTGCTGCAATCACCTCTTGCTTCAAAGAAAAACGCTGACCAGTGAGGAAGAGATAGAAGTCAGAATGAGCCAAATCTGGGAAACAGGGTGGATGTTCCAACAATTCATATTGCAGATCCCTTAATTTTTCCATTGCCAAAACACCTTTGTGGGCAGGTGCATTGTCCTGATGTAAGATGATTTTTTCTTCTGCAAAAACTGGGTCTTATATCATGATTTTTTTAATCTAGTCTGGTTAAAAGATCAGAATAATAATTCCCAGTTATTGTTTTAACCTTTTCAAGATAACTAATAAACAAAATGCCTCTAGCATCCCAAACCACAGATGCCATGACCTTTCCTGCCAATGGAACCAACTTTGTCTTTGGCACTGAACAACTGGCTTCTGTCCACTGTTTTGACTGCTGTTCGGATTCTGGTGTGTAATAATGAATCCAAGGCTCATCTATAGTAATAAATCGACACAGGAAATCAGTTTTATTCTTTAAATTAAAATTAAAATGCTCCAAGCACTGTTCAGAGATTTTCATGCAAGTGCGTTTTTGATCTGCTGTGAGCAAGCGAGGCACCCACCTTGTGCAAAGCTTTTTCATTTGCAATTCTTCATGCAAAATATATCCCACACATTCTTTTGAAATTCCTATAGTCTCTGTAATTTCATGTACTTTGACTCGCCGGTCATCCAATATATCTTGCACTTGATCAATGATTTCTGGTGTTGTTACACTTTTTGGACGTCCTTCACATAGATCATCTTCAAGATGGTACGGCCATGTTTAAACTTAGAAGCCCATTTCTTAATTGTCAAAAACGAAGGAGAAGAGTGCTCAAACTTTCATGAACTTCGAATGAATTTCTTTTGGTGTTAAAACTTCTTCTACAAAGAATTTTATAACTGCACAATACTCAATTTTATCCATTTCAAGGGTATGAAATGGATAAAATTGAGACAACACTTTTTTCTTCAGACAGCTATACAAAAAACTACTTAATAGAATGACTTGCAATTTCACATGGATGCTTATGACAGATGTACCAAATTAGAAAAAAAAATCTTGCTGACAGTGTTGCCATCTTGTAGTATTAGTAGCTGTAAATTTAGGTGTCAAGTAGAGTCTTCAGCAGAAAAGGGCACTGATTTTTTGACAGCTGCAGAGCCATAATTGAGATGTGTTCATGACAGCTTAGTTGCTTGATTTATGGTTTGCTGGTACAAGAACGGCTAGGGTCATACTGTGCCATATCAAGAGTAACAAAAGCAATAAATAATATGAAAGGGTTATACAGAATTTCAGTAGATGGAACATTTCATTTTACAGAAAGTGGAGAAAGGACATGAGGATATCCTGATTGGAATGGATTGCCATTAGATATTGGGTGTGCATGCAAGTAGAGTAAATGAATTTTAAAAACAAGTATGACAGCTGGTGAGAATAGCATGGTCTCTCTCTTGATGAGTTCCTGACTCCCTGGAGGTCTCTCTTAATAATAATAAGAACGGTCACTAGTGATGTGGGAAAATTTTAAAGAAGATAAGGGGGATAAGAGATTTGGGATTGGTGATGGACAACGATTCAAAATTCTGAGGTCGCGTTTCACAAGATGTGAAGATATCACATTAGATTATGGCAACGATGCAGAGGATTTTAACAGAAAAGGTTCTTGTTCTATTGTATAAGGCAGGGTTTCCCAAACTGTGTTCATCAAACTATATTCACTTTGGTTTCCCAAACTGTATTCCCTTTTCACAGAACATCAGTGTCCCTTGAAAAATTATCAAAATTAATATGAGCATGGAATGGTTTTAAATGCTGCGACAAGTTCAAACATGTTTGAAAATCAGGTGATCCTCATTTTGCATGTGGATTGTGCTATTAAGGCCAGCACACGTGGGCCCTTGACTCAGCAGTCAGTGGTTGTCGACACCTCCGTTCATGAGTGAAGTATGGAGGTATCGCTTCAAGGAAACGTGCGGTCACAAGGAAGGTCGATGCGATGTGGCCCAGCACGGCTGTAGTCTGCGCTGTCACATTTTTGCGATGCAATACAGCCTGCCTTGGCGATAGTGTGTGCTTAGCTTTATATTGAATACGAGACTGATGATACTCGACTCTAACCAAGGTATTTCGTTAAAATTTCAGAATTTGTGAAGTGTTCCGTCATAGGAAATATTTGGGAAAATCTGGTATAAGGCATAATTAGCCTTCCTTGTATGGATTATTGTGCATTTGGTCACTGTTTTTCATGGTGACAAGAATATGTTAGAAAGGATTGAGAGAAGATTCACAAAGGCAGTCGGTGGTCTTTGTCATGAAGCTGCAGTAAGAGGACATATTCAGAGAATTTAAACTACAAAGACTCAGGAATAGGAGGAGGTGGAATATGATTGAAACATATATGGTAGTCTAGGGTTGTTATCAGGTTTGTATAGAAAATACTTTTCATAAAATGATAGGTTGGGGTTGGAAAAAAAAGAGGCCATTCCTGGAAATTGCATAAGGAGAAGTTTGAGCAAAAATTGAAGTGTAGAGAAGGTTCTTTATATGGAGAGTGGTTGGTTAATGCATTGCCTGAGTGGATTGTGAATGTAGACATTGAATCAGTTTAAGGCATGGTTCAATGAGCCTTGTGTGATAGTGTGTACCTTATATATATATGGAAAGAAGTACGTTTGGTATCACAAGACTGGATCACAAAAGGAATATGTGGATAAGAAATCAAATCAAAGTATCTGACATCATAAGGAAGTGTAAAACATTTGAATTAGCAATGGGCTGGGCATATTGCTTGAAGACAAGACCAATGATGGACAAAAGAAGTACTGGGTTGGATTCCATGAGAAGAAAAATGACCACTTTGCCGACCTATATCATAGTGGATTGATGATATCATCAGATTTGAAGTAATGACATAGTAAAGGAAAACCATGGACATATAGTTTTGGAGTAATCTTGGAAAGGCTTTCATCCAGCAGTGGACTGATAATGGCTAATGATGATATATATATATATATATATATATATATCCAAAAATGATCTATTTTCATACACTGCACATTTCATTTAATTTCTTATCTTTACCACTCTTGAAATCTTATATGCAGCTAATTACATCTGTTTGTTTACAATGTACAGCTTAAAACAACACTTACTTGCTATTACTCTGCACTGAATTGACACTGGTTCTTCACAGAACTCATAAAGATTTCGAAGAGAGGATACTGTTTCAAAATCTCCTCCCTTCTGTGGGTTATCCACACTCATCCAAGTTGTCCAACAGTCTTCTTGAACAGCAGATGCTAGAAAATTCGTACAAGTATTATGAAAAAAAGTTTACTTAAACTAAAGCAATTATTACATATAGCTAGATGATATGTATGTTATCCAATATAAATATACCTTAATCCTATCAAAGAAAAAATTTCAACATTCATAATGTTTTTGTCATGCATGAAACTCGTCCAAGCAGTACACTTTATTTATAAAGAGCTATAATGAAGTTCATTCATTACAGAAATAAAAACAGTTGTATACTGCAGACTGGGTATAACTTTTTGTAATTTAGGTGGGACATGAATTTTGATGGCATGTAAGTTCACCACCCTGTTTACTGGAGAAGTGAAGTGGTAGGGAAAATTTCCACATTTGGTCAATACAGCAGTTACAATTTATATAAAAAAAAATAAACAAAAACACAAAACCAATTAAAAAAATAAAGAAATATTTCAAAGAAAATAAAAAATCTTAGCTTGCTGTAGCAAATGTATTATACATTTCAACATTTTATTATTATTATTATTATTATCAACATTTGATAATATGTGAGTACCTCCCATTGAGTCAGCCACTCATCATGGGAGGTACTCACTAGTGCATACAATGCTCATCCAACCGAGTCTTAAACTGGTTCAATGTGTCCACATCTACAGCACACTCAGGCAATGCATTCCACTCAGCAACCATTCTCCATGAACCCACTTCTCACTCCTTTGCTCACACCCTCCTTATACAGTTTACAGCAATGGCCTCTTATTCTATTCCCCTCTCCCATTCTGTGAAAAATCTCTTCCATGTCTACCTGACAACAACCCTTGACCAGCTTATATGTCTCAATCATATCCCCCCCCCCTTCCTCCTATTCATTAGGCTCTGCAACTTACATTCTCTCAATCTGTCCTCGTACTCCTCATTCCAAAGACCACTGACTACCTTTGTGAACCTTCTCTGTATCGTTTCCAACATATCCTCGTCACCATGAAAACCTGGCGACCAAATCTGTGCGCAATGATCCATATGAGGCCTGATCAAGGCCTTACAATGGAATCATAACCTCTCTATTTCTGCTTGTCAGAGTTCTCTGCATCATTGCCATTATTCACTGTGATATCCTCACAACTTGTGCAATGTGGCCCCTGAATTTCAGGTCCTTGTACACCATCACTGCTAGATCTCTCATCTCCTCTGCTTCTGTTAAAATTTCCCCATCAAGTGTATACTTTGCATCCCATTGTTGCTTACCAAATCTCAAAACCTTACACTTGGCAACATTGAACTGACAGTTAAACTTAACTGCCCATTCATGCAATCTATTCAAGTCCTCTTGTAAGGCATTAATATCAGCCTGACTTTGCATTACTCTCCTCAGTTTTGCATCATCCACAAACAGCTGGATATCGCTAGTTAAACCCAACCTAACATCATTAACATACAAATCGAACAACAATGGCCCCAAAACTGACACCGGCAGCAAACACTACTCGTGACCTTTCTCTTTCGAGATACTGCACCACCACATACAACTTTCTGATACCTATCTGACAGCCAGTCACTGATCCAACACAGAAGTATGTTATCCAATCCCATCTGTTTCAATTTATTTAAGAGCTTGTCATATGGCAGTCTATCAAAAGCCTTTGCGAAATCCAAATATACACTACTGTATATGTATCTCTTCTGTCCAAGGTATTTGTTACCTTGTTATAGTACATAAATAAGTTAGTGAAATATGATCTCCAATTAACAAACCCATGCTGATAGCCACAGAGAATACTGTTGTTATCAACCAATTTTTGTATCCTACTTTTCACCAATCTCTCCAGAACCTTAACCACAACTCCATATATACCAACCGGCCTATAATTGGAAGCTACAGCCTTATCACCACATTTATGTAGGTGAATAATTTTACCCTCCTTCCACTCCCTTGGAACCTGTGCTGTTGCAAAACGTTTATTAAACAGGCATGCCAATGCTACTGCCAGTTCCCTGAAAAATTCCATTAAGATGTGTGGTGATATGGCATCAAATCCTATCACCTTATTAACATCAAGGTTATTTATTTCCTCAAATACCTCCTGCTCACTCACAATTAAGCTATCCTCTCCTATGTCCTCTACACTTAAGTTCCTCATGATTCACCCTGATCAGGATGAAACAAACTTGATCACTGAATACCTCAACAATGTCCTCTGCAGTAGTTACCATTCTACCACTTTCATCCGTTAACTTCATCTTTCCATGATGAAGTTAAGGGATGAAAGGGATGAAGTTAAGAGTTTCCATGATGAGGTGACTATTAAGATATATTTTAACTAAAATATAACTTAATAACTATTAACTTTAACTAAAATACAACTTAATTTTTGAAACATGTAAACACATACACACAGACATGCTCCTCTTACCATGGATGCAATGTTAGCCTGCGTTTTTGTTTGGAATGCAATAAAAAAAAGAAGTTAAATATGCTTAATTGTGATTTTCCTTGTCATGATTTTTTTTCTTTCATATAAGTGAAAGTTGTCTATCATTGCCTCTTAGCAATAAATTTCTACTTTAAAGGGGAAACAGTGGCAATGGTTATGAGGCAGGGTGGTGTAACATGGAGGTTGAGAGAAAGACAAATTTAGTTGGATGTTGCTATAGGTTTGTGAATGTGGAAGGTGGTGATGAAGAAATGTATAAACAACTTGGATTAGTGAACAAAGGAAGGGCAATTATTATAGGTGATTTTAATTATGGCGGTATAGATTGGAATGAAGAGATAGTAGTTGGGAATAAGGAAAGCGAATTTCTTGAGTTGTTGAGAGATAACTATCTCAGGCAGCATGTAAAGGAAATTACGCGAGGATCAAGAGTACTAGATCTGATCATTTCATCAGAGAATGTAATTGTTAGATGGGGGGGGTTCACATTACACTTTCCTCCAGTTGGTGAAAGTGATCATGCAGTAATCATCTGTATTGTGGCTAGTCATATGTAGGCTTTTGCGAAGAAAGGATATATGTGGAATTATAAGCTGCTGATTTTGACAAGGAGTTGAGCTCCAAGGAAATAAATGCTGCATGGGAACTTACAAAGAAATACATAACAGCATCAATGCACGAATATATCCCAACCCAAAGGCCAAAAGGCTGAATAAAGTGGGTGTAAAATGGATGAATGTGTACCTTAATATTGAAATATGGAAAAGGAAAATAATTTGGAGGAAGTACGAGATGAATAATGGTAATCAGTCACATGAAGAATATAAAGAACAAGCTAGGAGAGTGACTTAATTAGTAAGGAAAACAAAGTTGAGTATGAGCAGAAATTGGCAAATCAGGCTAAGAAAACCCATAGAGAGTTTTTTTAGCTATGTCGCAAGTAGAAGGAAGAATGATGATCATGGAAAGATGAAGTTAAGGGATGAAAGCGATAAAATGGTAATTGCTGCAGAAGACATTGTTGTGGTATTCAGTGATCAATTTATAAGTGTGTTTCATCCTGATCAGGGTGAATCATGAGGAACTTAAGTGTAGAGGACAAAGGAGAGGATAGCTTAATTGTGAATGAGCAGGAGGTATTTGAGGAAATAAATAACCTTGATGTTAATAAGGCAATAGGATTTGATGACATATCATCATGCATCTTAAGGGAATGTAAAGGAGGGTAAAATTGTTCCACTGCATAAAGGTGGTGACAAGGCTGTAGCTTCAAATTATAGACCAGTCTGTATATCTGAAGTTGTGGTTCCAGGGAACTGACAATAGCATTGGCATGGCTGTTTAATAAGAGTTTTGCAACAACACAGGTTCCAAGGGAGTGGATGGAGGGTAAAATTGTTTCACTGCATAAAGGTGGTGACAAGGCTGTAGCTTCAAATTATAGGCCAGTCTGTATATCTGGAGTTGTGGTGAAGGTTCTGGAGAGATTGGTGAGAAGTAGGATACAAAAATATGTTGATAACAGCAGTATTCTCTGTGATTATCAGCATGGGTTTGTTAAGGGGAGATCATGTTTCACTAACTTATTTATGTACTATAAAAGGTAACAAATACCTTGGACAGAGGAAATGCATTTACAGTAGAGTATATCTGGATTTTGCAAAGGCTTTTGATAGCTTTCCACATGACAAGCTCTTAAATAAATTGAAACAGATGGGATTGGATAACAGACTTCTGTGTTGAATCAGTGACAGCCAGTCACTGATACAACAAAGTATTCTTCAGTATCTCTTCCACAGAAGAGTGGAAGAGATTTTTTCATACACTGGAAGAGGGGAGTAGAACAAGAGGCCATTGCTAGAAACTGTATAAGGAGGGTATCAACAAAGGAATGAGAAGCAGGTTCTTTGCATGGAGGGTGGCTGGTGAGTGGAATGCATTGCCTGAGTGTGTTGTGGAATTATACTGATTCAAACACACTGAATCAGTTTAAGACACTGTTGCATGAGCATTGTATGCAATAGTGAGTACCTCCCACGATGAGTCTCTGATTCCATGGAGGACAAATGCTGATAATAATAATAATAATAAATCCAAATAATTATCTATTAGTAATGGAAGATTATGACACCAGAATAGTGAACATTCCACTTGGTAAAATTATAGAAACACATGAAGCTACTCGCATGAAAAAAAAAAAAAATGAAATGGACACAGACTTAGAGATTTCTCCACATATAATAATTAAAAACCCATTAGACTTTATGCACCTTTTTTTTTTGCCCTTTTTCAAGCACAAATATTGCCATAAGTTTACTTGGGAAACAAGAAACTTAAAAAGTATTATCATTATTATTATTATTATGGGCAATTCCAAGGAGTGCTTAGACTGATCAAGTGAGGCCCTAATATCATATCAAGAACAACTATTCAAAATTCACACAGTATCTATCATACTTCACCTTGAACTCATTCACAGTCATGGCACCCATAACAGACTCTGGCAGCGTATTCCACTCATTCACCACTCACCAAGTAAAAAACCTAGCTCTAACACCCTTGCTAACCACACACCTGCCCAGTTTCCATGGATGGCCCCTAGTCTTCCCACCATCAGTCCTGTTCTCAAAAATATCTTCTGAATTAATCTTATAGAAACCCTTCAGTAATTTGAATGTCTCAATGATATCACCTTTCTTCTGCCTATCAACCAATTTCTGCATCTCACAAATCTTCAACCTGTTCTCATGAGGTTCATTCCATAGACATGCTGTCATCTTGGTCACTCATTCTCTGGATCCGCTCCACCTCCTCCCCATCAAGAAAAAACCCTGGCACCCAAATCTGCGCACAATAGTCTAGATGGGGTCTTATCAAGATACAGAGGGTTCGATAAAGAGGAACAATAACTTGCTTGTCTCTGCTCATCAAAGTATTCTTCAGTAACAAAGTGATTTGATGAGCTGATTTACCCACTTTTGCAATGTGCCCTCTAAACTTCAACTCCCTATCCACCAACACTCCCAAATCTCTGGTCTCGTCAATCTCCTGGAGTACAGTTACACCAATGTGGTATACTCTGCTAATCTTTTTATCCCAAAAATGCATAACCTTACATTTTGCCACATTAAATTGACATCCATTCTCCTTAGCCGAGTCCTCCCAACTATCCAAATCATCCTGCAAAATTTTGACATCCTGTGCATTCACTTTGCATCATCAGCAAACAAATGAACAGTTCCCCTCAAATCCTTTCCTATTCCTATAATGAACAAATTAAACAGTAGCGGTCCAAGAACAGAATCCTGTGGCACACCACTAGTCACAGACTGTCTTTTGGACTCAACTCCTGAATAAACTACTCTAAAGTACAATAGGCTATATAATAACTACGAAAACAGCTAACATGATACTATACAGTATGGTATTCAGAGATGTAGAAACAGAATTAAATCACTATCTGTTACAAGGAAAATTGAGAATTTCCACACAAGGAAATTCTCAATTTTCCTTGTAACAGATAGTGATTTAATTCTGTTTCTACATCTCTACAGCAGAGGCTCCACCAAATCAACGCAAAGAGAAATCTCCAGGAATTCTTGAGAGTTCTGTTTGTGGATAATAAAATTATTAATTACCTCTATTTGCAAAGAATAAATGAAAAACTAGAACATATAAAAGAAAATGATGATACAGAAATAAAATGGAATAATTTAAAAACCCTATTAGCAAAGCAGCAAAGGTTGGTAGATTGGTGGAGTCTCTGCTACTAGTGGCTCACGCAAAAAGTTAAGCAAGTTTGAGCAAGGTTAGTAGTTGGAAGGGTTCATTCATGCGATGCTGTTGGCACACTCTCCCTCGATGAGTCTTTGGACTCCCTGGTGGTGTCATATAATAATAATAATAATCAGTGCAGTAACAGAATGTCTTGGAACAAAAAAGTAAATGGAAGTGGAAAAGAGGAAAAACTGAAACAATAATATTAAAATAATAATTATCTAAGAGAAGAAAGAAGAATGTTTACAATGAATAAATAGAAAATCAGTGAAAACAGAAATTAATTATAAACACACACACACACACACACACACACACACACACACACACACACACACACACACACACACACACACACACACACACACACAAACAAAGAAACATGCAGAAAAGAAAACAGAGAAACATGGCATCATTTCAGCAAAGATAGCAAAACTAGAAAGATATGATATCTTACAGTGAAGAGACTATATACATACCAAATTGTAAGAAACATGAATAAGAAGGTAAAAGAAAAAGTGAAAATAAACAATGAGAAAACTTGGTTACACTTCTTCAAAACTTATGGCAAGATAGTGTCGTGACGTTCTATTTTCATGTTATGTTCTAAATCCACCGTCTTGGTTCAAGTCACTCTTATTAATATAACAATTAATTGCAAATTGATCACCGATCCAAAAGTAGAGAAATTTATAATTATACTGCGCCACCCTATTTTTAGATTAGTCTATATAAAATAGTAGGATCAATTCTTAATTAAGTTAGCAGTCTCCTCATTTATTTAGGCCGAATTATTTACTATTCCACTTGGGGTTCCTGCAAGATTCGAATATTTATGAACGGTGCAATAAAAGGGAATTCAGGCAAACACAATATTTAGATTAACAAAATAAAACATTTAATGTATGATATATATAACAAATACAAGAATTCTGCTTTAAAATGAAACAATACAATCAACTTAATACATCTTGCTAAGTCACTCATGCCAATTCAATGTTCATTCTAAACTTTCACATACAATTCACAGCTTCAAAATTACAAGCTTTCTTAACTCAAGTTAATAAAACAAAACTTCTTATTTAATCAGTCTCCACATATCTATCAGCTTTACTTAATGTTTAAATTCACAGGAAGCACTAATCAAGGTAGACAATATTCCAAGCAATCTTATTTCGGACTTTGAACTTCGAAGATATGTTAATGTTAGAATAAACAAACAAGTATGACTACTCTTACCAGATACAATCTTCAATACATCAATTAATTGTGAGCACACTTATGAATTAACTTATTTACGTTAGCGGAACACATTAATAAAATTTCTCCAACGATTTAACTGAACTACTGTTAATTGCGCTTCACTACTCAAAAAAAATTCATATCAATAAGGCACTGATATCTTCCCTTGTTTACTTTTCTCAAACTAGTTAATTTCAATATAATTCTTCTCAGGGCAACATAGAATTAAGACGTAATCCTAGACTAACTGGAACTAATCAGAATTTTCCATTGAATGTCCAGTTCTTTATTTATCCGGATACGGCATTAATTTTCCTTTACAACACAGCTGACTTCACTTGCAGCTAAGTATATAATTCACTATGTTTTGGCTCACTTCTAAACACTATTCTCATGAATTTCTGCCCTAGAGAACATATAATTTTCTTCCACTTCTTTTGCTTGTATCCTACCTTCCTTCCCGCTCCGCAAAAACTTCCTCTCTCCTCTAATTCAAAATCTTCTCTATATAATATCTTTTCTCTCCTTTCCGTCCAAAGGTCACGCTCTATTCGACTCGTTCTTGTTTATTTCATGCGTCTCCATGACAACAAATAAACGCAAACATTTCGCTAATGTAATACAATGCCCTACTACTACATGAGTGATTAAATAATGTTAAATTTTCACAAATAAGAATAAACAGAATATTTGAGCTACTTAATCAGCTTTTTCATTACGTATAGAATTAATTATAATAATACTTTTCGTTACATCATATATATATTTTAGTTATTATAAATTCTGCACATATTATTGCTTAACAAATTAATAGTAGGTTAATAGTAGGTTAAGTTTAGAATAAATATTTAAATAGTAATCCTAAATTAAGGAATAATAAATAATTTTTATACAAATCATGATTAATACATAATAAGCAATGTTAAATGTGAATGAAAAAAAAATAAATTAACCAACATAGTCTCATTCACAATTTAACAATAGCATCAGCTATATGCCTATTTGTTCCCATATAGGAAGTAGGCGAGGCCGTTTACCCTATCTAATGAAACGAAAACTGATATAATACTGTCTACTAACTGGTAGTGTTTGAGAGGTAAAAAATGAAGGATATGGTTTGAAGATATAATATCATGGACAGGATCACAAGGCTATACATAAACAAAAAGGAAAGCCACCAACAGAGAGAACTGGAAGGACATGGTGTTGCACCCTCTCACTGAGGAAGCTACATGAAGAAGAACTAGTATTGTTGTTAAGAATTATCAACATGTTAGCACAAGAAAATATTTAATATATTGCCAGATATTTCAGTTTGAAAATAACAAACTATCATCAGTGGCTTCATAGAAAACAGTTTTTTACAAAGTAGAATACAAACAATTCATCATTCAAAATTAGAAGGAACCACATGATGTTACATCACTATGTATTGTTGTGGATGAGTGTGACTGATTCGGTGTGTCTGTATTTTGTAGTCAATCAGTTTGAAGCACATTTTCAGAAAACGTTTATGGATGCAAAAATGAAGATAAGACAAAGGTCATTTAGATGCACTGTGCGAAAATCGGGTGTGTTTAGTGATGCAGATTTTATTATTATTATTATTACCCAAAACCCCATGGAGTCAAAGACTCATCTAGGAGGTCCTTTTATCAAACACACAGCTCTTCATACCATGCTTTGAACACATTCAAACATCTTGCAGACACCACACTCTCAGGCAAGGCATTCCAATCATTTACAACTCTGCACGAAAAAACCTGCCCCTCATACTCACTCCCCTACTCACATGTAGTGAGTAGGGGAGTGAGTATGAGAAAAGATTGAGAAGATGTAATTTGCAGAGTCTGGTGGATAGGAGGAAGAGGGGAAATATGATAGAGACCTACAAGTTGGTAAGGAGTTGTTATGGGATCAATGGTGGAAGTTGTACAGAAAATAGTGGGAGATCGGGGGAGAACCAGAGGTCATCCCTGGACCCTCTTTATACAGTTTCCAGGGATGACCTCTAGTTCTCCCCCGATCTCCCACTATTTTCTGTAGAACTTCCACCATTGATCCCATAACAACTCCTTACCAACTTGTAGGTCTCTATCATATCTCCCCTCTTCCTCCTGTCCACCAGACTCTGCAAATTACATCTTCTCAATCTTTCCTCATACTCAACATTCAGAAGTTAGAAACTACCTTAGTCAAGCCTTTGGACCCTTTCCAACATCTCCTCATCCTTCTGAAAACCAGGTGACCAAATCTGGGAACAATAGTCCATGTGTAGCCTAATCAAAGCCTTATACAATGGAACAAGAATCTCCCTACTTCTACAAGTCAGTGTCCTCCGCAATATTCCCAGAATGCCTTTGTGTTGTCTTCACAATTTTGGCTATGTGTCCTCTAAATATCAGATTCTTATCCACTATCATCCCAAGATCTCTTATTTCCTCCACCTCCAACAATATATCTTCACCAAGCATAAATTTTGCATCCCATTTTTGTTTTCCAAATTTAAAAACTTACATTTTCAAACATTGAACTCACATCCCCATTCCCGTGCCCAATGGCTCAATTTATTCAAGTCTTCTTGTAAGGCCACAACATCCTCTCTACTCTTTATGGTTCATCCCAACTTTGCATCATCTGCAAACAACTGAATATCTCCACTAGTGGCACACCCAGGATTTAATCTTGTTGATGGCAGAGTTGAATGGATAAAAATATTTTTAATGCAATGAATTTGCATTAAAAATAGTTTTATCCATTCAACTAAAATTTGTTATTCATTCATTTAATAAAATTCATTAAATAAAAGTAATTATTTGATTATAAAAATTCATTTAAAGAATAAAATCCAGTTTTCTTTTCTTTGTACAAAGCTCATGAATTATTTCAGTCGTAGTCACATTAATCTCTCTGTTTATATACAGCAAAGCCAGTCCGTTCAATCGTGCTTGTATCATGGTAGATCTTAAATAGGTTTTTAAAAGGTGTAAATTAGAAAATGACCGATCTTTCACTGATGCATGTTGTTACCGGAAGCGTTGCAAATATTTTTTAATAAGTTATAGATGTTAGGATATATCATTTTGTCACACTTTGAAACTGCATCAACAGCATTTTTGCATGGAGCTATTGCTAACAGCTTTTCAAATTTCTTATACCACAACTAGAATTCTGCGTTCAAAATTGTTGGAGTTGTATAAGGTAAATCACCGGCAAAAAATTCCCACAACTGACGAAACTCTTCCATTGCACTTGCTGTTGATGCATCTTTTCAATTAAGTAAAAAATTTTCAAAATTTTGCAGTGTCGAATGAAATATTCCTGAAGTTGAGTCAATATTTGGTCAATAAATGGAATGAAAATAGTTCTCCTGAAATACTCTTCTATAGAATCGGCTGGAATATTGGACCTTAATGTTTGTTTTGATGTAGTCATTGGCTTTTTAATGTCAATATTAAAATTATTGGCTTTTATACATGCTTCATCGTAAATATCTTTAAATGAAGAATCCGGTGTTTCACAAATGGTATTTAATTGAGCCACAACATCATGAACAAAATTTAGGGCAATTAAGAGGTCACTGTCAGATTTTTGCATTATTTTAGACAATGGTAAGGTGTATGCAAATATTTTTTGCAAGCTAAATAAAGATATTATAAAACTAAATTCACACAATGAATTATTCAAAAGTTTTGCATTAGAGGACGAGTCTCTGTCTTCCCAAGAAATGATTGTTTCAAGACTATGCATCATATAATTCCACCATGGTCATGATGGCTTCATGGTGTTCCACCCACCTAATCAGGCAAACTTGGCATAAGCTTATTTTCCACTTGGTTACTCTAATAAATTTAGTTTAATCCTTTATCCAAGTGTAAGCAAACAAAGTTTGCACCTGAAGTATCTTCAGGATTGAGGCAACTCGTAGTAAAGTGGACCAAGCTGTCATCACTCCTAGTCTCAGTATCTCCCATAATGCAAAGCACATCTCCTTGCAGACATGGATAATGCTATACATTAAGGGAAGGGCCACCACTACATAGACCAGTTTCGACCTTTATTGAGATCTCATCAGTGGGAGCCAGACCCAGAAGTGGTGATACTAAGGCGTAAGCAAGCAATGGAAAGGTCATATTTACTTATATGAGTTGCCAAAAGGTGTATCGCCTAATTATTAAATTACTCTGGATTTAGAGAAAGATGTTGGAAGTTTATTTTCCACTTGGTTAGACTATAATAAATTTAGTTTAATCCTTTATCCAAGTGTAAGCAAACAAAGTCTGTGCCTGAAGTATCTTTGGGTAGCAGTAAAATCTCTTGAGAAGAATGAAGTCAAATTCATAAGCTGTTGTGCCAACTTCCTCAAGCAGTACAGAAAGAGTTCAAAGGTGTGATGAGAGCATGGTCCACCTTTACTAAGAGTTGCCTCAGTCCTGAATATACTTCAGGTGCAAATTTTGTTTGCTTACACTTGAATGAAGGATTAAACTAAATTTATTATAGTCTTACCAAGCGGAAAATAAACTTCCAACATATTTCTCTAAATCTAGAGTAATTTAATAATATAATAAGGTGGTAGACCTTTTGGCAACTTGTATAAGTAAATATGATCTCTCCATTGCTTCTACCTTAGTATCACCACTTCTGGGTCTGGCTCCCACTGACGAGACCTCAATAAAGGTCAAAACTAGTCTGGGTAGTGGTCCTTCCCTTAATGCATAGCATTATATATATACATGTCTGCACGGAGATGTGCTTTGGATTATGGGAGATACTGAGACAAGGAGTGATGAGAGCTTGGTCCACCTTTACTATGAGTTGCCTCAGGCCTGAAGATATTTCAGGCGCAAACTTTGTTTGCTTATACTTGGATAAAGGATTAAACGAAATTTATTATAAACTTGGCAGAGTTTCTGTCTCTTAGTATCCGGTGTATATTTATCAATGTTGTCAAAAAGGACGTCCTGTCTCTTGGGTATTGAAGAAATTGTGTACCTTTTCAATTATGCCAATGCAATTTCTTATTTCAGTCACAGATACAACATTTCTAATTGCCAAATTCAAATTATGTGATGCACAATGAACATATAAAGCTTGTGGATATATAGCTGATATGTGAGATTGGACACCATTAACCTTTCTGCTCATTGATGCAGCACCGCAATAATCTTGCCCACGTAAATATGACAAATTGATGCCATAATTATTTAAGATTTCTAATATTTTGTCAGATAAGTTTTTTCCTGTAGTGCTTGTTACACGAACAAATTGTAAAAATTGTTAAACTTTGTTGTTATTTTCTTCATCTATATACCTGGCGGCACACAAGGAATGATGTTCAGTGGTAGAAATGTCACAAGTTTCATCGGCAAGAATTGAAAAACATTTTGTTGAATTAATTTTTTAGACCAAATGGTCCAAAATGATTTCATTACATGCATTTATAATTTATTTTGTATAATTTATATTCCAGCTAATGTAGGTAGCGTTTTTGGCAGAATGTTTAAAATGTTCAACCAAGTTTTCAATGCCTGCATCGATTCTCGTTCTTAACAAAGTTCTAAAATTGCCTTCATTGGCGATTGACTCCTGTTCAAATGAAAATTCTCCATAATCATGATAATTGAATACCATCTCAAATGTATATTTTGCTGACCACATAAAATTACTGTTTTTATAATCAGCTCTAATCATTTCCGATTAACTGCAGCTTGTGATTCACTATCTACATCAATTTGCCGATTGATTGGAATACATTTTCCATCTCGAATATTGTTTAGCCTTTCATAAGTCATAACAGCCGTGATATGATATTTTATTTTCTGATGATTATTAAATTTTTTAATGGCTTTATTCCAATTATAACCTTGCATAAGTAACTGCTCAGGTAATTCAGATTTAGATTTTCCAACATTAGCAGGTGCAAAAAACACACAATATTTACAGTTCACACTATTTTCAACTTGAGAGTACACAAGACGTGTAAATTTTTCAAACCATGTGTATTGAAAACTTCGGTTGTGAACTGCAGCACAGGTTGCAGCAAAATTAAAATTTGGTTCTGGTTTCCACAACTTTTTCACAATATCTAAATTATCGTCAGAATTAAATGTTTGTTCTTTCAACAATGTGATGTCGTGAGAATATTAATAACTAAGGAATACTTTCTTCTGGATAATTCGATGGTTTTGTCTGATCTACAACTGGGGAAATCGAATCCAAATCGGTATTGACAATATTAATAGCACCAACATGCTACTAACATTTGAATCATCCTTTTTTGGTTTTTTTGAAATAGCTCAATAAAATACTCTGCATACATTTTTCAGTCATAATTTGAAGCACAAAATCCAAAAGAATAAAATAAAATCTTTTACAAATTAACTTTAAAATGTTATTGAAGAATTTACTTACAGTAAAGGTTACTGTCCTGACTGAGTAATTTTGGAAGAAGAAAAACAATTGCCTTAAGATATCATTAAACATTACAAATAAGGCACTTCAGCAGCTACTTGGGCACTAGCAAGAGCCAGTCAGTGGTTTACACAAGGACAGTTGACCATGAGTCCATCTGATTTATCTTTGAGCAGTTTTAAAACTCCCTTTTGCTTTCCAATCATGACAGCCGCTCCATCAGATCCTAGGCCCACCAGATTACAAGTTTTTAAGCCCAGACTGTCAAGGGTTTCAATTACTTTGTTAGTTATAGTCTCAGCTTTGCCATCAATGATATTGCAAGTTGATACAAAACTAACCCCTGACCTCTACTCTAAGTTGACAAACATATTTAATGTACACAATCAGCTGTTTTAAAACTGAGATGTCTGTAACTTCATCACATAAAATGCTGAAATAATCTGCAGAATGCATATTTTTCAGTATTTCAGATCTAATTTCTGATGCTAAAATATCAATCAACTCTTGCATTATTCTTTCTGAGGTATAATGTGCATTTTTACCAACGTTAAGATGTTCTAAGTAGGAACAGCCCATAGCCTTGCAATGCTCAAGCAATTTTTCAAATAATGTAATATGTGGTAACTCATTTTTCGCTAACCAATACATAGATCTTAAAGTTCCCAGAAAAGCATCTCTCTGCAAGTTATTCAAAATTGAAATTGATTTTTCAATTTACCTTATTCCAGCTTCTTCTAGTTTTTTTTTTTTTTTTTTTTCAATTATATCTGAACAAGAATCAGTGTGTAACTTGCTTTGTTCATGGTCAACCAAGCTTTCTTTTCGAAGTCTTGTGCATGGCATAGTTACCCAAGTCACTTCCTTGTTTGCGAGTCGTCTCCTTCTGTATTTCATTATAATGGAACACATCATTCCATTATCTTTTAACCTAACCAATGGAATTTTTTAAACCACTCACTGTTAATACCTGATAAGCGGTGTTTAGACACACGTTTTACATTTGAAAGAGACTCTATAGAAATCGACGATTCTGTTGTTGGTTTGTGTCTTTGCTACTATGCTTATCAGTTTCATCTTTCTTAAAATAACTTAAGAGTGTGGTTTTCTGACTTGACTTTTTACTCATTATGGGGTAATTTAATAGATACAAAATATCATTGTTATTAAATTAATCAGAAAATCACTGAATCGTGCACTGACAGTAATACCCGAGATACATAACACTCGTTATGTCACAATTTTACTATTTATGAGTATTAATTAATAGGAATGGGAATTAATATTACTCGAGACTGACATCATAGTCCTCGAGAGTTTCGAGAATTCCCCGAGATCACAACTATATTTGATGCGCAGGCCTATTTTCTTTTACAAAATAAAATACTAAATACTCGACACATGATCTTCAGACACAAACCATTATTAAGAAAAATAAACGTAGATTTTTAACATCGATTTTTGCCTTCGATTCGAATTCGCTCAATTTTCACAGTTTATTTCTTTCAAACATCAAAATTATGTCTCTTTCGTAAAAGATCTTCTTTGCAACTGATACTGTTGTATTTGAGATCCCGATTTTTGTCTTCTTCTGCATACGGATTGGAGTGCATCAAAGTAAATATCTGAAGCTTTCAAGATTGGCTTGCAGTGCAAGAAATTGAGCTGGTCTCATGGGTATTGAGACTCTCCAGTTCGATTTGTCATCAATATTAATAAAAAAATGTCTAAAATTATTTTTCCATTCTTGCTCATTATTTAGCCATGTTAATTCACAACATTAATTAGCCGTGAGGCCAGTAAAACCAGTCGGGTGGTTTGCCCATTCAAAAGGTCCTGGGGAGAACATAGGCTATGAGATATTTTAATCACTTTTGTTATAGCTTGGAACTTTAACCCAGAATCCACCAGCACTCCCAATTCACTAGAAATCCATTAATTCCACACAGCTGGTAATCATTTTATCTCCTAATACAGGGCTTGAACTTTTTCCACTCATGACCCCTTTTCGCCAGAGAATTTTTTATGCAACCCTGTATATAGGTATATGAAATAGGTATACAAATCAAAAATTTACTGATAAGAAATCATAAAGAAATTTATTTTAAAACAATTCTTTGGTATGCATATAATTTTACCATTTATTAAAGATGAAAGCAAATTTCCATACTAATGAGATGGGTGTGCGTCTTTATTTTTACATAAAGAATTAAATCTTGGCTGAATATTTGATACCGCAGGACAGAGAACATCTTCAATGTTTTTCAGAGTCGATCGATATTTTGATTTTATAATCGTCAATGCTGAGAATGCTGCTTCGCATAAATATGTAGTACAAAATGGCAGAAGTACGTTTAGGGCCATTTTTCAGAAATGGTTGGAATTCTGTCCTAATTCCAAGCCAAAATTCATTTAATGATTTTTTAGGAAAATGAAGTTTTAAACCTGTGTCGCTCGATAACTTGGCAAATTATTATTATTCTATCATTGTATATGTGTGATCATTGTATATGTGTAAATATTTTAGAAATCAATAAAAAAATAAAAAATAAAATATTCAGGCTTCATGGAGTCAAGGGAATCATTGTGGGAGGTCCTTCCTAGGAAACACAAAGTCTATCATACCACTCCTTGAACTCACTAACCATTCTTGCTCTCACCACTCTATCAGGCAGTGCATTCCACGGTTCCACTACCCGCCATGCAAAGAAACCACTCCTCACCCTGTTGCTCACAGCTTCCTCTCGTACTTACCAGGGATGGCCCCTTGTCATTGCTCCTTCGTGCTGCTCCACCAAGTGAAATAACTCCCCAGTATCCACCCAGCTATTCTTATTGAACTCTGAAATTCTTATTGAACTTTTAATGGCAGATGACTGATGTTTTTGATTTCAACTGAGTATGATTTATGAACCCAATTTAGTTTTTTAGAATCAAAATTTGAAGGGAAGTATTTTGGAAACTGTGTCTTCAGGCACTTCAGGTGATCAATTATAACTCTTACAATTAAATCTTTGGGAAGGTTATTTTCAATTATAAAATCATGTATAGCTGTATAGAACTATTTTCCACCATATTCTTCTATATGTTAACTTTTTTAGTAAAACTTTCAATTTTATCTTTTAACATAAATATATTACAATTTTTTTCTTAAATCATTGAGCTTTTCGAAAATATCCAACAAATAACACAGTTTTGAAAGCCATAAGTCATTATGAAAACAATTAATTTCATCTTTCAATTTCATTAATCTGTTTAAACTTCACCCTCTTGAGAGCCACCTTACCTCTGCATGTAGTAATAAGCTTTTATAATCAGAGTCCATGTCTTTGCAAAAGGTTTTAAAACAGATGACTGTTAAGGGCAAGACTTTTAATGAAGTTAATGATTTTGATAGTATCGCAAAGCACAACATGGCACTCATAGCTAAATTTTTATGGCTATGAGTGCCTCCTGATGGATCATACAGTGAGTAAAAGTGATATGTTCATTTCCACCAGTGTTAATGTTTGCTACAAATCCAACATTCTCGCCTATCATTGCTCCAGCACTGTCTGTACAGACTCCAATGCAATTTTTCCACTGTAAACCTTTATTTGTGAAAAATACATCAACGTTAAAATATATATCTTCCCCTCTTATGTGCCCTTTCAAAGAACAACAAAACAATAATTCCTCGTGTATGCTTCCTTCATAAACATATCTTACATAAAGTAACGACTGTGCCATGTTAGAAATATCAGTTCTTTCATCTAACTGAATTGCAAACTTTAGTCTGCCCTTAAGCCTGGTAATAAGCTGCTGGAATTGGTCATTACTAATTTCAGAAATACTTTTGGAAACAGTATCACTCAATAACAGAATTTTATGAATTTCATCCCCCATAGTTTTTCCCGTAAACTATTTCTGACATTTTAATAGCAGCAGGTAACATGAGATCTTCTCTTATCGCATAGGGCTTTTTAGTTTTTGCACTTAAATAAGAAGTTTCGTAAGATGCAAGTAAAAACTTTTCGTTGACAGTAAAAAATTTCTGAAAACACTGTTTTTCTTTATTTGAAGATTTTAAAAGTAGTTCAAATTATTCCTCTGGTTTATTGCAGTATGCTGCATGCTTGTATTAAGATGTCGTTTTAGTTTAGCTGGGTTCATGCTCTCTGCAGCCAAAATTTCATCACAAATTAAAAAAGAGGTTTTCCCACACCATCATAATTGTTGAAAGTTTATTTTTCACTTGGTCAGACTATAATAAATTTAGTTTAATCCTTTATCCAAGTGTGTGCAAACAAAGTTTGCACCTGAAAGCATCTTCAGGACTGGGGTAAAGTGGTACAACACTGGGCAACTCCTTGCAAAGGTGGAGCAAGCTACCACACTCCTATCTCAGTATCTCCCATAATGCAAAACACATCTCCTTGCGGATATGTATAATGTTATGCATTAAGGAAAGAGCCACTACCCAGACTAGTTTTGCCCTTTATTGAATTACTCTGGATTTAGAGCAAGATGTTGAAAGTTTATTTTTCACTTCGTCAGAGTATAATAAATTTAGTTTAATCCTTTATCAATAGGAGGAGATGACCTTGCTAATGCTTCTGCCTGGTATCTCCACTTGGGCCTGGCTCTGACTGAAGAGACCTCAATAAAGGTCGAAACTAGTCTGGGTAGTGGTCCTTCCCTTAATGCATAACATTATACATATCCGCAAGGAGATGTGTTTTGCATTATGGGAGATACTGAGATAGGAGTGTTGGTAGCTTGCTCCACCTTTGCAAGGAGTTGCCCGGTGTTGTACCACTTTACCCCAGTCCTGAAGTTACTTTCAGGTGCAAACTTTATTTGCACACACTTGGATAAAGGATTAAACCATCATAATTATTAGAAGTAAATTCATATGCAAAAATGATTCGACATATTTTATTTTTCTTGTTAATTTAGATGTACTACAGCCTGGTTGCAAAAACTCTGCCACATTTTCATCAGTATTTTTACTTCTGTCTAAATTTAGGCACTTATCCATACCGAAAATTTTTTTTTTCGGTTATGACAGTAGGAAAATATTAAAAGTCTTTATTTTCCATAATTAAGCTATTATGGTTCTGTAAGAGCTGAAAACTTTGTATGTACAGTAAAAACACTGTAATTCATAACATGTAATAGTCTCGAATCTGAGCCAAGGAGTTTCTGGCAGCATTTGTTGGCGTGAACAGCATCCACAGTGCAAAGTATGCCTGTTGTGTGTTCAGAACCAAGGCCGCAGTGAAGTCACACGATGCAACACAGGCGAGTGTTGCCAGAAACACCTCGAATTCATTACGCATTTGATTTTGAATTAATTTTTGGTCGTTGTACACTAAGAAACCTTTTACTATTGCCAAATTTTTTAAAACCCCCCACATTCAGTTATGCTAAATAAGCTAAAAGCTTCTTAAACTGTGGGTGATGACCCCATATGGGGTTGCGACCCACAGTTTAAGAAGCTTTGCCCTAATACATAACCTTGCACTTTCACATTTAACTGATAGTCATACTTCTTTGCTCATGCTATTAGTCTATATATCATCCCGCAAGATCTTCATATCGTTCGCATTAACTACTGCCCTACCAAGTTTTACATCATCAGCATATAACTGAATATTTTCCCTCAGATCAATTCCTATATCATCAACATACAAGCTAAATGGCAGTCGTCCAAATACAGAAGCCTGTGACACATCACTAGTCACGTACCTTCTCCGGGACTTAATCCCACCATAAATAAACTACCATATATTATTGCGTTTAATGAGAAAAATTTATGGTAAAAAAACTACTTAAAGTTAGGGTTCGCATTATATGCGTATCCTAAAAAATATAACATCTTATTAGACTTGCACACACAATATATACTACCTAATGCCTATGCAACCAAATCTACTTGACCCATTCACATTTGGTGACCGAGTGCGCATCGTATCTGCGCATAAAGCTACTTACATTACTGGTTATATGCGCAGATACGATGCGTGCTCCATCGCCGAATGATAGAGCACAGTTAGGTATATCGGTTTAACCACAGTTCATTTTAAATATTATTCATTAAACAAACCTAGCCTGAAAATGAGCCAACAGAAACGTAAACGTTCATCTTTTGAAGCAGGATTTAAATTGCGTGTCGTGCAGTTTGCAGAAGAACATAATAACAGTGTTGCTATGAGAGAATTTGGTGTAGCAGAGAGTAATATTAGACTTTGGCATAAGCAAAGAGACAGTCTTGTAAAAATCCCCAAAACGAAAAGTGCCCGTAGTGGAGATGTAGCATCCTTTCCAGAACTCGAAGAAGAGTTAAATGAATGGATTTTGACACAACGACAAGATAGCATTATAGTAACAAGAAATGCAATTCGTTTTCGAGCTCTACAACTCAAGAATGGTAAATTCAAGGACACACCAAGTATTTCATCTTTTCTTGCTTCACCTGAGTGGTGCATTGATTTACAGAATGCAAAGCATTAACATTACGACACCGAACAAAAATTGCGCAGAAGCCAAAGTAGCTTGAAGCAAAAGTGCAGTCCTTTCATAAATGTATCATAAAATTATGGAAGTGTCATGGATATGAACTTTCCATAATTGGCAATATGGATGAGACGTCCATGTACTTTGATATGCCTAGGAATCGAACAGTAAACTCAGTTAGTGAAAAGGGCATCTTCATAAAAACAACAGGACATGAAAAAACGCATTTTACTGTTGTTCTAGCATGTATGGCAGACGGAATCAAATTAAAGCCGACAGTGATATTTAAAAGGAAGAAAATTTCAAAGCATATGAAATTTCCACCAGGTGTAATTGTTCGCACCAATCAGAAAGGTTGGATGGATGAAGAAGGTGTACAATTGTGGCTGGATCAAGTATGGAACATAAGTCCAGGTAGCTTGTTACATCAACAAAGAATGCTAGTCTGGGATATGTTCCGGATTTAACAGAGGCAAGCAAAGAGAAAGCACGTGAGCTACGTACAGACCTAGCAGTCATACTGGGTGGTCTAACTTCCGTTTTGCAGCCGCTTGACGTCAGCTTGAATAAGCCATTTAAAGATCGCTTACGTGAAAAATGGAGGGAATGGATGTCATTTGGTTTGGTGAATATGACAAAGGGTGGGAATTTTCAGAAGCCTGAGATCACCAGCTGGGTTAAAGAAGCATGGGATTCGATACCATCTGAAATGATTCGACGCTCATTTCTTAAGTGTGGAATAAGTAATTCAATGGATGGATCCAAAGATCACGTCATATACAAAAGCGAGGATGATGCACAACAAAATGGAGAGCATGAAGACAACTGCTACACTGATGACCAAATCAATGATTACAGATGAATTTATAAATGAAATATTTGATGACTCAAAAGATGAAGAAGAATTTAAAGGATTTTGACATTTTGTTTTAAAATAAATATTTCTTTCGTTAATTTGTATTGTATTATTTATAATGTTATGAAACAAGATTAACAGATCGCATTATACATGGACATGGCATTTTAGGGTTAGTTTTCAAACAAAATTTCTAGTTCGCATTATACGCAATAATATACGGTACTTTCTGATGTCGATCCACTCCATCGGGGGCTCTGTTTGAGATACTCAGAATAAACCATCTAGTCAAAGGCACTGATAGTTCCCTAGTATCATTATCATAATATATGAGCTGATATCGCATAGCTGCATTTATATCAAAAGTCTGTAATACAGGATGATTCAAAAGTTGTGCACATCAAAGTTGAAGCTGAGCTTTACTGAAGTGTTTCAATTCTAATTATTTGTTTCACCTACAGATGGCACCCTAGGACTATTGGCCACTATTATGTAATCTAACCACCATGTTTTGGATATTGGGAGTCCATTATGTAGTTTTGTTTGAGGAAAGCGAAATGGTACTTTCTCAGGAGCAACAAATTGTTATCTTGAAATGTTATTTGCTTATCATTGTTATGCAAATGTTGTGGAGGAGTTTTGTCAGAAGTATCACAACTCTGTTGTTCCTCAAAATTCGACATTTATGAGATTAATCAAATGCTTTCGGGGAACTGGATCAGTTGCAGACAGACAGTGGCATGAAAGATCTTACATTTTGATTGAGGCCAAAATGACTGCAGTACATGATGTGTTGCAGCATTCACCTTGAAAGATTCTTAGAAAACTCTCTGCACAGACAGGCATGTCGTATGGTAGTATTTAGACACCAAACAATTACAGCTTCATCTATACCACGTTCATCAAGTTCAGAAATTGAAGCCAGTGGATAAAGAAAACATACTGTGTACTGTAGGTGGGTTTGATCATCTGTTGAACAAAATGGAGTTCACAAGCTGAACAATGTTTTCTTCAGTGACGAAGCATAGTTCCACCTAAGGGGATACATCAAAAACCAAAATAACAGAATTTGGTCATCTGAAAATACTCATGGAAGTTTTTTCACTTAGCTATGCTACCAATTATATATTTGGTTTAATCTTATTATCCAAGTGTAAGCAAACAAAGTTTGCACCTGAAATATTTTCAGGACTGGGGCAACTTGTGGGAAAGGTGGTATAAGTTCTCATCACTTGCCTTAGTATCCCATAATGGAAAGCACATATCCTTGCAGACATGTATAATGCTGTGCATTAAGGGAAAGGTCACCACCCAAACCGGTTTCAACCTTTATTGAAGTCTCATCAGTGGGAGTCAGACCTAGAGGTGGTGATACTAAGGTGGAGTAATGGAGAAGTTATATTTCCATATGCCAGTTGCCAAAATGTGTCACACCTTATTATTAAAATTCTCTGGATTAGAGATGAGTTGATGGAAGTTTTTTCACTTTGCTATACTATCAATTATATATTTGGTTTATATAACTTCTCCATTACATCCACATTAGTATCACTACCTCTGGGTCTGGCTCCCACTGATGAGCCCTCAATAAAGGAAGAAACTGGTCTGGGTATACATTGACATTATATATGTCAAGCATTGATGTAGTGGAATTTTTCAATGAACACTTTATTGGAATATTTCGTACTGGAGGGGTCAGTTTCAATACTAGAGGGATAGGGCAGGTTCGAGGTTTAGAGGTACAGGAGGAGAATGTGTTTCAAATACTTGGTACTCTGGATATCAGTAAAGCTGTGGGTCTGGATGGTATTTCACCACGAGTTTTGAGAGAATGTTCTAGGGAACTGACAGTGCCTTTGACCTGGCTTTTCAAAAGTCTGGCTGCAGAAAAGGTGCCCATGGAATGGAAAGAAGGTAAGATAGTGCCATTGCATAAGGGTGGTAGCAGACTGGAAGTGTCTAATTATAGGACAGTTTGTGTGTCATCAGCAGTTGTTAAGACCTTGGAGAAAGTAGTGAGGGACCGTGTACAGCAGTAGGCAGATGAGGGTGGTGTTATCCGAGAGAGTCAACATGGATTTCTCAATGACATTGTCAGTGGATTGCAAGGGGTTATTCAGTTGTTTGCAGATGATGCGAAGCTGGGAAGGATTATTAGTAATAGTGCAGATGTGGTAGCCCTGCAAGAGGATTTGAAGAAGATAGATAGATGGGTAAATGAATGGGGGTCAGTTTAATGCAGCAAAATGTAAGGTCTTGAGGTTTGGGATACATCGATGGGATGCTCTATACTCTGTGGGAGGAGTTATACTGGAGAAAACAGGGGAGACAAGAGATCTGAGGTTGATGCTTGATAGAAATCTGAAATGTAGGGGACATATTGCAAAGATGGTGAAGTTAACACAGAGGATTGCTGCAATAATGAGAAGGACACTGACCTGCAGAGATAAAAGGGTTATCATTCCGTTGTATAAGTCTCTGATCAAACCACACCTAGACTATTGTTCTCAGATTTGGTCCCCAGGATTTGAAGGGAATAAATGAACTGTGTAAAGGGTACAAAGGCAGATAAGAAAGATGGTTTCAGGACTGTACCATGTTAGTTATGAGGATCGGCTGAGGGAATGTGGACTGCACAGTTTGGTGGATAGAAGAAGGAGAGGTGATATGATTGAGACTTTGAAACTTTGAGAGGTGGTTACAGGGTTGACACTGTGGAGTTCTTTCGCTTGGTTGAACAGCAGGAAGGAGTGATGACAAGAAGCCAGCCCTGGAAGTTACGAAAGGAAACTGTTTGCAAGAGGGTGAGGAGTGGTTTCTTTGCATGGATGCTGGTTGAACCATGGAATGCATTGCCTGATGGAGTGGTGAGAGTGAGAATAGTCAATGAGTTTAAGGAGTGGTATGATAGACTTTGTGTTTCTCAGGGGAGACCTCCCCTCGATGAGTTTTGATAGACTTTATGTTTCTTAGGAAGGACCTCCCACGATGAGTCTTTTGACTCCATGGAAGCCTTAATAATAATAATGATTATTATACTTGCTTTAGTATCCCATGATGGTATGCATTATGGGATACTAAGGCAAGTGATGAAAACTTATACCACCTTTGCCATGACTTGACCCAGTCCTGAAAATATTAGCAGCAGTATATCACATTGGTCGAACTGTACTCCAGGAGATTGATGAGGCCAGGGACTTGGGATTGTTGGTGGATAGGGAGTTGAAGTTTAGGAGTCACATTGCAAAAGCGCCTAAATCAGCTCATCAAATCACTTGGATGCTGAAGAATACTTTGACGAGCAGAGATAAGCAAGTTATTGTTCCTCTGTATTGAGCCTTGATAAGACCCCATTTCAACTACTGTGCCCAGATCTGGTCACCTAGGTTTTTTCTTCTTGATGGGGAGAAGGTTGAGAGGATCTAGAGGCGAGTGACCAAGATGATAGTAGGTTTATGGAATGAACTTTATGAAAACAGGTTGAAGATTTGTGGGTTGCAGAAATTGGTTGATAGGCAGAAAAGGGGAGATATGATTGAGACATTCAAATTGTTGAAGGGTTTCTATAGGATTAATTCAGAGGATATTTTTGAGAACAAAACTAGTGGTGGGAGGACTAGGGACATCCATGAAAGCTGGGCAAGAGTATGGTTAGTAAGGGTGCTAGAGCTGGGTTTTTTACTTTTAGAGTGGTGACTGAGTGGAATAAGCTGCCAGAGTCTGTTGTGAGTGCTATGACAGTGAATGAGTTCAAGGCAATGATAGATACTGTGTGAATGTCGAATAGTTGTGATGGACATGATGTTTAGGGCTTCCCACGATGAGTCTAAGGACCTTTCGAGTCGCCCGTAATAATAAATAATAATAATAAAAAAATAAAGTGCAGGCTAGAAAGGTGACAAGCATTGTAAAGAAAGAAAAGTATGAGAGGAGACTGGCTTGTCAGGCAAAAGTTAATCGAAGGGAATTTTTCAGTTATATGGTAAGCAAGAAAGAAAAAGAATAATTATAGCAAGTTGAAATTGGTGGATAGTCATGGCAGTAGAATAACAGTTGCAAAGGATATAATGGAATTATTGAATGAGCACTTTATCATGTATATCATACTGGTGTAAATGATGTGGTGTAATTTATAGAAGGAAGGTACATATTAGAGAATAGGGGCTGCAAGAATAGAGGTGTAGAAGATGTTGGTTGGGATAGATGTTAATAAGGCTGTGGAAATGGTCAACTTATCACGATGTATTCTTAAGGAATGTGCACAACAGTTTGTTATGCTCTTGACTTGGTTATTTAATGAAAGTCTTGCAATGGGTAGGCAAAATAGTACTACTCCAGAAGCATGGTTCTAGGAGAGAAGTTTCCAATTATAGATCAGTCTGTATAACTGCAATTGTAGTATTCAAGGTATTGGAGAGATTGGTCAGGAATAGAATATAGAATTGGGTTGATGGACATAGCATTCTTTATGATGGTCAGCATGGAGTTGTAAAGGATAGGTCTTGTTCTAGCAATCTGCATTCATTTTATGATAAGGAAATGAGTGTGTTAGATAAGGGAAAATCATACACAGTGTACATGGATAATATACTGATTAGATGGATCAGAGATCGGCTCCCAGAATGATACCAGCAAGTTGTGTATGATGAAGCAGCGTCTCAATAAAAAAAAAAGGAGGGTAACCAGTGGTGTGCCTCAGGGTTCTGTTCTTAGACGGCTGCTGTTTAACTTGTTTGTAAATTATATATCATGTAGACTGACTGGGGATCTTCAGTTGTTTGCTGATGATGCAAAGTTGGGGAGAAATACTAGCAGTACTGCTGATGCTAATTCCCTTTACGAATAAATATTTTTGACTTGGATAAAGGAGTGGGGGAGTTGTAATTTAAATATTATTGAAACTTGCACACCATAAGTGCAAGGTGCTGCATTTTGGAGTGTAGAAATATAAGGTTGTGTACTATACTGACAGTACCATACTGCCAGAAGCAGATGAGATTCAAGATTTGAGAGTGATGGTTCACAGAAGACTGAAGTTCAGAGGGAATATTGCATGTGTTGTGACGATTGTATATCATAGTGCTGTGCTGCTATGATAAGAAGTACTCTAACATGTGGGGATAAGGAAGTGGTTGTGCCAATGTAAAAAGCACTAGTCAAACCAAACTTGGACTATTGAGCTCAAATGTTGTCACCTAATTTTCAGTGTGATGTGAAAACATTGGGAGGGTCCAGAGACAATTGACTAAGACAATATCTGGACTTTGGAATACTGGCTATGGAGAGAGGTTGAAGAAATGTGAATTGCAGTGTTTAATGAATAGGAAGAAGAGAGTTGATATGATAGAGACAGTTTAGTGAGAGGACTTCACTGGATTAATCCAGGTGGGATTATAAAAAGAGAAGAAAGCAAGAGGTAAAAAAAAACCATAAACCATCCCTGAAAGTTATGTAAGAGTGTGGTGAAGAGGGGAGATGTGAGGAGTAGATTTTTTACATGGAGAATTGTCAGTGAATGGAATGTATTACCAGAATGTGTTGTTAATGGAGGGAGAGTTAAGGATTTTAAGATTTGTCATGATAAATATGTTGTCAGTTAAGTGACCTCCTCTGATGAGTCTGCTGACTCCATAGAGGGTGCAATAATAATAATCTTCCTAGGCAATTTTGCTATGAGCAATAACCTAATGCAAATTATACATCTACCTACACAAATTCCTAATAACTGTCTTCCCTCTTCAAATACTCTGGATCTCTTTTTGGCCAGTTATCCTTCTAGATATGATGTAGAGTTTATCTCTCCTCCCTCTCTCTCAGAACAAACAACCTTCCTTAAACCACTCCCAACCTCACATCCTCTGGTAGTAATCAAAGCCAATATCGATGATAGAATTTCTACTCCTTCTTTTCTTAGTCTGACTAATGATTCAGCTAATCCAATCCTAACAATTGCCCCAAATGAATCATAGAAATTATCCTCACTGCATGAAAGCCTTCACTCCTAATACTACCCAAAATCCTCATCTGCTTTTCAAGTCCTGGTTCAACATAAAGTGTGCAAGAGAAAGTGTAGGAGAAAAAAATCATCTTACTGCATCAAGAACTTCAGCTTCATACTCTGTTTATACTACCAAAGCATACAACTAATGCACAATAGTCATCAGCAGATCCAAATCACATTTTATAAATGCCAACAACAGAAAACTTGCCTCCTCCAAAGAGAAGCCATGTCTTCTCATCCCCTGATAAGGCTGATGGATGCTACTTCTACACACTTGTTCTTCCACCTCTCTCTTATCATGATGGTACTACTGTTACTTCACCCAACGATGAGCTGTTCTCCCAGTATCACTCTTTTGCTTGAACTCCTGCATAGATGACCAATTGAAATCACCTCATACCATACCATACCAGAATCAAGCACCGTATCCCTCTTGTTGTTTTTCACACCCTTAGACACTAAAAGGTCTTCTGGTACTGACATCATTTCTCTAATTGTTCTCAAACACCTGTCCTACATCATATCTGCAACTGCTTCTATGTATTAGGATAAGTACAGCTATGCTGGTACTTATCCTAATACACTATCCACCCCATCTTCTGTGAAACAGCCTTCCTTACAAAGTATCCCCAAACCACTACAACTCTTCAAAAAAAAAAAAAAAAAAAAAAAAAATACTCACCTGCCCCCAAGACATGGCACTAATCTTATAGATCCTTTGCCCTCTAAAAAAAAAAAAAAAAAAAAAAAAAAAAAAAAAAAAAAAAAAAAAAAATCCTCACCTGCCCCCAAGACATGGCACTAATCTTATAGATCCTTTGCCCTCTAGTGTATGGGATCAATATAACATATATATATATATGGGAATAAATTTTTAACTTGGGTATATTGTATATTGTATATTAGGATAACCAAGCAATTTTATATGCTTGGTTATTTTAGCTCCTAATCCCAAGCATGCAAACAATTAAGTTTGCGCCTGAAAGAAAGTTCAAGTCTAAAGATGGTACAACACCTGTGCAACTCATTGTAAAGGTGAGTAAAGCTCTGATCACTATTCTTAGTATTTTCCCATAATGTAAAGCACATCTCACTAGAAGATGTATACTGCAATGCATTATGGGTGGGGTCACTACCCAGACCGGTTTCAACCTTTTTTGAGGTCTCCTCAGTGAGTAGCTAGACCCTAAATACCAAGGTTTTAGTAATACAGAGCGTTATCAACTTTACCTATATAAGTTGCAATAAGGTGTATTAAGCTTTAATAAAAATCTCTGGAGGAGATATTGATGGGAATAAATTTTTAACTTGGGTATATTGTATATTAGGATAACCAAGCAATTTTATATGCTTGGTTATTTTAGCTCCTAATCCCAAGTATGCAAACAATTAAGTTTGCGCCTGAAACAAAGTTCAAGTCTAAAGATGGTACAATGAGTTGCACAGGTGTTGTACCATCTTTAGACTTGAACTTTCTTTCAGGCGCAAACTTAATTGTTTGCATACTTGGGATTAGGAGCTAAAATAACCAAGCATATAAAATTGCTTGGTTATCCTAATATCCTAATATATATATATATATATATATATATATATATATATATATATATATATATATATATATATATATATATATATATATATATATATATATATATCATATAGCAGTGCTGGCTGAAGTTTCCCTTATAGTATAACCTGTCAAATTAATAATGGTAGGTCAAGAAAAGCAAATCAAAACTAATTGCCTTTCTGTTCTTAAATTTAAAAGCACTAAAATATTCATTAAAAAAATATCATTAAATAAGTTCATCACAATTTACTAATTGACAAGCTGAAACAAATCTTAAATACTTGATCATACATACTTGATTTCATAACCTGAGGTGGAGCAGTCTCAGCAATGCCACAACTATGAATACTAGAACAGATGACAGAATTGTTCAAACACTGGCATCTTTCACATTGAAGTTCTCGAATTTCACCAGGCTGTTAATCAAAGAAGAAACATTAAAGAAACATAATGTTAGGAAACAATACATCTGTAGTTGAAGTAGCAATAACAAATCTCAATTTTCATGATGATTTTGTAAGTTGTGTAAAGTCATATAAAATAGAGGACTTCATAGTGCCGTATATATTTAAACACAGATGATTAATGAGATGTTATCACTTACAGCTAAGATAGTTCCATCTTTTAGACTACATGTGCAATCCTGAGGTAAAACACATAAGTCCTCGTCTCTTGCCACATAGGGAGATATACAAGAGAGATGCCTACAACCAGCTACACACATGCTGGTTACATATTCATCCTGACAGTGTCCTCTTTGTTCCAAATGATGAAGGAATGATTGACAAGTTTGGTCACAGTGGAATGCACAGTTGTCCCATTCCTCTCCTGGGGGACAAACACCTGTAAAACAAATCACATAGGAAATATTTATATTACTAATTCTTTTGTGTTGTAAAAATGTTAATGTTATCAACATTTTCTTTTATAATAATGGAAATAACAGTGTATGTATCTATAGCGTTAAGTGACCATGTTCATGTATTACTTGAGTAAGAAACTTCAGTTCAATCCAATCTGTGAAAGAAAGAAAGAACATTATTAGGTCTTTTGTAAAGTCACATTAATTCTATAAGTTCATGATACAGGTTGCAGCATTTTCCCTGCAAAACAGCTGATAACTTACAGTTGCCTGTTAAAATTAGGTTCAGTGTTAATAAATTGAGTGCCACAAGTGTTGCAATGAGAAGCAGCAGTGTATTTGAATGGCGTTACAAAAAGCGTTTTTTTTTTCTCCTCCAAATTATATTGTGTAGGTTTGTATAATAATGCTTTTGTGTGATAGTCAATAATTATTGACTGTAATTATTGTACTGTGGTATTGTGGTTCTAAAAGTGTTTGCTTCGGTTGCTATCTTGATTAATGTGGAAGTGCTTGCAATGTTACAAAAATGGTGGCAGTGGCAGCAAAGAAGCATATGCCAGCAGTGCAGAAGATCTCAACTCAGAGATCAAGTTTCTCCCTGGGCAAGATGTGACAATTATTTCATGTATGTGTCTCAAAATGTTAAACATTTATGGAGTGTTAGACTGAATGATAAAAAGTATGTGAGAAGTTTAATGAAAGGCTAGGACATTTGGAGGATGAATGGCAAACAAGAGTGGCTGACTTACAGAGAGAGGGATAGATGAGCTGAAAGAGCAGGGGGAATGTCTGAGGAATGAGATGAGAAGTGTGAAAGATGAAATTAAGTGAATGGAAGAGATGAATGCAAGGCGAATCAGGGGAGGAGTGAGAGAGAGTTATGGGAATGAGAGAAGAGGAGAGAATAGGAACAGTAGTAGTAGAGAGGGATTGAGAGAACGTTATGGGACTGGTAGAAGAAGAGTGAATAGGAACAGTATAAGAGAGGGAGTGATAGAAGAGGAGAAAATGGGAACAGTAGAAGAGAGGGAATGAGAGAGTTGTATGAATGATAGAAGAGGTGAGAATAGGATAAGTGGAAGGAATGGAATGAGTGTCAGATATAGGAATGATAGAAGAGGAAAGAATGGAAACAGCAGGAGAGAGGGAATGCAATGGAGCACCGGGACTAGATGTAGAGTGATGTCAGGAAGGCAGGAAAATAGGGGAGCGCAGAGAGAAACTGTTACAAGAGAGAGAGAGTGAGGGATGCATGTGAGCAATCGAGGAATACGGTGGTAAGAGGTGTAATGTGTGTGGGGACTCAATGATCCGTGGTGTTCAAGACAGGATGCGTGAGGAGTGTTTGCCAGGAGGAATGATAGAAAGTGTGGCTATGGCAATTAAGAGAGGTGAAAAAAAGGAAGGGAAAGCGTGGAAGGAAGGGAAAGTGTGGTGGTGGAGTACTGCTTATGATAAGTGAAGACCTATGTTCCTCTAAGAGTGGAGGCTTTGGAAGGCTGTGACACTAATGATTTTGAAATCATATGGTGTGAGGTGGAGGTGGGCAAGACAGGATATTTAGTGGAATGTTGCTACAGACCAAGGAGTACAGAAGGTGGGGACAAGGAGATGCTGATACAGTTGAGAGTGGCAAGTGCAAGAAGAATGATTGTTATGGGAGATTTTAACTACAGAAGTATAGATTGGGGAAAGGACGATGCATGTAGCAATAAGGGAATGGATTTTCTAGAATTCATGAGGGACAAATGTCATAGGCAACATGTAACAGAGGGAACAAGAGGTTCCAGAGTTTTGGATTTGGTTACAGCATTTGAAGAGCTGATAATAACTGAGATGACATCTCTCCTTCCAGTTGGAGAGAGAGTGACCATATGGTTTTGACTTGGAAAATGAAGAGACATGCAGGAGTATCAAAAAGACGGGAACGTATGTGGAATTATAAAGCAGGTGATCATAATAGTCTTAGATGTCGACTTGGGGAAGTTTGGTGGAGGGAGGAATTGAAAGGCCAGGATATCATTAGTACTTGGGAAATTGTGAAGGAATATTTTTTATAAGCAATGGTAAGCTGTATCACACGAGTGAAGAGGAGGAGGACACAATTTTGAGTAAAGTGGATGACAAATAATCTTAAACAGGAGCAACATGCGAAAAAGAGGCTATGGAAGAAATATAAGGAGACAGGTGAAGAGAAGATGCATGAAGAATATAAGACACAGGCCAGAAGAGTGACTAGTATGGAAAGGAAGGCAAAACTGGAATATGAGAAAAGATTGGTCCTTAGATCCAAGGAAAATCCTAGGGAATTTTTTAGCTATGTGGCCAGTAGGGGAATAAATGACTGTGGAAGAATGATATTGTGGGATAAAAATGAGAATAGAATGACTGATGCAGAGGACATAGTGGAATTGTTCAATGAACACTTTATTGGAGTATTTCATCCTGGAGGAGTCAATTTGAATACTAGAGGGATAGAGCAGGTTCGAGGTTTAGAGGTGCAGGAGGAGAGTGTGTTCCATATACTGAATATGCTGGATGTTAGTAAAGCTGTGGGACTGGATAGTATTTCACCACGAGTTTTGAGAGAATGTGCTAACTAACAGTGGTCTTGACCTGGCTTTTCAATGAAAGTCTGGCTGTGGAAAAGGTGCCCATGGAATGGAAGGAAGGTAAGATAGTGCCATTGCATAAGGACAGTAGCAGACTGGAAGTGTCTAATTATAGGCCAGTTTGTGTGTCATCAGTAGTTAGTAAGATCTTGGAGAAAGTAGTGAGGGACCATATACAGCATTGGGCAGATGAGGGTAATGTTATCAGTGAGAGTCAACATGGATTTGTGAAGGGGCGCTCTTGTTTTAGCAATATGCTAGCCTTTTATGATAAAGTTACCAGAGCATTAGATGAGGGAAAGGCATATACTGCCATTTTCCTAGACTTAGAAAAGGCATTTGTCAGGGTGCCATATGATAAGCTGATATTCAAGTTGCAGCACATGAGTCTGGATGTCAGATTGGTCAACTGGATTCAGGATTGGCTGTCAAATAGGTATCAGAGAGTTGTGTATGGTGGAGCAATATCAAGGAGGCAGAAGGTTACAAGTGGGATTCCACAGGGCTCAGTACTAGGACCTATATCGTTTAACCTTTATATCAATGACATTGTCCGTAGATTGCAAGGGATATTCAGTTGTTTGTGGATGATGCAAAGCTGGGAAGGGTTATTAGTAATAGTAAAGATGTGGTAGCCCTGCAAGAGGATTTGAATGAGCTAGATAGATTGGCAAATGAATGGTGGTTTCAATTTAATGCAGCAAAATGTAAGCTCTTGAGGTTTGGGACACATCGAAGGGATGCTACATACTCTATGGGAGGAGTTAAACTGGAGGAAGTAGGAGAGACAAGAGATCTGGGTTTGATGATTGATAGAAACCTGAAATTTAGGGGACATATTGCAAAGGTAGTGAAAGTAATAACACAGAGGATTGCTGTAATAATGAGAAGGACACTGACCTGCAGAGATAAAACATTTGTCATTCTGTTGTATAAGACTCTGATTAGACCACACTTAGACTACTGTTTTCAGATCTGGTCTCTAGGATTTGAAGGGGATAAATTAATTGTGGAAAGGGTAAGAAGTTGGATAACAAAGATGGTGTTGGGACTGTACAATGTTAGTTATGAGGATTGGCTGAGGTAGTGTGGACTGCAGAGTTTGGTGGATAGAAGGAGGGGTGATATGATTGAAACTTTTAAAGTGTTGAGAGGTGGTTGACACTGGGGAGTTCTTTCGCTTGGTTGAACAGCAGGAAGGAGTCATGACAAGGGGCCATCCCTGGAAGTTATGAAAGGAAACTGTGAGAAAGAGGGTGAAGAGTGGTTTCTTTGCATGGAGCGTGGTTGAACTATGGAATGCACTGCCTGATGGAGTGGTGAGAGCGAGAATGGTCAATGCATTTAAGAAGTGGTATGATAGACTTTGTGTTTCCTAGGAGGGACCTCCCTCAATGAGTCTTGATAGACTTGTGTTTCTTAGGAAGGACCTCCCACGATGAGTCTTTTGACTCCATGGAGGCCTGAATAATAATAATAATAATTCCAAAATTGAGAACGGTGTTACCAGGAATAATCAGGAAATGAACAGGCGTGCTCGCAGTGGTAAATAAGAGAAGAGAAGTAATGTGGAAGAGTTTAGGCAAGAGTTAATGAAAATGAAGAGTCAAGTTAAATGTGTGGAGTAGGAAATTCAACGTTTAAAGAAGAGCTTAGCTGGTCTAAATGAGAAGGCAATTATTAATAATAAGAAGAAGCAAATATCTAAAGATGATAGGATTGCTTTACATGGTGACTCAATAAGTGATAAAAGATAAAGGGCACAAGATATATTTTACAGGTGGTATAATAAAACAAATATCAGAATCTTTGTATGGAAGGAAGGAATGGGAGTCAGAATTTGTGGTAGTGGTTGCCACAAATGACTTACGTAGTGAGACAAAGAATGTGGAAAGAAATTTGAAGAAGTTGGCAGGAAGTGAAGAAGAATAATAGTGTCATTGGGAAAGTGGTTAGGTTTTGCCCAGATATGACAAGAATGAACTGAGAAGGAGAGCAAAGATACTGAATTGTATCAGGCAGAGTGTATTCAATTTGTGAATGTATGGAATGAATTCAAAGGAAAGTTAGAATGGTTCAAAACTAATGGAATGCATTTGAATGGGTTTAGTGTTGGTCATTTGAAGCAATTGTTGTTTACTAGAGTGCACAGGGTTCATATGAAATTAGTACCACTAAGAGTAAGAGGTTGAGAAGCAGGTTGTGGAGAATGGGAAGAGGATGGATACAAAGGTGAGGAAGTGATTATAGCAGAACAAATTGATGCAGTGCAAAATGGTGGGGATCATAAGAATATAAATGAAAATCAGGGCTAGGATCAGGGAAACAGACATAGTCAATGAATAGAGAAGTATCAGAAATAACAGGCCTGAGTTTGTAGCATTGCTTGAATCAGTATGATCAAAGATAATTGGCATAAATTAAAGATGCCAATAAATTCTATTCTTGGTTTCATCCTTTATCCAAGTGTAAGCAGTGAAGTAACTTCATGACTGGGCTACGTGTATATAGTGGCTAATGACTTCACATCAATTGCCTTAGTATTCCATAATGCAATGCACATATCCTTACAGACATGTATAATGCTATGCATTATGGGAAAGGCCACTGCTCACACTACTTTTGACCTTTATTGAGATCTCATCAGAGCCAGACTGAGAAGTGATACCAAGGTTGAAGTAATGCAGAAGTCATATTTCCATATACAAGTAGTCAAAAGTTGTCATTACTTATTACTAAAATACTCTGGATTAGAGGTAGATGTTGAAAGTTTTTCACTTGGTTATATTATAAATTAGCCTCTAAGTAGCCCAGTCGTGAAGTTACTTCATTGCAAACTTTATTTGCTTACACTTGGATAAAGGATGAAACCAAGAATAGAATTTCTTGATATCTTTAATTTACAGTATAACCAAGTGAAAAAACTTTCAACAAAATTGGTATAAGTGAAACTTCTTTGACTGAGAATGATATACTATCAGGACTTGAAATGATAGGATACAGAATTTTCCAAAAGGACAGGAAGATGAAGAGAGGGGGAGTATTGTTAATGGTAGCAGAGGGATTGTGACCTTCAAGAGGTGAAGTAATAAATAGTTGTATGTGTGAATACTTTGAAGCCGTTTGGTGTAAAGTTAGATCAATAGAGTAGCATATCTAATAGAATGCTGTTATAAGTCAGGAAATGTGAAGAGTATTGATTGTGAAATGTTTAGACAAATTGGTTGGGCAGTAAAAGGAAGATTTTAATTATAGGAATATGGATTGGAAAGAAGAGATAGTAAGTAACAAGGAGAGTGAATTTTTTGAGTTTATGTGGGATAACTATCTAAAGCAGCATGTGGTGGAAGCAACACTAGGTTTACTGGTGTTTGATTTGGTGATATTCTTATGTGATGTAGTTATGAATGAGGTATCAACACTGCCACATGTTGGTGAAAGTGATCATGAGGAATTGCTGGCCTGGTTGGCTGAGTGGTTAGTGCATCTGCTCTCCAGCTAAAAGGCTGCAGGTTCAAATCCTGTTCTGGGCATGGATGTTTATGATTATCTGTGAAAATACTAGTGGTGGTGGTGGGAAGTAGATGGTGCTGGTATAGGTTATGATGTTAGTTGCAGTTCACTGTAGTTGGTGAATGGAGGGTGGAGACAGAGAGAGAGAGAGAGAGAGAGAGATGCAGTAGGTGCCCTCCCTCGATGAGTCTTTGAACTCCCTGGAGGTGTCACATAATAATAATAATTATTATTATAAGAAGCTTCATAGTCAACTAGCATCAATACATTAGGTTGATGAATTGTGTTGAAAAGATGTTGATAGTGTATGGGAAGTGATAAGGCAGTATCTAACACAAGCAATGCATAACTGCATAAATAGAGTAGGAGTGAAATGGATGAATGGTGAAATCAAGCAAGTAGTGTTACAAAAGAAGTTATGGAGGAAGTACAAGACAGTCTGCAATGAACAGATGCATGAAGAATATAAAGCACAGGTCAGAAAAGTGGCAACCATGGTTTAAAAAAAAGAAAAAGTAAAAAGTAGAATATGAGAAGAGATTAGCACAGCTCAAAGCTAATCCAAGGGAATTTTTCCTGGTATTTGGCAAGCAAGAGGAAAAATAATTATGGCAGATTGATTCTGGTGAATAGTTATAATAGCAGAGTAACCACAACAAATGATATAATTATTATTATTATTATTACTATTTAGGCCTCCTCCAAGGAGTCAAAAGACTCATCGCAGGAGGTCCTTCCTAGGAAACAAAAGCCTATCAAGACTCATCGTGGGAGGTCCCTCCTAGGAAACACAAAGTTCATCATACCACTCCTTAAACTCATTGACTGTTCTCACTCTCATCACTAAGGCGTTAATAAATTTAGTTTAATTCTTTATTTAGTTTAATCCTTTATCCAAGTGTGAGCAAACAAAGTTTGTGCCTGAAAGTATCTTCAAGACTGGGGTAAGGTGGTACAACACCAGGGCAACTCGTTGCAAAGGTGGAGCAAGCTACCAACAATCCTGTCAGTATCTCCTATAATGCAAAACACATCTCCTTGCGGATATGTCTAATGTTATGCATTAAGGGAAGGGCCACTACCCAGACTAGTTTCGACCTTTATTGAGGTCTCTTCAGTGGGAGCCAGGCCCAAGCTGAGATACCAGGCAGAAGCATTCGCAGGTCATCTCTACCTATAGGAGTTGCCAAATGGTGTGCCACCCTTTTTTAATAAATTACTCTGGATTTAGAGAAAGATGTTGAAAGTTTATTTTTCACTTGGTTAGAGTATAATAAATTTAGTTTAATCCTTTATCCAAGTGTGAGCAAACAAAGTTTGCGCCTGAAAGTATCTTCAAGACTGGGGTAAGGTGGTACAACACCAGGCAAACTCGTTGCAAATGTGGAGCAAGCTACCAACAATCCTGTCTCAGTATCTCCTATAATGCAAAACACATCTCCTTGCAGATATGTCTAATGTTACGCATTAAGGGAAGGGCCACTACCCAGACTAGTTTCAACCTTTATTGAGGTCTCTTCAGTTGTACCACCTTACCCCAGTCTTGAAGATACTTTCAGGCGCAAACTTTGTTTGCTCACACTTGGATAAAGGATTAAACTAAATTTATTATACTCTAACCAAGTGAAAAATAAACTTTCAACATCACTAAGGCTGTTGGAATGGATAACATATATACATACATAGTTTATTCACAATATGATACAATGTGAAAAGGGAAAAGAGATTTATATTAAAAATTAAATATTGCAAATTGTGGTCTTCCAAGCCTCTCTATCTTGAGCTAACTGGTAGATATCAGATGGACAGTTCAGCCTACTGATGGTTTCACATATGTATTGCCAAAATTGTTTGCATGGTCTTCCTCTACTGAGCTTGCCATCTTCTGGTTTGTAGGATGAGGGATTCCAAAAAGGGAAAGACTTCAGGATGTCTGAGTTGATGCCCACGCCATCTGAGTAGTAGTTTTTTGACTATAGTGACAAATGGTTCTTGTTTAGCCATATTTAGCACAGCAGAGTTAGTGATGCAGTCCGTCCAGGTGTATCCAAGGATCAGTCTGAGACATGTAGTTCCAAAGGAGTTAATTAGATCTGTAGTTTTTTTGGGTGTTTATTGTCCAGGTTTGAGAACTATTCAAGAAGATGGATCTACTGGTTGCATGGTATAGTCTTAATTTTGTCTTTAATGAACTAATGATGATTTCCAGATGGGGCGGAGTTTGTTATGGAAGCCTAGAGCCAGCTGTTTACATTTTCTGATATCATTTTCTGTATTGCTGATGTACGATCCAAGGTATCAAAAGTCCTTTACTCTTTCTAAGGGTTTATTGTTGATATGAAGTATAAAGTTTTCACAACCTATTGAGAATGCTTTGGACTTTTGGATGTTGATCTGCAGACCAATAAGTTTAGCCTGTGCCTCTAGTAGACTAAGATGTTTTTGAGAAGGATGACATATCACCACGTATTTTTAAAGAATGAGTCTTGCAGTGGGTAAGGTTCCTAAAGTTTCCAATTATAGACTGGTCTGTATATCTGCAATTGTGATCAAAGGGTAGGAAAAATTGGTTAGAAATAGAATACAGAATTGGAATAATGAACTTATGATGGTCGGCATGTTTTTTGAAGGGAGAATCACATATAGTGGCATTCTTGGACTTTGCAAAAGTAATTGATAGATTACCACATGATAAGTTGGTGTATAAGCTGCAGAGGATAGGAATAGATAATTTATTGGCTAGATGGATCAGGGATTAGCTCTCTAAACGATACCTGCAAGTTGTGTATGATGGAGCTGTGGCTTAGAAAAGGAAGGTGACCAATGGCATGCTTTGGGGGTCTATTCATGGGTCTCTACTGTTTAACTTGTTTGTTAATGATATTTTATGTGGATTAACTGCAGATCTTCAACTGTTTGGAGATTCTACCTAACTTCGTATCTTACGAAGTTAGGTAAAATTATCAGGAGTAGTAATGATTTTAATTCTCTGTGGGAAGATTTGAATAGACTTTTAGCTTAGGCAAATGTAGTTGCAATTTTTAATGTTAATAAACGCAAGGAATTACATTTTGGGATACATAAATATAAGGCTAACTACTGTATTGGTGGAGTTGTGCTTCAGGAAGTGGATAAGATTTGGGATGTTGGAGTGATGGTGGACAATAGACTGAAATTCTGAGGGCACATCGCATATGATGTAAAGACTGCACATCGTATTATTGCTATAATAAAAAGTACATTGACATGTAGGAATAAGGAGGAGGTGGTGCATCTGTATGAGGCATTGGTCAGACCACATATGGACTGTTCTTCTCAGATTTGGTTACCTAGTTTTCATTGTGATGTTGAAACACTAGAGAGGGTTCAAAGACAAATAACCAAAGTGATATCAGAATTCTGGAGTGTAGGTTATAAATAGCATTTGAAGAATGTGGACTGCAGAGGTTGGTAGACAGGAGGAAAAGAGAAGATATGATAGAGACAGAGGCCTTCCAGTTAGTTAAGGGATTAATCTATCAGATTAATACAGAAGAAATTATAAAAAGAGTGGATGTTAAGATGAGAAGAATGAGAGGTCATCTCTGGAAGTTGATGTGTTGAAGAATACAGTGAACTTTTTATGTGGAGAGTTGTGAGTGGAATGCATTGACTGAGTGCATTGTGATTATAGATACTGTAAATAACTTCAAAGCAAACTATGAGAGACATGTTGCTGGTTGAGTGGGCCTCCCATGATGGGTCTGCTGACTGAATGGAGGTTACTAAATAATAATAATAATTCCTCAACAAGCACAACAGGGCATATTACAAGAATGTAAAGCTGATGAAACACTATCAAAACTTATGTAAAACTATTTGTACACTGAAATGAGAAAATATATTTTTAACATAATATATCACCTGTAACAGTGGGGTCAGAAGAATAACATGAACACAGGTCAGAAGAATAGCATGAATGCAACCTTCAGAGGAAAAAAAAAAAAATTGGGTTTGATTCTCATCATGGAGTGAGAAGGCATTATAAGAGATTTTCAAATGAAGATGACTCTCATATAGAGGTAGGAGGGTTGTTTTTTTTTCTGAAGTTCAGATTATTTCTTTTGCAAAATAGGAAAGCCAGATAGAAAACACAGAAATATTAGACAAAATTACTTGGAAAGGATGAGCAGAGTGTTGGAGGATTATAATGAGTCTCAGAATTCCATAGAGGTTTCATATACTAATAATGCTACAATTGTTATATCTGAGAGAACAGTTGTCTGAGATCATTCAAATTAAAATCTGCAAATTACGATATACTTCAAAATCTGCAAATTATGATATACTTCATTGCTCATTCTTTGGGATAGTTACATACAAGAGGAAGATATAGAAATGTTCCCACTTTTGGGAGAATTTTTGATTATTGCTGATGTCAACAAGAAAATCATAATCAACATAATAAGTAAACATTTAAGGGCATTAGCTGAAAACTTTAATAATTATTTCCCTGAAAATAAGGATCCTCATAAAGGTAACCTCTGGATTAATAATTCCTTTAGATATAAAATCATGCACACTTGATCCTCGTGAAAAAGAAAAGCTGATTAAGTTGTCTTCTGATGTCACTCTGGTGTCCAGACATAAAATGCAATCATTCTCAATTTTGAATATCACTCGAAAAAGAATATCCATCTCTGAGTTATAAACCTATCAAATCGTTGGTAGTTTTTTAGACTTCCTATTTTTGTGAAAAGACTCTTTCAGCCATGTCAGTAACAAAAACCAAGAAACAATGCTCCAGTCATGTATATACCTCTAAGCAGCAGCAGATGTCGCACTAGCTAAAAATTGTAATTTTATAACATCGGATTTAATAAATAAAATACTATATACAATGGTTTATGTTTCTGTCTTAGCCATACACGAAATATTTCTCCTATTTTCCCCAGCCCACAGGTGTATAAAGATTGAAGAACGCTGCACTAAACATCGAATATCACTCTACATATTACTGATTTCAATTTTCATTTTCAATAACTGTTTCATCAAATCTTGCATTCCAATGATTTCATTCTCTGTCACTCCTGCAGTCTTGCTACCTCTCATTATGCCGCACCTTACTTTTGTTTTTTCATTCATACTTTCTTTCTTTGCCTTATCACTATCTTTCACTTCTGCATTTTTATATTCTTTTACTCTCTCAGTTTCACTAACTTTCATTTCATTTCCATTTCTTTCATTTATGCATTTTTTATCTTTTATTATTATTAAACAAGACCTCATGAAGTCAAAGACTCATCTAGGAGGTCCTTTTATCTTACACACACATCTCATCATACCATGTCTTAAACACATTCAAACTACTTGCAGACACCACGCTCTCAGGCAAGGCATTCCAATCACTCACAACTCTGCACGAAAAAAACCTGCCTCTCACTCCCTTACTCACACCCTCCTTATACAGTTTCCAGGGATGACCTCTAGTTCTCCCCTGATCTCCCACTATTCTCTGTAGAACTTCTCCACCATTGATCCTATAACAACCCCTTACCAACTTGTAGGTCTCTATCATATCTCCCCTCTTCCTTCTCTCCACGAGACTCTGCAAATTACATCTTTTCAATCTTTCCTCATACTCAACATTCCAGAGGTTAGAAACTACCTTAGTCAGTCGCCTTTGGACCCTTTCCAACATCTCTTCATCCTTCTGAAAACCCGGTGACCAAATCTGGGCACAATAGTCCAAGTGTGGCCTAATCAAAGCCTTATACATTGGAACAAGTATCTCCCTACTTCTACATGTCAGTGTCCTCCGCATCATTCCCAGAAGTCTTTGTGTTGTCTTCACAATTTTGGCGATGTGTCCCCTAAATTTTAGATCCTTATCCACTATCACCCCCAGATCTCTTATTTCCTCTACTTCCAACAATATATTCTCACCAAGCATAAATTCTGCATCCCATCTTTGTTTTCCAAATTTTAAAACCTTACATTTTGCAACATTGAACTCACATCCCCATTTGCTTGCCCAATCACTCAATTATTCAAGTCTTCTTGCAAGGCCACAACATCTTCACTACTCTTTATGGTTCGTCCCAACTTTGCATCATCTGCAAACAACTGAATATCTCCATCCAAATCTTCACCAATATCATTAATATATAAGTTAAATAGTAATGGCCCTAAAACAGACCCCTGAGGCACTCCACTAGTGACTTTCCTTTTCCTGGATATTGCACCCCCATACACAACTTATTGATACCTATCAGATAGCCAGCCTCCAATCCAATGCACTAATCTAATATCCTACCCCATCTTCTCTAGTTTGACTGTCAACTTATCATGAGGTACTCTATCAAAAGCTTTTGCAAAATCCAAGTATATTACTGTGTATCCTTCTCCTCTGTCCAAGGAAGCAGTCACTTTATTGTAATAAGTAAGTAGATTACTAAAACATGACCTCCCTTTAGCAAATCCATGCTGTCCATCAAAGATTATACCATTGTTGTCAACCCAACTCTGGATCCTAGTTCTCACAAGCTTCTCCAACAACTTAACCACAACACCTGACACACAGATAGGCCTATAGTTTGATGCTTGAGTTTGATCACCTCCTTTATGAAGTGGCACAATCTTGCCCTCCTTCCACTCTTTAGGAACTTGACCAAGTGCAGGACTCGTATTAAAAAAATATGTCAAGGCAGGTGACAACTCTCTGGCACACTCCTTCAGAATACGTGGTGATATATTATCAAGTCCCACAGCCTTATTTACATCTAGTTTACTCAACTCCCCAAACACCTCTCGCTCACTTACAGTCAGTCTCTCCTCCCCATCATCAACTGCTCTTAATCTCTCCATGAAGTCACATTCACAAGATTGAAAGATCTTTATGAATTGCTCATTAAGTATCTCCACAACACATTCTGCAACAGCTGTCTTTATACCATTTCTTCCAATCAATGTCATCCTTCCATAATCATTCTTTCTTTTGCTGGCTACATATCGAAAGAACTCCCTAGGATTCTTTTTGGCTTCATTAGCTAACTGCTGTTCATACCTCTCTTTAGCTACTCTCACCAACCAAGTCACTCTCCTTGCCTGGTCTTTGTAGAACTCATGAAATTGGTTACTTCCACTTCTCTTATGCTGTCTCCACAATGCCTTTTTTTTCTGTATTGCATGCTTAATCTCTTTATTCATCCATCTCACACCTACCTTATTTAACCTTCTCACCCGTGGTATACATTTAGACATTGCATCTACTAAATAGTTTTTGAAAATCCCCCAAGCTGCATTGATCTCTTTTCCAGCTAACTCCTCATTCCATGCTACATCTGCAAGCTGTCTCCTGAGCTCTTCATAATCACCCAACTTGAAGTTCCACATATACCCTTTTTTCACAGGGGTCCTTGCACTGCTGGCAACCACCCAGGTAATCACCTCATGGTCACTTTCACCAATTGGTGGATGATTTGACACCTCATTTATAAGGGTCTTGGATTTGGTCATCTCATCGGAGGATGTAATTATAAATGAGGTGTCAAATGAGGTGTAGTTATCCCTCAAAATCTCAAGAAACTCATTTTCTTTACTTCCAGTCGCTATCTCTTCATTCCAGTCTATATTGCCATAATTAAAATCACCCATAATGATCACCCTTTTCTTATTTGCTTGGCTTATTTGACTATACATTTCACTATCACCACCATCCACATTACCAGGTCTATAACAACATCCCACCAAGTATTTGATTCTATTCACCTCTATCTCACACCATACTGCCTCAAAACCACTGGCCCTATTTCCCTCTTGCATCTCTACCTTGTATGGACATAACTCTTTCTCTATCATCAATAGCACTCCCCCTCCCTTTTTATCCCTTCTATCCTCACGAAACACATCATACCTTTCCATCTCTATTCCTGTCAGGATGTCGTCCTCATCTAACCATGTCTCACTTATTCCAACAATCTCTGGGTACACAGACACAATTAGTGCAACCATTTCATCCGCCTTATTTCTTATGCTTCTAGCATTGGTATACAAACACAACAACTCGTTTCTGGATCTACAGCTAGTTCCACTGATATCATTCACTCGATGTGCTCTCTCCATGCTGGACTGGGGCCATTTCTCTTTCTGCCTCTTCATTTTAGAACCCTTTGCAACAACATCTGTTTCCTCTTGATCCCTGGTCATCCCATTACTTTCCTGCCTACACATGCTCTCACCTCCTCTTGGAGCATCCACCTTTCTCACGCTGTGTATCCCTGTCCACTCTGGGCCTCCCCGTTTCCCTGCTCCTCTTGCACACCCATTCTCTCATTTTCTATACTCATACCACTCACCTCTCCATTCATTTCCACTTCTTCAATCTCTCCTGTCTTACTCTCCTGCTCTTCCACATCACTCCCCTCTCGATCTGATTCATTTTCTCTATTCACTTCTCTACCTTCCAGCAGCAGTCTCTCCAAGCGACTCACACCATAACCACTCAAATGCAGTCCATTGCTCCCATACAGCTCACTTCGTCCCTCAAACTCATTCCATACATTAACAAACTGTACTCCCATCTCCTCACACATTTCAGCCAGAATACCATTCATAATCCTTGCTCTCCGCCTCATTTCACCACAATCATACCTAGGCAACACACTGACCACCCTTCCTGTCACACTATTCTCTTTTATCTTTCCAAGCAGTCTCTTGACATTCATTTTGACATGCTCTTTGTTCTCTCTCAAATCATTTGTACCAATTAATACAATTAACTCTTTTGCTCGCTCCCGCCTCATATCCAATACATCAATCACTCTACTTATTTTACCGCCTGGAAAACATACCTTGTGCATTTTATCCTCTAGCACACCTTTAATAATGGAGTCGCCATACAACGCCACTCGCTCATCTTTCGTTAACTCTTTCATGCCATCATGATTTATTTTAATAGTTTTGACCTGAATTCTCTTAATTTCATTCCACATCCATTTCATTTCTTGCCTCATCCAATCTAATTCACTTTCCGAACCTTGCGACACATTCTCTCTATCATTAAATCTTTCTAACTTTCTAACTCTCAACCCCCTCTTCTCACATTCCCTCTCATTCATCCTTCTTTGTTTCTGTACTTTCGGTCCAACATACATCCAACTTTCAGTATCATTCTTCTCACTTCACTCTCATTTATCTTTCTTTGTTTCCGTACTTTCGGACTAACATGCGTCCAACTTTCGCTATCATTCTTCTCACTTTTACTGTCATTCATCTTTCTTTGTTTCAGTGCTTTCGGTCCAACATGCGTCGAACTTTCGCCATCATTTATTCTTTCGATTTTTTTTACTTGCGATTTCTGCATTATGCAAGTTCTACTTTCATTCATTCTCTCAATTTCGTTTCTTTCCACCTCACTTTCGTCCCTTTTAACATCCGTTACGGTTGTCAAATCGCTCTTTTTCTTTTTTCCTGATTTTTTAACATTTATTATCTTCTCTTTCTCACCATCCTTTTCTTTCAAACATGCAATCGCGACACAATCGGTACTAGCACTTTCTGTCATCAATTTCATATTCGCATTCATTAGTTCTTCGTTCAGGTCACACTTCGCACACACCCTTCTTCCATCTGCACTAAACATCCACAAATCATTTATGTAATCGAAGGAATACATATAACAGACCTCACACTTAACGAAACGACTGAAATCTACATTCAAATCATGGAATGACAATGCCGCCGCCATTTTTTTTTTTTTTTTCTCTCTGCCGGTTACTAGGTCTAATAATAACGATTTCGTAATTTAGTTTAGACAAGAAAAAAACCCACACTAATAATACCGGTAGCGTACAACGTTTACAGCCGCTCTTACTCAAACAATTATGCATATATACTTAATTATTCCTAGTAAAAACTTATCTGAATCAGGAGCTCTTCAAAACACGTCCGCAGCACTTGGCCCACTAGCGCCCCCAATTTTCAATCTGTTTCGGTCTAATAATATATCATACTTCTTACAAATCCAATATCCATCATCTTAATAACTTACTTATGATTAACTAAATTCTTCTTGCTATATACTTGAGTAATTAATTATGCACTCACTCAAAGTTCACTTATATAGTGAATTTATCTTTCAACATAAGATTGGTATTAAACCTGGTATTAAACAAAGGGTTTTTACTATCTCTTGGTTTTTGCCTTGTCTCTAATGAGAACCAACAGTTTGAAACTATTATCAGGCCGATGAAACCTTAAGCATTAATAAGAGGTGAACATGTGGAATTCTGGGCACAGTCTGTTTCTTAAGTAGTGCAAACCAAGGTAACTCTAATACTAAAGGTTACATTCACATAAGTGTTCTGGTACAATGTTGTTATTAGGCTAGATTGAGGGCATGCAGCCTGCAAAATTTAGTGGAGAGAAGACAAAGGGGGTGGGGAGGTGGATAGTGTGATTGAGATATTTAAGCTGTGAACAAGGACAATCCCTGGAGTTTGCAAAAGAAAAAAGGTGCAAGTAGTAATAGGAGCATGGAATACATACATTGCCTGAGAAAATGATGAAAGTTAAACAGTGGATAAATTTAAGGAGTGGTACAACAGTTAGTGTTGAGCAGCACCGACTTCTCATGATGAGTTTTATGACTCTGCAGAGGTCAAGAAAGTAATAATAATTAAATAATACATTGGTATCTGAACCTTTCATTGAAACAGTTAATATGAAGTCTCTTAAACCTTGATAATGTTATAGTATTGTAGTAACCAGTAATCCTGAGGAACCTTCTTTAGAGTTGTACGATGAGTGGATATATTTTTCTCTTTTTTTATTTATTTTATATTAAAATTAGAAATCAACCACATGCAAGAGCACATCATGCCTACTGTGCAAAGCAAAGATGGCAGCAACAAAGGCCAATGATGGAGGAGCACCTTGTCTTTCCAGCATAACACTGTTGAATGCCGACAAACTTAACGATAACATAAAGCTGCAGCTGCAAAATTGATGTTACCAATAAAAAAAAAGGGGTTATTCATTTCTGTTGCCACTGGCTACATACTTCCTGTGCAAAAATAGATGAATTGGCACACAAGCTATTTATAAATCTCAACCAGTTCTTCTTCTGTTCACTGTCCTCCCTTCTGTAAAATAGCTTCTGAACTTAGATAAATGAGTCAAAAACCTCGAATAGTACCTTAACATTATGAACGAAACTTTCTCCTTCAGAATCCGAATGCTGGAAGCTAAGCTCGAACTACTTGACAATTGGTGCTGCAATGCAAGTGTGCCCTTGCTGGTGAATGAACTCTATGACATAATCACATCAACACTACACAACTCAATCAAAGCCAAAACCAAGAAATTCAATGTCAATATTTTGAACTTTCCAATGGAAAGTAGCAAATCACTCAAAGATGACATCAGCAAATTAGCAGGAGTGCAACTTTGGTTCTAGAAATATTGTCAGGTGCCATCATTTCAGACCCATAATAAAAGAAAGGACAGAACAAACTTTCCATGCCTTATGAAAGTGACTTATGACATGCCAACAAAGACAATTTCCCCCAACTGCACATACAAACTTGATGTGACCTAACTTTTGCCCAGAGAGAAAACAAGAGAGAGAAAACCTTCAAAAACAACTTAAAGAAAAATGTCGAAATGGAGATAACAGTTGGATCATCAACTAAAAACAAGTTAAATTAGTGCAAAAATCAAGTCACACCACCATTGGAGAGCAGTATGAAGGAATTGCATGTGAAGTGTGCAAGACTCTTCAGGTCAAATATATGTCCCACAGAATCTTGTATATCCACTTCACTAACATCTGTTGACTCAACCATCTTCGGTCTATCTAATCTTACCTACTCTTTTTGGCAGGAAAAATTTCACCTCCCCCGCCTCAGCATTATTCATCTCAACCTTCCAAACCACACACTCTTTAATTCCTTTTGACCCAAGGATGGCATCTGCACATATATATGCTCTGACATACTCTGCCAGAGAACATCCAACCTAGAATCACCAACTTTGACCTCCTTTGGTTGAAAATATCCCTTAACAACTCACCCAAATTCATCTGCTGTCTCTACTGCTTCCCTAATGCCACCAACCACTCTGAGCTCTTTAATTTCCTCTCCTTAAAAATTGATTTTCTATTCCAGTTGTACAGATAGATCTTGCAGGCAGAGATTCTTTACAAGAATTGTTCTCATGCCATCCAGAATACCAGATAACTCGAACCACTCCCCAAAACACCATAGATCTCTTCCTCACCAATGACCCTTCCAAATACACAATGAATGTAGTGGGACCCTCTAGGTAATTCTGACCACAATTTAGTGCTCATCTCCTTCCCAATGCAACAATGTTTACACAGCCACTCCCATATAAGAAGAGATGATTGGAAAACGTGGATGCTTAGAGAGCGTTTGAGGACAGAAAGGAGCTATATGCAAGAGACTGCTTGCATTTGAATGAGGAAGGACATAGGCATCTGAAGAGATTGCTGTTTTCTGAACAAGTTGGTGCATCATCAATGCCAGGAAACTAGAATTACCAGGGTAGATGGTAGTAGGGGTGGCCTCCTGCGGGAATGGGTGCTTGTGGGAATGGGGGAACAACATCAAGTAACACTGAATCAAATGGAGTCTAGAGGAGATAATGATAGGTATAGAAGCAGTGACATTTTTATGCTTTGTACTAATGTCAGGAGTAGTATCTGGAATAAAGGAGATGAATTGGTATCATTGATAGCATCAGCCTGGCCAAAGATTACTGGGATCTCTGAGACATGGTTGATGGAAGATGATATAATAACAGGAAGAGAAGTAGCAGGGTACAGCATTTTTCAGCAGGATAGGAAGGGAAAATGCGGTGGTGGAGTACTGCTTATGAAAAGTGATGACTATGTCATTTCAGAGTGAAGGCTTTGGAGGGCAATGACACTAATAGTTTTGAAAGCATATGGTGTAAAGTAGAGGTGAGCAAGACAGGATATTTAGTGGGATGTTGCTATAATCACTGTGGGATCACTATAATCATGCTCTCTGCTCCTTGGAGCCAAGGAGCAGAGAGTGTGGAGAGCAGGAGATGTTTAGGCAATTGAGCTTCGCAAGTGCAATAAGAATGATTGTTATGGGAGATTTTAACTAAAGCAGTATAAGTTGGGAAGAGGAAAATGCTTGTAGTTATAAGTGAATGAAATTTCTGGAATTCTTGAGGGACAGATATCTTAGGAAACATGCAATAGAGGGAACAAGAGGTTCAAGAGTTTTGGGTTTGGTCATAGCATCAGAAGAGCAGATAATAATTGAGATGACATCTCTACCCCCTGTTGTAGAGAGTGACCATCTGGTTTTGACTTGGAAGATGAATAGACATGCAGGAGTAGCAAAGAAAAAGAAACGCATATGGAATTATAAAGCATGTGATTATAATAGTCTTAGATATCAACTTGGGATAGTTCCAAGGAGGGCAGAATTGGAAGGCCGGGATATCATTAGTGTGTGGGAAATTGTGAAGCAATATTTGTTGGCAGCAACAGTAAGCTGTATTCCATGAGTGAAGAAGAGGACATTTGGTGTAAAGTGGATGACAAACAATATCAAACAGGAACTGCAGGTTAAAAAGAGATTATGGAAGGGATATAAGGAGAGTTCTTGCGAGTTACAACATCCCTGATAGCCATGCTGCAGTTGTTCAATACTGGCGTTTATGAGAACTCGCAAGCACGCATGCAATGAACAATAGCGCGTTAGATAGAACAACTTGAAAAATACAATGTTTTTGTGTCAATTATGTGTTGCATTTTTTTGCATGTACTTCTCAGTTTTTTGTAACTTCAATTTTTATTATAATGTTCTACATTTAGTGGATACCTGAAGAAGGCTGTAAAAGGCTGAAACTAGTTGTATCATTCTCATTAAAACTTAATATTTTATCTCGGTTTAAAGTCATTAAATATTTATTCTTTAAAAAAAAAAAAAAAAAAAATATATATATATATATATATATATATACATATATACACATGTTTGTTATGTTAGGGTACTTTTTTAAAAACAGAAAATTTTAAATGTTTGGAATTTTGTACAAGGTAACTGATCGTTGATTTTGTGATAATGAGGAAAAAAACTGTGAAAATTTGAGATGATTTAAGTATTCCTAGGAGTTGTGATGGGTAGTTCTCAATATTGTTCTGAATAAATTACATTCTCAGTGAAGGCAATCATCTCACCAGCAAGAGCTGCTGAGGCTTTTTCATCCATTATGCTAGTTTAAAAGCTGGAACAGTTTAAGACTGTCCACAATTTTTGAAATGTCTTGAACAGAAATATTTCTGGCTCTATGGAAGGTTCAACTGATAGCAGTTAATATAATTCAGAACTATTTCAAGTATATGGTGATAGCAACAGGTTTGCCAATATTCACCAAAATGGAAGCAGGCACCATTTATCAACCCATGTTGGCAGACAGAGTGCAGAGCACATTCATTTAACCTTCTCATAGATATCCCATTAAACTGAAATGTCAAAAACTGCTTGTGCTATCTGTTTACCTCATCCAGTCAGAAGTTTTGGAACGTCAAGCAGTGAACAACTCCTTCACCTGAAATGAGAATCAGAAGGTGATCAAACATTTCTTTCTTTGAAATATGGCAGGGAGTTGGCATCTACCTTGATATATTGTTTAATATGAATATTGCACTGGCTCAAGTTCCAAAGTAGAAAAAGAAAGGCAAGATTGTAGCTCTTCATAAGGGAGGTAACAGAACTCAAGCATCATATAAAACTATAGGCCTATCTGTATTTCAGTTGTTCTAGTTAAGTGTTGGAGTGGGGGAAGCTGGTGAGAACCAGAATTCAGAATTGGGTTGACAACAATAGTATTCTCTTTCATAGCAAGAATGGATATGATAAAGATCATATTTTAGTAATCTACTTACGTATTACAATAAATTGATGGTTTCATTGGACAAAGGAGATGGATACCAAGATTTTGCAAAGACTTTTGATAAATTACCACTTGATAAGTTGATAGTCAAACCAGAGTGGAAGGGGTTAGATATTAGGATAGTGCATTGGATCCGAGATTGGCTATCTGATAGGTAACAGCAAATTGTGTATGGGGGAGCAATATCCAGAAGAAGAAGAAAATCGCCAATAGTGTGCCTCAGGGATCTGTTTTAGAGCCATTCCTGTTTAATGTTAATGATATTGGGGAAGATTTTGATGGGAATATCCAGTTTTTTGCAGATGATGCAAAGTTGAGATGAACTATGAGGAGTAGAGCAGATGTTCTGGCCTTACAAGAAAACTTGAATATATTTAGTGAATGGGCGTGAGAGTGGGGATGCCAGTTCAATGTAGCAAAATGTAAGGTTTTAAAATTTGATAAACAAAGATAGGATGTAACATTTATGCTTGGTGGAGATATATTGTTGGAGGTGGAAGAAATAAGAGATCTTGGGATGATGGTGGATACGGATATAAAATTTAGAGGATACCTTTTTGTAAGAACAACATTGTTAGAACAACACAATAAATTCTGGCAATGATGAGGAGGAGACTGATTTCTACAAGTAAGGAGATTCTTGTTATATTTTTAAGGTATTGATTAGGCCACATATGAACTACTGTGCACAGATTTGGTCACCTGCTTTTGAAAAGAATGAAGAGATATTGGATAAGGTACAAAGACAATTGACAATGGTAGTTTCTGGTCTCTGGAATGTTGAGTATAAAGAAAGATTGAGAAGATGCAATTTACAAAGTCTAGAGGATATGAAAAGGAAGAGGGGTGATATGATAGATACACACAAGTTGACAAGTGCTTGTTATAGGATCAATGTTTTCATAAAATGGTGGGAAATCAGGGGAGAACAAGAGGTCATCCCTGGCAGTTGTATAAGGAAGATGTGAACAAGAGTTTTTTGCATGCAGAGTTGTGAATGATTGGAATGCTTTGCCTGAGGGTGTGGTGTCTGCAGAGAATATACATTACCATGAGTCACATTCTTTTTTATCAAATATGGAAGGAGACGGTGAATACATTGAAGCTAATGCAGGTGCATCTACAATTTACCCAATCCAATGTTCCTCTCTGCATAAAAATGGTTTATTTTAATGCTGAAAGGTCATCCAAGCAAAATTATGGAAATGAGCACATCAAAGATAGGAAAACATGGTCATGCTAAGGTTCACTTGGTTGCGCTTGGTACCTTCACAACAAAAAAATATGAAGATTTGTGTTCTTCTACACATAATATAGATGTTCCAAATGTTAGCTGTTCAGATTTTCAGCTTAGTGATATTAGTGATCATCATGTGTCACCTTTGTCATTCATCAATGTGGCAAATCCACATTGATGAATGTGTTAGAATTCCAGAAGGTGATCTTGGTCAGAAAATTAGAGAAGAATTTGGTAAAGAGGATAATAAATTGAGGACTCTCATTGAAAGTGATCACATCCCGTTGCATGTATTGAGGAGTTAAAAGAATTCACACTTTCATCTGGTTCAGTTAGTGCTAAATTTTTCATTTCATATAAATTGAAACCTGAATTAAGCCAAATTTAAATTTTAAATTGGCCTATTTTTATGTAAAAGAGTTAAAACTTAATTTGAGGGATTTTCTTTCACTTTTTTTCCATAAATTGTGAACTACAGCTTCATTATGGGATTTAAATGCTTACAAAGCTGGAAGACAGTTGTTTTTATCTTAAGTGTTGTCAGTCTTGTTTCATTAAAGACAAAAAGACAAATGAAGAGGTACTAGAGATGGCAGGTGTAAACAGGAGCCTGATGAAAGAAATTAAAAAGAGAAAAGTCAGATATTTTGGACATATTCTGAGACATAACTGCCTACAAAGGACACTTCTCGAAGGAACTGTTGAGGGAAAGAGAGGAAGACAAAGACCGGAATGGATGAAAAATATAGATGACTGGACTTATCTCTCATATGAGGAATGCAGCAGAGAGATGCAGAATAGGACATGGTGGAGACACATGGTGGTCAATCTCCTGGAGGGAGAAGACACCTGACAGGACAGGAATAGAGGGAACAAGAGGTTCGAGAGTTGTGGATTTAGTCATAGTATTAGAAGAGATGATAATAACTGAGATGACATCTCTCCCTCCAGTTGGAGAGAGTGACCATATGGTTTTGACTTGGAAAATGAATAGACATGCAGGAGTATCAAAGAGACGGGAATGTATGTGGAATTATAAGGCGGGTGATTATAATAGTCTTGCATATCAACTTGGGACAGTTCCATGAATGAAGGGAGGAACTGGAAGGGCGAGATATCCTTAGTGCTTGGGAAGTTGTGAAAGAATATTTGTTAGCAGCAATACTAAGCTGTATTCCAAGAGTGAGGAAGAGAACACAATTTGATGTAAAGTGGATGACAAACAATATCAAACAGGAACTGCAGGTGAAAAAGAGATTATGGAAGAAATATAAGGAGAGGTACAGAGAGCAGATGCATGAGGGGAAAAAAACTCAGACCAGGAGTGTGACTAGTATGGTGAGGAATGAATTCAAGTAGTGGTATGATAGACTTTGTGTTTCCTAGGAAGGTCCTCCCACAATGAGTCTCTTGACTCCATGGATGCCTTAATAATAATAATAATAATAATAATGTTTAACGCACAGTATGATGAGCTGTGTATATGATAAAGAGATCTCCTTTGACTCCATGGGGTCTTAGGATAATAATAATAACAATAATAATATATTCTCTACCTTTTTATCATCCCAGTGAATGGTTAAAATGGCATCTGCTTTTATGTCCTTGGCAATTTTCTTTATTATTATTATTCGTGACACCTCCAAGGAGTCCGAAGACTCATCGCGGGAGGACACCAATTGTACAACTCTCTGTCTCCACCACTACACCAATCCTCTACTACCAATCATCTGCATCAGTGCCATCTACAGCCCACCACACCACAGCTAGTATTTTTTTGTCTGTAAATTACGTGTATTCTGAAGGGTCGATTTGTTTGTACGTGGGATGAAAAACCAGAGTTTCAAGGGAGAAAAAACCCTGCAACCTCCGTATGAGATCAGCTAATTCACCTTCAATTGAAAAAGTCCATATAAAAATTCCTCCCATCATGACGAGAATCGAACTCAGGTCTTTTCCAATCAAGGCGCTTATGCTTTTTATATTCTGTTGATATATGAAATGGCTGGTGTTGTATTCCACTGGGATGAGACTTCAATAAAGGTCACACCAGTCTGGGTAGTGGCTCTTCCCATAATGCATAGCATTATACATGTCTAAAAGGATAGGTGCATTACATTTTGGGACACTAAGGAAATCGATGTGAAGTCGTTATCCTCTATATACAATAACACTCATAGACAGGCTTAGGCTTATACATTGGTTATGCATTATTACAACACTTAAGGAATTGAACAATGTAGTTAAGGATATAAATTAAATTATACTTTAATAAATACTTTCCGATATTTCTTTTATTTGGCCCTTGGCCAATTTCTTTATGGAGACCTTTGAAGAAAAAGCCTTAACCTCTGCCCCACAAAAACCAACCATGTGGTTTCGCTACACTGATGATGTGTTCACTATTTGGCCACATGGCTCTGAAACACTTCTCTCCTTCTTAACACACTTAAACAACCAACACCCCAGAATCAAGTTTTCCTCTTTTTCACTCTGGAAAAAGAGGAAAACAACAGCCTCTCTTTCCTAGACACACTAGTCACCCACCAGCCTAATGGAACCTTAGTTTTCTCAGTTTACAGAAAACCCACCCATACAGGCAGATACATTCACCAACAATCCCACCACCCCCTCCTCACAACAATATAGAGTGGTGAAAACACTATACAACAGGGCTAAACTAATCAGTTCAAACGACTTGGCCCTAAACACTGAACTAAATCACATCCTCAACACTTTCTCAGCCAATGGCTACCCCCCCCCCCCCACCCAAAAGAATCCAAAAAATATTAGAACCTACAAACCACAGATCCTCCCCCCCGCTCCACAACAAGGATTACTCTAAATCCATCACCATTCTCTACATCCAAGGCACCTCGGAAAAGATTACCAAAATCTTAAAAAAACATGACTTGACCTCCTGTTACAGACCTTACAGAAAATTGGCATCCCTTATCCGCTCCACTAAAGACCAACCACTTCCCCTAGACCTACCTGGTGTATACCAGGTCCCTTGCAGTTGTAAACTGTCTTACTTTGGCCAAACAGGCAGGACAGTGAATATCAGAATTTCTGAACACAAGGACTACATCCGTTTTCACAAGTACAGCCATTCTGGTCTTGCAGACCATGCTCTGGATACATGCCACAGAATACGGTGGAAGAAAGCTACAGTAATACACCATAGCAAATACAAATTCGAAAGACTATTTATGGAATCAGCCTCAGCCCTAAGAAATTCTCCAAACACCTCAACAAATTTGGTTGTATGCGACTGCCCCAAATTTGGGAGGCTTACATCTGCAGACCTTCAGCCCAATGGCCAAGAACACCTACTTAGCCCACTAGAGAGCATCATCAGGACTTTTAGGAGAACAATAGCTTTTTCTCTTCATTCCAAGTTACAGTGTTGTAGTGCCCACATGCACGTGCCTTTTTTGTAAGTTCCTTTAGAAGATGGCAACATGACGTTGACGAAATATCGGAAAGTATTTTTTAAAGGATAATTTAATTTATATCCTTAACTACGTTGTTCAATTCCTTAAGTGTTGTAATAATACAATAACACAGTTGTGAAGTGATTTCAAGTGTAAACTCTGTTTGCTTACATTTGGATAAAGCATGAAACCAAGAATATAATTTCTTGGCATCTTTAATTTATTGTATAATGAAGTGAAAAAAAAAAAACATTCAACAACTGAGGTAGCATATGACCATTGGAATGTAGGATATGAAAACAGAATGAGGGAATTCTATTTGCAGAGCCTGGCAGACAGGACAAGGAAAGAAGAACTGATATAATGAGACTTAAAATTTGGTGAAGGGTTTGTGCCAGAAGATAGGGGAAAAAAGACATCCATTGCATTTGTATAAGGAAAGTGTGAGTGAAAAGTAAGTTTTTTTTTGTGTGGAGAGGTGGGAAAGTGGAAGGATTGCCTGAGAGTACAGCAAGCATTAAACAGCAAACTAATTTAAGCAGAAACTGATGATCACTGCATCTGTGAAGACTTCACAAGAGTAGTCCAACTGCATGAAGAGATGGTGATGGCAAAGTCAATAATAACAATAATGGTCTCTACAATCCAAAGGTATTTACAAACATCTATACCATATTAGATTTGATTTGTGCAGCCTATCAAGTGTTAAAGCAGTAATTTTATCATCTCAGCCATTGGAGTGGCAATGATTAAATCTGACAAGAAAATCTAATCAATCAAATGAAGCATAAGACAAAACTATACAAATGAAAGCTAAACAATGTAATTATACAAATTAAAAAAAAAAAAAAAAAACTGTTTAAAGGAAAGTTTTCTTACACCTTACCTGTTGATTCAGCTACAAATGGGGTTTCTGTGGTTGATTCTTCAGGAGGGCCTGTATAATAAGAATGAAATATATAAAGATTATATATAAGTAATTTTTTTAGTAATTTAATTGTTATATAAAATGTTCAGAAAAGTTTGAGTCAAAAAAAGTCAAACATTTTCTCATTTTTAATTCTAAAATTCAAAACTTTTTCTTTCTTAACCACTCTTAATAAAGCACACATATTTTTTCCTCACTTATTTTGGTATACATAAGCATGCTTGTGTTTTTTTTTCCTAAGGAATATATAATCAGACAAATGCCTACTTTGATAAATTCAGACTTATGCAAATCATTCTGAAAGAAACATAGAAAAATTTTTGAATTATAAAAATTTTACTTAATGCACTTACATTACTTGCATGCCACCTAACAGTAGTTGGCTGCAAGGAAGATAGCTAATGTAGTGTACACATCTTCTCAATCTTAAATTGTTTACTACTGAAAAACTCTCATATATGTATTTGTAATCATACATTTTAAGGAGAATACTATTTGATGTAAAATGGATGACAAACAATATCAAACAGGAACTGATATTGTTTGTGTGCATTGTTGCAGAGTACACTCATGACTGGAAAAGGAAAAGAAGTGAAAACAGATAACTGGCAATAAACAATAACAGATGATGCTTTAGCCCAGGGGTCACCAAAGTTATTTGCCTGTCGACCCCTTCAAGAGTTTCTTGACTTGTTATCGACCCCTATATTTTGCTATTATGTAATTATAATAGGACAAGCAAAAAAAGATGCTTATGTGAGTTTTTAGATTGTTTATTTTATAGTTACAGTGTTTATTGTATGTATAATATAGTATATATTATTATATTACTATTACTACTACTACTATTACTATCACTAGTAATATCACTGGTATTACTAGTGATATTAATAAACTACTGGTATTAATATCACTGGTATTACTACCAGCGCTGCTCAACTCTTCAACATAGAGAAGTTTAGTTTGTGAATGAATAACGATTGAATTATAATATGTATGTTGATGAATTTTAGAACATTAACACTCACTTGTATGTCGATGTGCAAAAATGAGACTGGGATCGAATACTTATAAGTAAATAAGAACCACGCATATGTTGCAATCTCGCTCCCACTGCGCCGGCTGGCAGGAACCACCAACATCCGTTTATTGGTAAATACGTAATTTTGGCCTACTTGATTGGCCTCAGTAACTATTTTCATGACCTTACTCCATCTTACAGGTCCTATCCATGGACCTGTAAGATGGAGGTACTGATCCCATGATTCACTCTTAATTGCGTTGTCATTACCTCCATGTCTTTTGTCATGGAGGTAATCCAAGTTAACCTAATTAAATATTACCCATACAGTGATGTCTTATATTTTTCTGTTGACCCCCAATCGACTCCTGAGCCCGAATCGACCCCTAACAATGTCATATCGACCCCTTTGGTGACCACTGCTTTAGCCTGTTACCAAGAAAAAACAAATGATTAAATTGGCAATTTTTTCCCTCATATTATTTATGCTGTATTAGACTACTTTGCATTCATAATAATTACATATTAAAATGTGTGTGTCCATCTGATGAATGAAATTAACAGAAATAAGCTTCAAAAATAATAATGTATTACTATTCATCATACCCACTCATACCCATTGCTGAGAGTAATGGGTATGAGCGGGTTAAATCCAACTTGAATAAAATTTAAGTTACATAAAGGTTTTTGGAATGTAACTCTTATGTTACATAACTTGGTGTCTGTCTGTCTGTGACTGTGTTTTATGCATCTGTCAATTGCAATCTTTATAAAATTTTTCATCCAATTTCAATTGAAAATGAAATACCACTTTAAGATGTGCATGTCACTAAAAATTCAACCAAAATATTGGTGCAGATTCTGTAGTTATTAGGTGCTTATCACATAAATAAATGTTTGACTTGTCATGCACTTATTTATATGTATTTATATTTAAAATGATGACCTGGAACCTCAGTCACAACTGTTGCCTGTCCACTTTCAGAATTTAGGGAATTGCAATTTGTAACCACATTAAGTAATTTTTGCTGTTAGTTCCAAAATAGTGTTATAGTTTGAATCTAGTATACACGCGACCTACATATAGAAATTTTCAATTATTACATCATGTTTTATGATCTGTTGCATTCAAATTTGCATTGTTCTTTTCCTTCACACACTGAAGTTGTTTCACAAAATGTAAAATGAAGTATTTGTATTTAATTTTAACCAGTTAATTTTTGATGCAGTGTGTGTTTTTCTATTTTGCCTAACCATTGGCTGGCCGAGTGGTTAGCATATCCTCTCTCCAGCCAAAAGGCTGAGGGTTCGAATCCCACCATAAGCATGGATGTTTGTGATTGTCTTTGGAAATACTAGTGGTGGTCGGTGGTAGATGGCGTTGGTGTAGTTGCAGTCAGTTGGCGGATGGAATGGCAGAGACAGAGTTATAGAGCAGGTACCCTTCCTTGATGAGTCTTTGGACTCCCTGGAGGTGTCCAATAATAATAATAATAATGAATATGATCAAAAAACTCTTGAGATTGTCATTAAAGAGATAGATAGATAGATATAAAACTGACATCCTGGGAATTACAGAAGCCAGACAAAATGGAGAAGGTCACTTCAAAAGATAGGATTGTAAGCTAGTTGTTTACTCAGGAGATGACTCAAAGCATCATGGAGTAGTTTGATATACTGAAGACAGTTCAGGAAAGAAGCTTTCTTGGCTATAACTCTCATTAATGATAAGATACTTTCTATTAGACTTAAGGTTCACCCTACCAATGTATCAATCATGGTAGTTTATGCACCCCATGATTGATAGGCCTCTTGAAGAGAGTGAGGAATTCTATGAAAACTTACAGACTGTTTTGGACTGCCTACCAAGGAGAGACATACTTTACATCTTAGGAGACTTAAATGCAAAAGTCAGAAACAGTATGAGAGTTAGGCCAGAGTGTGGCTTGTTTCGTCTGGGTTAACTAGATTGTGGTGAAAAACTGTTGGAATTGTCCATGCTAACAGATTAGTTATTACCAATACCTGCTTCCAGAAATACTCATGACAGACTTATACTTGGATATCTAACAGTGATAGATCAAGGCATCAGATTGATTACATCAGGCTCTCCAGCAGTGGAAGACAAGCATCTATGATGTACATACTTGTCCTGGAGCAGATTGTAGTACAGACCATCAATAAAACTAAGACTTTGAAAACTTCCAAGTCAGGCACATCTCAATAGACTGGATGTTAGAGTAATTCCTAGTGGATTCATAGAAGAACATCGACTTGGTTGAAGGATTTTTTGAAGACTGATGAGGAGAACTCAGCAGAAATATTTTGGGAAGGAGTCAAGATGATAATACAAGATACAGCCAAGAAGTATCTTGGCCCAATAAGATGACGAACAGATCCATGGATATCAGATTCAACATGGGAACTAATCAAAAGAAGGTGGTTGGAAAAACAAAGGGACACAGGAATTGAAGAATATGAGAAATTACATAGAGAAGTCGGAAGAGCTATCAAGAAAGAGAAAGAAAAATTTTATACTAATAAATGTGAAGAGATAGAGTTCCAGAAGAGGAGGCACAATTATAAAAGATATTTTATTTAACTTGTGACATAAAGCACAAATTTTAGCTCAAACTGAATGCCATCAAAAGACAGGAATGGAGCATTACTAACAGAAGAATTGGAAATCAAAAAACAGATGGAAAGAATATTATGGGGAACTGTACAGCAAAGTGGATAAAGAAAATCTGGAGGAGTCCTCTCACAAGGAAAATTCCGATTTGGAACCTCCTCCACTTAGGCATGAAGTTGAAAGAACAGTTAAACAGCTTAATAAGGCTCCAGTTACAGATGGAAGGATAAGTGTTTCAAAGGTTGATTACAAGGATATGAGAGACAGGATCATGCCCTAGAAACTGTAAGAAGTTAGTTTTCATACCACTATCTAAGAAGGGAGATATGAAGGATTGCAAGAACTATAGAACTATTAGTTTAATATCGCATGTAGGAAAATTTCATTGACGATCATGCTAACTAGGATCGAGGCCAAAGTTGAGGCAGAGATGCCTGAGGAACAAGCAGGTTTTAGGAAAGGTAAGAGCACCAGAGATCAGATCCTTTGTCTTAGACAGATCACAGAAAAATATACAGATGGAAGGATAAGTGTTTCAAAGGTTGATTACAAGGATATGAGAGACAGGATCATGCCCTAGAAACTGTAAGAAGTTAGTTTTCATACCACTATCTAAGAAGGGAGATATGAAGGATTGCAAGAACTATAGAACTATTAGTTTAATATCGCATGTAGGAAAATTTCATTGACGATCATGCTAACTAGGATCGAGGCCAAAGTTGAGGCAGAGATGCCTGAGGAACAAGCAGGTTTTAGGAAAGGTAAGAGCACCAGAGATCAGATCCTTTGTCTTAGACAGATCACAGAAAAATATAAAGAATTTAGAGACACTCCCTCTGAGAATGTGTTTCTTATACTACTCTAAAGCTTTTGACTGTGGGAAGTAATGAAAAGAATGGGTTTTTCCTTAACACACTATCAATATGATAGCCAACTTGTACAGGGAGCAAGAAGCCATGGTAAAAACACGTGTTAAATGAACTGATTGCTTCAGGTTGGAAAGGGAGATAGGCAAGGATGTTTACTTTTTCCTCACTTGTTTAGTATATATGTTGAGGATATCATGCATGAAGCACTGGATGAGCTCAAGACAGGAATTAGGATAGATGGTAGATTGATCAGTAAGTTGAGGTATGCTGATGATGCTGTACTCCTTTGTAATGACAAGGGAAACCAGGATAAATTCTTGATAAAGCTAACAAGCTCAGTAATAACAGAGGACTTCAACTCAATCCTAGCAAGACAAAAATGATGGTTCTCAAAGGAAATACAAAGTGTACCTTATTGGAGAAAGAATTGAGGAAATTGGCAAGTTTGAGTATACCTGGGATCCATGATCAGTGTGAAGAATTGCTGTTCAGAAGACACCAGAAGAGGATTTGTTGTTTGTTATGTTCCATCGAGTTGTTTTCGACTCCTGGTGATTCTATGAACATACATTCTCCATTCAGATCTGTCCCTGGCCATATCTTTCAGAATTTCCAAGTGCATTCCAGTTGTTTCTTTAATTCCATCCACCCATCTCATTCTTGGTCTTCCTCTTCTCCTGCTTCCACCAACTTTAGCAATCATCATCTTCTCTAGACTGTCATTTGCTTGCATAATATGTCCGAAGTATGACAATTTTTGCTTCACAATCATAGCTTTGAGGGAGCAATCTGGCTTTATTCTGTCTATCACTGATTTATTGGTTTGCTTTGCAGTCCATGGTAAGAGGATTAGGAATGTCTAAAACAAAGTCAAAGATTTGTCTAAAATCTGGAGCAATCTATTTCCATATAGATCAGAAGTTAACTAGTGTAAAGGAAAAAGAGAACCCATTAGTCCCATCTAACTGTTTGTATATTATTCCCTTCCATAAGAAATAACTAGAATAAATGATGAATATAAATATTTCAAATATGTCAGAGGAGAAATGTGGATTAAAGGTCAAGGTCTCGCTGTCAAAAGCTACGTTGATAAACAATGTGGTAATATCAAATCTTATAATAATAATTTCAGAATTAGATGTTATTGTTGCTGTGGGAGGAGGGGAGAATTGATTTGGATGCAGGTGGGGATGGCTGTGCTGTCATCCAGTAAACAAAGACTGCAGGTATCAGATGTGGAAAGTTAATCTTGTGAGGTTTGGGCAATAGATCATAATTAATGCGATCCACATTGGTCATTATTTCCAAAACTAGTACTTTTTTTGGGAGTGATGGCAAAATTATGATCCACAATTAAGGGACATAATCAAAAAAAAGTCGAAACCAGTCTAGATTGTGGTCTTTCACATAATGAAAAGCATTACACATACCAGAAAGGATGGATGCTTTGCATTATGAGATATTAAGGCAATTAATGTATTAGAAGCCATTATGTCTCTCCTTGGTAGGCAGTCCAAAACCTATATATAAGCAGCCTAATCATGAAGATACTTCACATACAAACTTTGCTTACACTTGCATCAAGGATTAAACAAGAATATAATTTCTTGGCATCTTTAATTTAAATCCATTAACTGTATCTTCTGAAAGTAGTGAAGACAGATTCACCACTACGAAGGTGATCTGAAAATTTCTCGGGCTAACAATGAAAAAATGAATTTATAATTTCAAAATTATTTTTATTTTTCAACATAATCTCCCTTAAGACTAATACATTTATTATAGCGATGCTTGGGTACCATTATCCCATCCCTGTAGTGGTTCTCTGTAAGATCTGCAAAATACCCCTCTACAGCTGCATCACCTCTTGATTCAAAGAAAAACATTGATCAGTGAGGAAGAGTTTTAGTTTTGGGAAGAAACAGAAATCAGAGGGAGCCAAATCTGGGGAATAGGGTGGATGCTCCAACAATTCATAGTGCAGATCCCTTAATTTTCCCCTTTGTGGGTAGATGAATTGTCCTGATGAAAGATGATTTTTTTCTTCTGCAAACCAGGTTTTTTCTTGCGAATTTTTTCATCTAGTCTGGTTAAAAGATCTGAATAATATACCCTGGTTACTGTTTTAACCTTTTCAAGATAATCCGCTCTCCAGCCGCTCTCCGTCTTCTGCCCACTACTTTGACTGCTGTTTGAGTTCTAGTGTGTAATGGTGAATCTAAGTCTCATCCATAGTAATAAATCGATGCACAAAATCAGTTTTATTCTTGTTGAAACATTCTAAGCACTATTCAGAGATTTTCATGAGAGTGCTTTTTGATCTGCAATGAGCAAGCGAGGCACCCATCTTGCACAAAGCTTTTTCATTTGCAATTCTTCATGCAAAATATATCCTACATGTTCTTTTGAAATGCCTATCGTCTCAGCAATTTCACACACTTTGACTCGCCGGTCATCTAATACCATATCGTTCACTCGATCAATGATTTCTGGTATTGTTACACTTTTTGGACGTCCTTCACATGGATCATCTTCAAGGCTGATATGGCCATGTTTAAACTCGGCAGCCCATTTCTTAATTGTCGAAAACAAAGGAGAAGAAGGGCGCCCATAAACTTTTATGAACTTTGAATGAATTTCTTTTGATGTTAAATCTTCTTTTACAAAGAATTTTATAACCGCACGGTACTCAATTTCATCCATATCAAGGGATACAGACACACTTTTTCTTCAGACAGCTGTAGAAAACAACGTACTTGATAGAATGACTTGCAATTTCAGATGGATGCTTATGACAGATATACAAACGTAGAAAAAAAAAATCTTGCCGATAGTGTTGCCATCTATGGTCGAGGCCGAGAACTCTACAGGCCACCCTCGTATATATTCTTGCCATATTTTCTATAGAGAAGTGCTTCACTGTTAAAGGGTATCATATATTTTCAAATGATGACTCTTCCTTTTTGAAGTCACTTCAAAACACCATCATATGATGTGTCATAATTCCCTAAAAGTCTATTGTAATTATAAGGTTAAACAAATTGTACCAAAACATTGTAGACAGAGTATTATAACAATCAGAAATTTCTGCAAGTGGTAATGAAGCCAGAGACATATGGATAGGATATTTATAATAGTGGTTAAGTCATTACATCAGAGAACTATACATATTATTATTATTACCCAAGACCTCATGGAGTCAAAGACTCATCTGGGAGGTCCTTTTATCACACACACACATCTCATCATACCATGCCTTAAACACACTCAAACTCCTTGCAGACACCACACTCTCAGGCAAGGCATTCCAATCATTCACAACTCTGCACGAAAAAAACCTGCCTCTTACTCCCCTACTCACACCCTCTTTATACAGTTTCCAGGGATGACCTCTGGTTCTCCCCTTATCTGCCACTATTCTCTGTAGAACTTCTCCACCACTGATCTTATAACAACCCCTTACCAACTTGTAGGTCTCTATCATATCTTTCCTCTTCCTTCTCTCCACCAGACTCTGCAAATTACATCTTCTCAATTACATCTCTCATTTACATCTCAATTACATCTTCTCAATCAATCTCTCAAATATTAAAGAACAACTTTTTAATATGGATGAAATAACTTTGAGAAGTAAAACAGCCTGTCTAGTGTGCTGGGATATAGTCATCTAGAAACTTGACAAATAGCAGATAGAAAGAAATTGTTAATAAGCAGGTAGCAATAATCAGTCCAAAACAGTCCTTTTGGCATTATATGAAAGTTAATTATGTGGAGCTCCTTAATTCCTTGGTTCCTATTCCTCCTTTAGTTACTATTCTAAATTGAGTATTGAAAACTTATAAATTACCCTCCTTGTCTTTTCACGGAGTTGGCAAGGCTTCCTTGCAATTACACTTCCATGTTTTCTCACCACGTAATCTAAATTTAATCATCTAAATAATCTAATCATCTAAATTTATAATCTAAATAATCTAAATTTAATTATGTATATGCATTTGAGGGTACATATCATAAAGTGATGATAATGATAAATTATCAGAACAGAAAACAAAATAAGCAAAGTAAATTATGCAGGGGATCCACTTGAATATATCTATATGGAAAAATAACTAAATTAACAAAAACACTAACTAGCTGTCTACAGTGCTCAAAATAACTTTAAATCAGGAATCTGAAAATTTGGTTAGATTAAAAAGATGAATATGGATGGAAGCTGCAAATATAAAGCTGATGTTGTGTCGGAAAAAGTGCTGATTCACTATTGGTGAGTCATCCTGCTTTCATCCCAACATACAGTAATGATTAGGTCTAAGGATAAGGACATACTTATGCCTCCAGAATAAGAGCTAAAAAGATAGTGTACATATGCTCACTCAGAAGTATGTCGAACCATCTGAGGTTGTAGATATTGAGTGAATTTGGGAAGTCTATAATTAAAGTTGATAATGTCTGTGTATAAATTAACAAGGGAAAATTATGTATCAGTACTGAAATGTTATTATTAGGTGTACATAAGAATATATATGTATTAGAACCATGTCAAAACAGTTCGGAGTTGCGGTCACCAATCGGCCACCGCTATGAGCCTAACGTAGCCAACAAGAGAGGGCGTTCGTATTGTGCAATATAAGGTCCGGCGTGAGATTCAAATTGCTCTCTTGTTTTCTGTTCCTGCATTCCTGATCCAAGTCCAGGATAGCTGCGGAACCGCCGGTACCAAGCAACAATCTCCCGGTTGCTGTACGTGTCGTGTCGAGTACAGTCATCAAAGGAATGAGGTTGGAATCCCAGTAAAGAGCCATTGGTTTGTTATGCTATCGTACAGTCAGCAAAAGGGGAACCTTTCGAAGATAATAGAAGTAAGTCGCAGATTCCATGAGAATACGTGGCAAGAAAACGCAGAAGTGTAATCGCAAGGAAGCCTCGGCAACTCCGTGAAAGACAAGCAGGGTAATGTACAAGTTTTCAATACTCAATTTAGAATAGTAACTAAAGGAGGAATAGGAACCAAGGAATTAAGGAGCTCCACATAATTGACTTTCATATAATGCTTAAAGGACTGTTTTGGACTAATCTGTCTATGTCAAATAAGCTAATCACTCTAAGCTTATGCTGAGAAAGGAACCAAACCTTCGAACTATTTATTTGGAAGAAACATTTATGATATCATGTCAGAAATTAGCTTGAATATTAACCGAGTTGGGGGGGAGGGAGGATAAAGCCTGAGCATAAATAAGAATATTATCCCAGTACAAGACGCAATACATCTGATATGCTCTATACAAGGATTGTACATAACTATATGCATGTGTTGTTTTTATATGTGAGAACTGAGTAACTCTGTGTAGATTAACCGAGTCTGAACATAGTAACACAAAATTTAGAGTGTGAGACTGTTAGATTACGTTTAGGAGTAGCAATTTTGGATATCTTAAACATAAGAGGGGGGGGGGGTCAGACTCTATAGTAATGAAATTACTATTTAGAGTGTATATATGTAAGTGTTTAAAATAAATGCATTTCTATAACTCAAGGTTCATGATTCTGTTGTTTTCTGAGATTTGAATTACCACTTATTAAACTTTCGGACCTGCATAAGTAAAGGGGGAATCCATTGCCATACAAAAAAGGGGGGAGACTACGACTGCAAATCACATGATCCCTTTAATATTTGAGAGTTGTTTAATTGTGTATCAGAATTCAACTGCCGGCTGGTGCAGTCATTTAAACAATCATAAATTTGTCGGCAAATGAATAACTGACATCTTCAAAGGTATATGAAATAAATACTACGAAATAACGACATAACACTGATGAAGATAATCAGAATGAACAGAGAGCCACATATCCCACAACTATATTAACAATGAAAATATGAAAAAATAACTTACAAGGGGGAAGAGGGATTTCTAATAGACACCTAGAACAAAAATAATATTAAAGTAACTGATAAAGAACACATTAGTAGCAGAGTTATAGAGTTAACTTATGTTCTTACATCCTCATATGTTCTTTCTTGTGATTATATCAATTGCTTTAATATCACATTTGTTCTAGGTGTTCATTAGAACTTTTCAGTTACCCCTTTTACAAAAGATCCAGAGAAAAATCAAAATTAAATAAGTTGATGGAGTTAAGATTTATTTATGCAGTAACATTCACCATAGCAAAAATCACAGTAATCTCAGAAATATTGATAGTGAATATTTTGCTATAATGACTTTTATTTAGAATATACCAATAGCATGATACCAATGGGGATTCAGTCATAGCTATTTAGTAGTTTTTGTAGTCAGTAAGTTTATTATAACAATATTTGCTATAATGAAAGTCAATTGTAAGACAAAAAAATAAGAGCTGATCAAATCAGAGACAAGGCAAATAATAGTATGAAAGTGGTCAGATTACTGTACACTACTAAAGATTCAGAGGAAAGATATGCTAATCAATATTTATAAAAATTAGCTACAAAGTTAAGAGACACCTACATGAGCAAAGCACTCTGATTTCATAGTCTCTGCATTGCTGATTTTGTGAACTTTCACAGATGAGTCCCTTGCTAGTACATGACTGCTTTAACTTTTGCTTTGTAGTCTTGTGAGTTTGACCAGTTTCAGCATCTCTGCATTGTACAGCCACTAAATGTGGACACTTGTCCTTGAAGTCAAGGATTGAAGAAAATGTTTCATAATCATTTCCATCATCATCTGGAGTATCAAGATTGATCCATGAACTCCATGCTCCACAAGTTGGCTTGAATTCAGGAGTGACTACTGAAGAACAAAACAAAACAAATAAAAATTTCATGGCTGAAAACAAACTTAGAAAATGTCTATATAATAGCAACTATCTATGTCTTTGTTAACATTCAAGTATCATTAAGTTTATATATAATTATTACCATCATATTCTGCCTTTTTCTTTTTAGCTTGTTTTTTATCTTCCAGGCAGTTGCAGAAAAATCGAATTTCATAGTCCAAACACTTTCCTAAAAGAGAAAAAATATTGTTTACTGTACAAGGGCTAATGTATACCTTTAATGAAGTTTTATATCACATATGGCAAAAAATTATATTCTGATTTTCTATATTTTATTATTATTATTATTCATGACATCTCCAAGGAGTCAGAATACTCATCATGGGAGGACACCACTTAACAACTGTCTCCACCACTACACCGAACCTCTACTACCAATCATCTCCATCAATGCCATCTACCGCCCACCATAATTTTTGTCTGTAAATTGTGTGTGTTCTGAAAGGCCGATTTGTCAATAATGAATACTTTCCACCCAGACACTATACTGCAAGACAGCAAAGTGTCTGTGGGAGGGAAGTGTTCATTATGAAATATCATTCCAGTAATATTTAATTACGTTAAAAATACCAAGCAATTTTAAAACTGGTTTTACTCCATTTCCCAAGTAAGCAAACAGACAAACAAGTCAAGTTTGCGCCTGCAAGTGATGCAAGGCACAAACTTGACTTGTTTGTCTGTTTGCTTACTTGGTAAATGGAGTAAAACCAGGTTTAAAATTGCTTGGTATTTTTAACATTTATTATACCCAAGGTAAAATACTTTCTACAATATTTAATTACATCAAATGTTGCCAAATATTGTACAAATATCCCTTACTGTATTCACTTATACAATAAAACTACTTGTTTTTCTTACTTCAATAGTATAACATGTGCTGAGGTTGAATGCATTCCATGGTATATGAACATTTTTGTTCCAGTCTTCTGAAACAACAGACATAGCAAAAATGCATCCATTCCTGAATAAAAATAAATAGCACATAAGCAACACAAAGTAAAGTGGAACTTAGTAGACTAAAGACTAAAATTCTATGGGCGCTAGTAAGAAGCCTGCGAATTATTATTATTAGGCCTCCATGTATTCAAGAGTCATCATGAGAGGTCCTCACTGTCATGCTTGTGTGATAAAGCTTTGTACCTGGATTGCCAGTTTCCCTTGGGTTGTTCACTACATGTAATGGTGCAAGGTACTCTCTTCAGATTATTCTGTTAATGTAGGCATTTCCCAGAGTTGTGAACCCTCACCTTTCTTATATATATATAAATGACCTGCTCTCAAACTTTTCTCACAGTTTTGCTGATGACAGCACTTTCCACTCATTCTACTCATATGATAAACCTTGAAGCTCAAACATTAGGTTTCAAGATCTATGATAAGACCTTCAACACTGATCTTCAACCCATCTTGCAAGTGAGTAACAACAATCTAGTTACCTTTAATGCTTAAAAATGCAGTTTGCCTGTTTCTCATGAAAAATCAACCAAACAGTCGAGACCAGAGATCTCTGGTCTTGATTGTTTGGATGATTGGTCTTAGGCTGATTCTCACTACTAATCTTTCCTAGCACAATCACATTATTTGTATAGCACCTTCAGCTTAAAGAAAACTTGGAATACTTTTTTTTTCTCAAGATGTTACTTCTCTCCACTCCAGTAGCTTACTTCATATGAATCTCAAATCCACCCAACCTCAGAATACTGCTTTCACAATCAAAGTGAGACATCTAAAATTTCTCCAAGAATTGTTGATGCAATCCAGAAAAGAGAAGTTTGGTTGATCAATGACACCCTCTCTTACAGACTCTCTTCACAGATGGTCAGTTTCTGCATGGTCACTGTTCAGCAGAACTAGATCCATTATATCCCATTTCTACTAAACCTAGAAGGGCAAGAGTAGAAGCTGCCCCACATCTTTTTATACACACACCAGACACAGAATTAGAAACATTATGCAGATATATGTAAAATGCAAAAAATTTGGTCACATGTTCTAGGCAACTATATAAGAATGCTGCTGGTCAGTAATTGACAATAGTGTTGATCACAATGTAAAAAACTAAGAATTTTTCAAAGTACAATAAAGGACTTAGTGTGGGGTCTGGCTGGAGCCATGATTTTGAAAAAAACACTGGCTGATTTCTCAAAAGAGGAGATATCCAGGGTTTTTAATCCATGGTAAAATAACTCATACTGCTTGTCTAAGAGGCTTTACTAAGACAGTCTGTCAGGAATAAGATTGCCATCTGAAAAGGCTTGTATGGATAAACAGGACTTCCTGAGTGTAGCAACTGACCGAAACATTTAATGAAGGTTGTTCTCGACCCATATCTCACCAAACTATGCACAGGGAAATAAAGATGATCGGTATTGGCAGTTGCATGCCTATATGGAAACCACTAATTTCTGAAGAACCAAAAGTTTCGTCTATAGTGGTGTCAGGAGCACCATAACTGGACACTGGAAAAAAGTCATGTAACTTGATAAGTCATGGTATGCCTTGTTCTGTACAAAGTGCATAGAGAGTTTGGCAAACTCCCCATGAATCAATGACCTCAGCTTGCCTTGTAAACACAACTCAAGGTCCTGGAGTTGGTGTCACAGTGATGGGTATGTTTTGTTGGAAAGTAACAGGTCCCTGGTATTGCTGGAGGGTTGGGTGTCCTCCAGAGAATATTTGAACACTGCTGTCAATCAAGTCCATCCAGTAATGCTAACTTTTTTATCCAGCATGTGACAGTTGTTTCATGGACAACAATGGTCCATCGCATCATGCAAGAATTGTTCAGCAGTGGTTCAACAAGCATGACAGTGACTTTCACCATCTTCCCTGGCTACAAGCCAGGATCTGAAACCCATTGAGAATGTATGGGGTATGTTGTAGATATAGATCCGGTCCAATACTTTGTGGAATCTATACCAAAGTGCATATGTTATGTAATTCAGGCCAAAAGAGGTTCAACATAGTATTAAATAAAAATTTCTAATTCAGTCGCCAATAGCCAGCAAAAAAAAAAAAAAAGAAAAAAAAGAAAAAGAAAAAGAAAAAAGAATGATTATGGAAGAATGACACTCATTGGAGAAAATGGTATATATGTACGGACAACTGCTGCAGAGGATATGGTAGAGATACTTAATGAGAAGTTCATAAAGTTCTTTCATTCTTGTGAATGTGACTTCATGGAGAGATTGAGAGCAGTTGTTAATAGAGGAGAGAGACTGAGTGTAAGTGAGCAAGAGGTTTATGGGGAATTGAGCAAACTTGAAGTTGATAAGGCTGTGGGACTTAATAATATATCATCACATATTCTGAAGGAATGTGCCAGGGAGTTGACATCTGCCTTGCCATATTTTTTTTAATATGAGTCTTAAACTAGGTCAAGTTCCAAAGGAGTGGAAAGAGGGCAAGATTGTGCCATTTCATAAGGAAGGTAATAGAACTCAAGCATCAAATTATAGGCCGATCTGTGTGTCAGGTGTTCTGGTTAAGTTGTTGGAGAAGATAGTGAGAACTAGGATCCAGAATTGGGTTGACAAAAATGGTATCTTTGATGGACAGCGATTTGTTAAAGGGAGGTATTGTTTTAGTAATCTACTTAGTTATTACAATAAGGTGATGGCTTCTTTGGACAGAGGAGAGGGATATATACAGTAGTATACTTAGATTTAGCAAAGACTTTTGATAGTCAAACTAGGGTGGATGGGATTGGATATTAGATTAGTCCATTGGATCAGAGACTGGCTATCTGATAGGTATTAGCAAGTTGTGTATGAGGTAGCAATATCCCGGAAGAGAAATGTGACTAGTGGTGTACCTTAGGGGTCTGTTTTAGGGCTATTACTATTTAACTTGTATGTTAATTATATTAGAAAAGATTTGGATGGCGATATTCAGTTGTTCGCAGATGATGCAAAGTTGTGATGAACTATGAAGAGTAGAGAAGATGTTGTGGCCTTACAAGAAGACTTGAATAAATTGAGTGAATGAGATGGGAATGAGAGTTCAATGTTGCAAAATGTAAGGTTTCAAATTTTGGGAAACAAAGATGGGATGTAGAATTTATACTTGGTGGGGATATATTTTCGGAGGTGGAGAAAATAAGAGATATTGGAGTGATAGTTGTTAAGGATCTGAAATTCAGGGGACACAATGCCATAATTGTGAGGAAAACACAAAGACTTCTGGTAATGATGTGGAGGACACTGACTTGTAGAAGTAGAGAGATTGTTGTTCCATTGTATGAGGCTTTGATTAGGCCACACATGGACTACTGTACACAGATTTGGTCACCTGATTTTCAAAAGGATGAATAAATGTTGGAAAGGGTCCAGAGGCAACTGACTAAGGTAGTTTTTGACCTCTGGAATGTTGAATATGATAAAAGTTTGAGAAGATGCAATTTACAGAGTCTAGTGGATAGAAGGAAGAGGGGAGATATGATAGAGACTTACTAGTTAGTAAGGGGTCATTATAGGATCAATGTTGGAGAGGTTCTACAGAAAACAGTGAGACATCATGGGAGAATCAGAGGTCATCCCTGGAAACTGTATAAGGAGGGTGAGAGCAGGGGAGTGAGAAGCAGGTTTTTTGCATGTAGAATTGTGAATAATTGGAATGCCTTTCCTGAGAGTGTGGTGTCTTCAGAGAATTTGAGTGTGTTTAAGGGTATGATGAGCTGTATGACACACAGCTCATCATTAAGGACCCATTTAGGACCACCTAGATGAGTCTTTGACTGCATGGTATCTTGGGTATTAATAATATGTAGCAGAACTGCAAACTCGCTGAACTGTTACTCTAAGTCATCTTTTATTCCATCTGCCTTAGTTCTGTGGAACAGCCTTCCCCCATAAAGTATTTCCCAATGACTTTAATTTCAAGTTCTTCATAAAGAATATCAACAGATTACTTTGCATATGACTCCCAGCCTACATGCAGCATTTAATTTGCTATAGGCCTTATGACCACATGTTGAGGGGGGGGGGAGGAGTGATCTAAAAAATTAAATTAAATTTAAAAAAATAATGTGAAGAGAAGACAAGAAAAATCTTGACTATTTAATGTTGATAGTGATATCTTTGCACTGATTAAGAATAAAACCATGCACAAGAAATCTGAAATAGAAAGCGAACAATATTTAGTTTTGTGTAGGATAAAAATTAATTTCCTATTGTAAAAAAATTTCATTATTATTGATATTTAAAATAATCATTGTTGGTTTTATTTTTATTTTATTTTTTTCATATCTGATAAGTAACTCTATGATCATTAACCAGTTATTCATCTTCAACACCTCCTAATTGCATATCAGCTCTGATCAAGTCCTGCTCCAAGTACTGGCTTTCTTACCTTGAAGATATGCACACAGGTATGTGAAATTTACAATCCCTCTTTAATAATAATAAACTAATTCCATTTAATTAATATTCCTTTAACCTAATTGGATAAAATGGGCTGCTATATTACCAAAACAGTTTTATTTTTAATAATAATAATTATTATTATTATTATTACAATCTGCATGGAGATGACAAACTCATTGTGGGAGGTTTATTCAGCTGACAACATTTATTATATAGAATCTGAATATCCTTAATATTCCCTGCATTAACAACACACTCTGGTAATCTGTTCCAGTAGTGACAATTCTCCAAGTAAAATATCTACTCCTCACACCCCTCTTCACCACACTTTTACAAAACTTGTAGGAATGACCTCTGGTTCTTCTCCTCTCTAACCTCTACTATTTTTATAAGCCTGGATTAATCTGATAAAATCCTCTCACTAACTTAAACGGCCCTATCATATCACCTCTCTTCCTCCTACCCACCAAACTCTGCAATCCACATTTCTTCAACCTCTCTCCATAGCCAGCATTCCAAATTCCTGATATTGCCTTAGTCACTTGTCACTGGATCCTCTCCAATGTCTCCACATCACATTGAAAACTAGGTGCCAGATCTGAGCACAACAGTCCAAGTGTGGTCTGACTAGTGCCTTACACAGTAGCACAACCACTTCCTTATCCTTACATGTTAGAGTATTTCTTATCATAGCAGCACTACGATGTGCAGCCTTTGCAACAACAACTCTCTAAACTTCAGTCTACTGTCAACCATCACTCCCAAATCACTAATCTCATCTACTTCCTGCAATACAGCACCATCGATATAGTACACAGACTTATATTTCTGCACTCCAAAATGCAACACCTTGCACTGATTGGGGTTGTAGTTTTAATATCAATCAGTGCAAGGTGTTGCATTTTGTCCAAGTAAAAAATCTATTCAAATCTTCCCTCCAGGAAGATTTGATTTGCATCATCAGCAAATTACTGAAGATCACCAGTCCACATGATATATCGTTTACAAACAAGTTTACAAGCAGGGGCCCCAAGAACAGAATCCTGGAGCATGCCACTAAAGTAAAACCTTCCCTTTTTGAGACACTGCTCCATCATACACAACCTACTGGTATCGTTCAGAGAGCCAATCAATGATCCATCTAACCAATTTACTATCTATTCCCATCCTCTGCAGCTTGTACACCAACTTATAAAGGGTAGTCTATCAAACGCTCTTGCAAAGTCTAAGAACATCACTGTATATGATTCTCCTTTATCTAATACACTTGTCACCTTATCATAAAATGCAAACAAATTACTAAAACAAGATCTACCCTTTACAAATCCATGTTGACTAACATAAAGAATGCTATGTCCATCAATTCAATTCTGTATTTTATTCCTTACCAATCTCTCCAATGTCTTGGCCACAACGCAGTTATACAGACTGGCCGACTGGCCTATAGTTGGAGACGTCTGTCTTAGAACCATTTTTGTGCAGTGATACCATTTTGCCCTCTTTCAACTCCTTAGGAACCTATCCATTGCAAGACCTTCATTAAATAACCAGGTCAAGGGCATAACCAACTGGTGAACATTCCATAAGAATATAATATATGTTGATATGTCATTCATTCCCACAGCCTTATTCACATCTAACCAAACCAACATCTCATACACCTCTGCTTTTTTGACTTCCAATTCTAATCTGCCTCTCTTCTATATATTGCACCGGATCATTTACACCAGTATGATATATGCTGATAAAGTGCTCGTTCAATAATTCCACTATATCCTTTGCAGCTGTTAGTCTGCTGCCATGACTATCCACCAATGTTAATCTGTCATAATTATATTTCCTCTTGGTTGCGATGTAGCAGAAATTCCCTTGAGTTAACCTTGGCCTAACCAGCCAATCTCTCATACTGCACCTTTTCTTTCTTTACCATGTCACCTTTCTAGCTGCACCTTATACTCTTCATGGATCTGATCACCACCAACTATCTTGTACCTCCATAACATTTTCTTTACCAGCACAGCTTGCTTGATTTCACTATTCATCCATTTCATTCCTACTCTATTTACTCGCTTAACCCTTGGTATGCAGTCATACATTGTTTTTGTCAGATACTGCCTTCCGACTTTCTATGCATTGTCAACATCTTTTTCACTCAGCTCATCTACCCAACATATACCGATGTTAACTGACTGCAAAGCTTCCTGTAATCACCTGCTTTATATTTCTAGATGTATTTTTTTTTTTTTTGGCAGTGACCTTTACTTGTCATCGCTTCCCAAACAAGTACCTCATGATCACTCTCACCAATTGGCACCAGTGTCAACACTTCATTAACAACTACATCTTGTGAAGTTATCATCAAATCCAAAACATTAACGCCTCTAGTTGCTTCAATCATGTGATGCTTAAGATAATACTTATCTCCCAGAAATTCTATAAACTCACTCTCCTTGTTCACATACACTATCTCCTCCTTCCAGTCTATATTACTGTAATTAAAGTCTCCCATCAGGATCACCATCATTTTGCATGCCAAACTAATTTGCCTAAACATTTCACAATCAGTATTCTCTGCATTTCATTTCCTATCATATATACTAACCTGTCTATTTCAACTTCACACACACAAAATCTGTGCATGTGCTATCAACTTCCATACTTTATGGACACAATTCCTTTACAATCATTAACAGCACTCCACCCTCCTCTTTTCACATCGCTATCCTTCCAGAAAATTATATATCCTTCTAATTCTATTCCTGACATCACGTCCTTCTCAGACAATCAAGTTTCACTTATTCCAATTATTTTTGGGCATACCATCTCAATCAATGCAACAAACTGAGCTCTCTTGTTTCAAATACTCCTTACATTTGTGTATAAACATAACAATCTGTATGTGTGTTTGAGGTCATTCTATCAGCACCAACATTCTCTATTGTGGATGTTACTACACCTCTCTCTTTGGTTTGACCACTCCCATTAACCTGATTCTGACTGTGATTTACATTCCTACCTTTCTCATCCTCACCTGCATGCATTCCATCATCTTATGCTGCTGCAACCACATCTTCAACCTCATATTTATCTTCTCCTGCTGTACAATCTGTTGATTTGTGCTATCCTGTTTCACAGGTAGACTATGATCATGCGAAACATTAACTTCTTGATTCTGCGTCTTCTCAGAAAACAATAGAATTTCTAAATGCCCAACACCAAATCCATTCAGATGTAATCCATCAGCTTTATACCATTCCAACTTCCCTTCAAATGCACAGATTTACAAATTGAATTCCTTTACTTCACACAACTGAGCCATCTTTATTATTATTATGTGACACCTCCAGGGAGTCCAAAGACTCATCGAAGAAGAGTGTGCCAACAGCATCAAACGATTGATTCCCTTCCAACTACTAACCATGCTCAAACTTACTTAACTTTAACCTTTTGCGAGCCATTAGTAGCAGAGGCTCTACCAATCGACCAAAAAATAAAAACAAATGCTACCTATAAGTATTATAACATGATTTCAAAGTTGTTACTCTCTTCATGGGCAAAAAGAAAATTCTTCGGTATACAATTTAATTAACCTGTTAACCTTTACAGTACAGAGAAATGAAACATATTTAATTATCAAAAGCAGTTCCATAGGCAAATCTGCATCTAAGAGTGCAAGACAAAACAGATGAAAAACTTATTGTCGGTACAAATGTATTTATATATATGTAACAATAATATTTCATTTTCAGTTGTATTACACAACTAAAACTGTTAGCACACAAATTATTTCTGACAAATCTTACAAATCATTATCTTCACTCTCACTTCACTGTTATCCTATCTGGGCAAAATGTCTTTGACTTTCCCAACAACACTATTCTTCTCTACCTGCTGCAACAACTTCCTCAAGTTTCTATGAACATTCTTTTTCTCTCCAACCAAGTCATTTGTGCCCATGACTACCACTAATTTTGATGCCTGGTATTTCCTTTCTGCAATGCATCGGTTATTTGCTTCATTGTTCCACCAGGAAAGCATAATAAATTTAGTTTAATCCTTTATCCAAGTGTAAGCAAACAAAGTTTGCACCTGAAAATATCTTCATCTTCAGGACTTCAGAAGGTAAGGTGGTACATCCTTTGGAAACTTGTGGCAAAAGTGGATCAAGCTCTCATCACTCCTTGTCTCAGTATCTCTCATAATGCAAAGCACATCTCCTTGTAGACATGTATACTGCTATGCATTAAGGGAAGGGCCACTACCCAGACTGGTTTCGACCTTTATTGATGTCTCGTCAGTGGGAGGCAGACCCAGAGTGGTGATACTAAGGCAGAAGCTATGGAGAGGTCATATTTACCTACACGAGTTGCCAACCGGTGTATCACCTTATAATTAAATTACTCTGGATTTAGTGAAAGATGTTGGAAGAAGTTTATTTTGCATTTTGGTTAGATTATAATAAATTTAGTTTAATCTTTTATCCAAGTGTAAGCAAACAGAGTTTGCGCCTGAAAATATCATCAGGCTGAGAAGTAAGGTGGTACATCCCTTGGCAACTCGTAGCAAAGGTGGACCAAGCTCTCATCACACTTTGTTTCAGTATCTCTTATAATGCAAAGCACAGCTCCTTATGGACATGTATACTGCTATGCATTAAGGGAAGGGCCACTACCCAGACCAGTTTCACCCTATGACCTCTCCATAGCTTCTGCCTTAGTATCACCACTCTGGATCTGCCTCCCACTGACGAGACATCAATAAAGGTCGAAACCGGTCTGGGTAATGGCCCGTTCCTTAATGCATAGCAGTATACATGTCTACAGGGAGATGTGCTTTGCATTATGAGAGATACTGAGACAAGGAGTGACGAGATCTTAGTCCACCTTTGCTACGAGTTGCCAAGGGATGTACCACCTCACCTCAGTCCTGAAGATATTTTCAGGTGCAAACTTTGTTAGCTTACACTTGGATAAAGGATTAAACTAAATTTATTATAGTCTAACCAAGTGTAAAATAAACTTTCAACCAGGAAAGCATGTTTTGTGCACTTTATTAGTAATCATAACTCTTTCTTTATAATATTAACTTCCTCCTTGTTATCATCAGCAATCTCTCCTTTAGTCATTTAATATCTTCTTCCAGATGTTTCATTTCACTTTTCATTTTCTCCTGCCGATGCTCTTCCACTATAGTCCTGACATTTCCTTCCATTTCTAATTGCTCTAATCTATCCAGGAACTTTTCACATATGTTAACCCAAACAGTCCACAAATCTTTCACATTTTTCGGTACATACATACATACAGCAGTTTTCGCAATGCATCCATGAAAAATCCAAGGCAGAGTGAGATGGAAATCCCTTCAGGCCGATTTGAATAGACTTTTTATTTGGATAAAAAGTGCGGTTGTAATAATAATAATAAAGAGATTCTAAATGTCTGAAATAACTACTTTGAAAAATGTCAAGTGTAAGAAGCATTGACAGAATGGTGGCATTCAAGAGGAATGCAATTACGAGAAACTGTCTTAAGGTAAAAAAAACAATAAAAGAAATCTGAAATGTGGAAAACACCTATAAGTTTTATAACTGCATTAATTCAGACAGCTTGAACTGAAGGATGAATTGCTCTTATAGCAATCATCTATACAAAAGTAAATAAAACCAAAGGAAAATTGCTTGATAAATAAGAATTGTGGAGGAATTTCCTACTGCCAGGTAAGGTTCATGTAAGCATACTTGAGATGAGGCAAAGAAAAACTGTGAAAATATGGAGCAATTGCCTGAGTGCTTGCCAGCAGTGTGAAGACCTCTGTGAGAAAAAATTATATGTGCAACTAGAAGGGTGATGATTATGAAGAGCTCAGGAGACAGCTTGCAGGTGTAGTATGTAATGAGAAGTTAGCTAGAAAAGAGATCAATGCAGCTTGGGGGATTTTTAAAAACTATCTGGTAGATGCAATGTCTAAATGTATTCCAAGGGTGAGAAAGTTAAATAAGGTAGGTGTGAAATGGATGAATAAAGAGATTAAGCATGCAATACAGAGAAAAAGGGCATTATGGAGGCAGCATAAGAGAAGTGGAAATAACCAATTCCATGAGGACTACAAAGTCCAGGCAAGATGGGTGACTTGGTTGGTGAGGGTATCTAAAGAGAGGTACGAACAGCAGTTAGCTAATGAAGTCAAAAAGAATCCTAAGGAGTTCTTTCAATATGTAGCCAGCAAAAGAAAGAATGATTCTGGAAGGAAGACATTGATTGGAGAAAATGATATAAAGACAGCTGTTGCAGAAGGTGTGGTGGAGATACTTAATGAGCAGTTCATAAAGGTCTTTCAATCTTGTGAATGTGACTTCATGGGGAGATTGAAAGCAGTTGATGATGGGGAAGAGAGACTGACTGTAAGTGAGCAAGAGTGTACGGGGAGTTGACCAAACCAGATGTAAATAAGGCTGTGGGACTTGATAATATATCACCACGTATTCTGAAGGAATGTGCCAGGGAGGTTGATGTCTGCCTTGATATATTTTTTAATACGAGTCTTGCACTCAATCAAATTCCTAGGGAGTGGAAGGAGGGCAAGACTGTGTTGTTTCATAAGGGAGGTGATAGAACTCAATCATCAAATTATAGGCTTATCTGTGTGTCAGGTGTTGTAGTTAAGTTGTTGGAGAAGCTTGTGAGAACTAGGATCCAGAATTGGGTTGACAACAACAACAATGGTATGATCTTTGATTTGCTAAAGGGAGGTCATGTTTTAGTAAACTACTTACTTATTACAATAAGGTGACTGCTTATTGTAATAAGTGACTGCTTATTGTAATAATATTGTGTATCCTTCTCCTTGGACAGAGGAGAAGGATACACAATAATATACTTAGATTTCGCAAAGGCTTTTCATAGATTACTACATGATAAGTTGATAGTTAAACTAGAGCAGATAGAATTGGATATTAGATTAGTGAGTGCAGTGTTTCTCAACCCATGGTCCGCAGACCACAGGTGGCCCGTGACGATGAGACAGGTGGTCTGCAGGCAGACTTAAATTAATTAAATAAATATATATATTTTTGAATTATCCAAAAAAACAAATTAAAATCGAATAAGTAAATAAAAATTATTGAAATCAAATGGAGACTTAAAAAACTAACAAATAGCATCAGAATATTCCAAGGTGGAAGCAAAAAAAAAACTATATTGTTGTTGACTGCATCCCTCTTTTATTATTCGTCATTCTGCCGCTAAATTTGTAGCGGCAGAATAACGAATTATAAAAGACGGGTGAAGTGAACAACAATATAGTTTTATTGCTTCTGCCTTATCTTGCTGTTTTGTCAGATTTGAAGTGAACATGTGTTATCCATGTTTCAACCAATTGCTTGTTGTTTATTGATTTTTATTATTGAAGGTTTCCCTCCTTCAACCAAGGCTCAGTATATCTTCAGAAGTGCTTAGCACTCGTGTGTCATGGGTTAACCCCAGTATTTATATATTTATATATTTTTCGAAGAAGTTTTTTAATTATGGAAAAGTGGCTTAGAACTAGGACGAAGAACAAATGCAACAGGTGATGCTAATCCTAATTGTGATATGTGTGTTGTAACAATGAGTAAATCTAATACTATTAAAGTAGAAGAAACAAGCAATTCAAAGAAAAAATACAGTAGGAAATATAATAGTTCATATTTGGAATTCAGGTGTACTTGGTGTGGAGATGAAAGTGAGCAGAAACCTCAATGTGTTTTGTGTTAGGAAGTGTTGTCGAACAAGTGCATGAAACCTGTGAAACTCAGATGACATTTAGAAACTAAACATTGTGATGTGAAAAATAAGCCAACTGAATTTTTTCAGCGATGCTTAGAGACATTAAATCATGGGAAAGATATAGTTTCGGCCACAGGCTCCATTAATACCAAGGCACTGGAAGCATCCTAACTCTTCAGTTTGTGCATAGCAAAAACAGGGAACCTCATTCTATCAGGGAAAAATTGCTACTTCCAGCTCTAAAAGATGTGGTAAAAACTATGTTTTGCAACAAGTTACTAAAAGATGTTGATTTGATTCTTTTTTCAAATGACACTGTCAGTTGCAGAATTAATGATATGGCAGGTGACGTAGAAACTCAGTTAATCAAAAGAGTTAAGAAAAGCCCTTATTATGCATTACAAATAGAACAGACTACTGATGTTACAAATTATGAGCAGTTAATACGCAACGTAAGATATGTGCATGATAACAACATTCATGATGATATTCTGTTTTGTAGAACTTTGCCATCCCGACAACTGGAGAAGAAATATTTCACACTCACAATACAGTAATTACATAATACGTAAAGGGATCCAGTGGGAAAAATGCATAGGCTTCTGTTCAGATGGAGCTCGCACCCTCACAGGCAGGCAATTGAGTTTTAATAAACTCAACCGTTAAATAACAGATTATTTTCAGTACTCTGCAATGAAATGGACAGTGAACATATACACTTTTGCTTCATTCTGAAATTCGCTGGCTTTCTAGGGACAAAGTACAAAGGTTATTTCAATTAAGGCACAAAGTTATATTATTTGTAAATGAACGTAATTTTGATTTTGCATCACTCCTTGTTGAAGAAGCATGGTTATTAACACTATCCTATCTTTCAGACATTTTTTTGGAAATTAAATGAACTAAATCTCTCCCTTCAGGGAAATTCTTTAACTGTTCTTGATGCCTGCAGCAAAATAAAGGCATTCGAGAAAAAAACGGTTTTATGAATTAATTATGTAAAAGACAGACAATTTGTACCTTTTCCAACATTGGAATCCTTTTTAGTGGAAAATGATATTTTTGTTGATTCTGAGTTTCTGGAAAGAGTTTGTGCCCACCTCAAAAATCTGAAATGGAATTTTGAAATATATTTTCCGAATAACTTTTATAAGAAATTTCTGTGGGTTCGCGATCCATTTCAGACACGAGAACGACCTTTCGCTATTGAAAAAAGAACAGTTAATTGAGTTTTCAAGTGACAGTGGAATTAAATTGCAATTCCTAGATCTTGGTTTGGCTCAATTCTGGATCTCGCCTTCAGTGAGAAGTGAATTTCCCGAATTATCTGAAGAAGTATTGAAAACCATCATGCAGTTTTCTACAACCTATCTTTGTGAGAAAGGATTTTCATCGCTCCTTCAAATAAAAACAAAATACAGAAATCATCTTAGCCTGTATCCCGATCTTCAACTGAAATTGACAAATATTGAGCCAGATATCCAGCAATTCTGCAAGAGTTGAGAAGCTCAACCATCCCATTAAAAGTAAGTAGTAACATAATTATATCTTTAAAAAAAAAAAAAAAATCAGCTAACGCATTTTTATTCCCGTATATGGGAGTAGGCGAGGCCATTTAGCCCTATCTAACTTTTTTGGAGACTGAGTGGGCAGTTCAATCTCCACTGGTACCAATCAGAGATAGATGGCCCAAGGCAATCACTAATTAAACGGTACACAGTGAAGAGAGACGGCTCAAATGTGCCGCCATCTCGTGGTCCCTAACACAATATATTTAATGTCTGAAATAATGTGGGTTCTACGGTTGATTTTCTTGAGTTTGCAGGATGAAAAACCCGAGTTTCAGGGAGGAAAAACCCACTTGCCCATAATTATATCATATTATTTATTTGTTTAAAATTAAAACTTTGTTCAATGATGATACTCTTTTTATTGTTTACTTCCAATTTAATTAATTATGTTTCCATATGCATTCAAAATATACTTTTAGATTTATTATGTTATAAATAGCACAGTTTTTCTGAAATGTTGGTAATTCCTACATAGATTTTTTAAAAAATTACAAAAAGTCAAAACGACAACATATAGGGAAATAAAATAAAAACACTGTTTATTTTTGAAGTAAAACTTTAATTTCAACATTTTAAAATGTTATTTTTCTTGCTTTGCTTTTCTGTTTGCAAAATCATCGTCAATGACATTGTCGAAGTCTATTTCATCACTCAGTTGCTATTTTATAGACAGTATGGCAAGATTTCTTAAACACCAAAAAAGTGCTGCCAGGTCAGATCCTCCCCCCCCACCCCCCAGCTACATTTCTGTAACTTAGTGGTCCGTAGAATTGTTTTAGGCATTTTGCTAGTCCTTGGGCTTAGAAGGTTGAGAAAGGCTGGATCAGAGACTGGCTATCTGATAGGTATCAGCAAGTTCTGTATGGGGGAAGCAATATTTCAGAAGAGGAAAGTCACTAGTGGAGTACCTCAGGGATCTGTTTTAAGGCCAATACTATTCAAGTTGCATCTTAATGATATTGGTGAAGATTTAGATGAAGATATTCAGTTGTTTGCAGATGATGTAAAGTTGGGATAAACTATGAAGAGTAGAGAAGATGTTGTGGTCTTACAAGAAGACTTGAATAAATTGAGCGATTGGGTACAGGAATGGGGATGCAAGTTGAATGTTGCAAAATGTAAGGTTTTAAAATTTGGGAAACAAAGATGGAATGTAGAATGTAGTTGGTGGGGATATATTATCTGAGGTAGAGGAAATAAAAGATTTTGTGGTAATAGTAGATAAGCATCTGAAATTTAGAGGACCTATTACCAAAATTGTGAAGACAACACAAAGACTTCTGGGAATGATGCAGAGGACACTAACTTGCAGAAGTAGGGAGATTCTTGTTCCATCGTATAATGCTTTGATTGGACCATACTGTGCCCAGATTTGGTCACTTTATTTTCAAAAGGATGAAGAAATGTTGGTAAAGGCCCAGAGATGACTGACTAGAGGGTAGTTTCTGACCTCTGAAATGTCGAATATGAGGAAAGATTGAGAAGATGCAATTTACAGAGCTTATTGGATAGGAGGAAGAGGGGGAGATATGATAGGGACCTACAAGTTAGTAAGGGGTTGTTATAGGATCAATGTTGGAGTGGTTCTACAGAAAATAGTGGGAGATTAGGGGAGAACAAGAGATCATCCCTGGAAACAGTATAAAGAGGGTGTGAGGAGGAGAGTGAGAAGTAGGTTTTTTGCATGCAGAGTTGTGAATTATTGGAATGTCTTGCCTGAGAGTGTGGTGTCTGCAGAAAATTTAATTGTTTAATTTAGGGAATCCATTACCAAAATTGTGAAGACAACACAAAGACTTCTGGGAATGATGCAGAGGACAGTAACTTGAAGAAGTTGGAAGATTCTTGTTCCATCTCCCTACTTGAGTGTGTTTAAGATGCAGTATGATGAGCTGTGTGTATGATAAGAGGACCTCCTAAATGAGTATTTGACTCAATGGGTTCTTGGGATGATAATAATAATAATAATAAAACCAAGTTTTATTTTCAAAGGAAGTTTTATTTTCACAGGCAAGATCAGATTTTAAGGTGACAATTGAAAAGTCTTGAGAATGCAATAAGGATCTGTATTTAAGTTCTGTAAATTTGGGAAAGGCATATTACAAGGGGCAGAGCTATTCAAACATTACAACTATATGTTGTATATAGGACATCAAGCAGAGCTATGTGGTCTATATTTAAGTTCTAAGTCACTAGTTAGAATTGCAGGAGATACTATAAAGTATGATGTAAAATTTGTTGTAAGACAAGGATGCACACTATCTACATCCTTATTCGTCATCTATATGGATCACATTATTAAAGAAAGTGGCATTAAACCTGATATCAAAATCAGAGACATTAAACTTATCTATATGATGCCTCTAATCTTTGATGTACACATTTGTAGGATTTCTTTAAGTAAATTGAATTACTACTGAAACAAATGTGGAATGAACATTGGCAATAAAAAAGCCTAAATTATTAAGACAGATAAAAATATTCAAAACCTCAACTCCATTCTCTATGAACATTCTCAACCTACAGAACAAGTTAAATATTTCACCTATTTAGAAACGAAATATTAGTAAAGATAGAAAAGTAAATGTTTTAGGTAATGTTTGTTTCAGTAATCTTTTTACTGATTAAGGTGACAGTGGCATTGGACGACAGAGATAGATACATAGTGGTATATGTAATGGTATACTTTGCAAAGGCTTTTGATAGATTACCTCACGATGAGTTGATAGTCAAATTAGAACAGATGGATAATAGACTAGTGCATTGGATTGGCTATCTGATAGGTATCAGTAAGTTGTGTATGGGGAGTAATATCCTGAAAGAGGAAAATTACTAATGGTGTGCCTCAGGGGTATCTTCCTACTTCTTCAAGTTAGTCCTCCGCATCATTCCCAGAAGTCTTTGTGTTGTCTTCACAATTTTGGTAATGAGTTCCATAAATTAAACACACTCAAATTCTCTGCAGACACCACACTCTCAGGCAAGGTATTCCAATCATTCACAACTCTGCATGCAAAACCTGCTTCTCACTCCCCTCCTCACACCCTCTTTATACTGTTTCCAGGGATGACCTCTGATTCTCCCATGATGTCTCACTGTTTACTGTAGGAGCTCTCCAACATTGATCCTATAACAACCCCTTACTAACTAGTAGGTCTCTATCATATCTTCCCCTCTTCCTCCTATCCAACAGACTCTGTAAATTGCATCTTCTCAATCTTTCCTCATATTCGACATTCCAGAGGTCAGAAACTACCCTAGTCAGTGATCTCTGGACCTTTTCCAACATTTCTTCATCCTTTTGAAAATAAAGTAACCAAATCTGGGCACAGTATAGCCCAATGAAAGCGTTATACAATGGAACAAGAATCTCCCTACTCCTACAAGTTAGTGTCCTCTGCATCATTCCCAGAAGTTTTAGGCCCACTGTTTTTTAACCTATATGTTAATGATATGGGGAAAGATTTGAATGGGGATATTCAGTTGTTTGCAGATGATGCAAAGTTTGAAGAACTAGGAGGAGTAGAGCACATGTTGTAACCTTATAACAGGCTTGAATATGTTGAGTGAATGAGCATGTGAGTGGGGATGCCAGTTCAGTTTGCAAAATGTAAGGTTTTAAAATTTTGGAAAACAGATGAGATGCAGAATTTACCCATTGATTGGATATATTGTTAGAAGTGAAAGAAATAAGAGATCTTGGAGTGATAGTAGATAAGAATCTTATATATAGAGGACACACTGTCAAAATTGTGAGGACAGCACAAGAAATTCTGGCAATGATGCAGAGGACTTGTAGAAATAAAGAGTTTCATTGTATAAGGGCTTCATTAGGTCGCATATGGACTGGACTAATGTTCATCCTTTTGAAACAAGATGACAGATTTGGTCATCTTGTTTCAAAAGGATGAAGAGATATTGAAAATAGTCTAGAGACAATTGGGTAAGGTAATTTCTGGTCTCTAGAATGTTGAGCATGAAGAAAAGGTGAGAAAATGCAATTTGCAGAGTCTAGTGCAGAACTATCCAATCTTAGGTAATCCGAGGGCCACATTAGAAAAAAAATTCATCCAAGGGCCGCATCACAATGTGTATCTGGTAATTTGGTGAGCAGCAGCGATACACCCTCGAAAGCTGAACAAATGAACAAGCTCATGTTCCCTGTGAGTGCCTGGAGCATGTGCATTGGAACAAAACATAAGAATGCTTCTTTGACACATCTAATATTTGAAAAACACATGGTGATGTAAAATAGTGATGTAAATAAAGTGATATATAGTAAATATATAGTGATGTAAAAACACCAAATAAAATTATCAACATCGAGATTATATTTCATTTTTTCGCTCATGAAAATAAAAACCCACAGGCAGGCCACACATAATCGCACCACGGGCAGTGCTTTGGACAGCCCTTGTCTCGTGGATAGGAGGAAGAGGTTGATATGATAAAGTTGATAAGAGGGTGTTATAGGTTTGAAGAGGTTTTTTTCATAAAAGTAATCTCTGGAAGCTGTATAAGGGAGGGTGTGAGCAAGAAAACCTGGAGTACATATTTTCAAGGAGAGTTGTGAATGACTGAAGGTGTGGTGTCTACAAAGAATTTAAGGTATGGTATCATGAGCAGTATGTATAACAAAGGGAACTCCCATGGTGAGCCTTTGACTGCATGGAGGTCTTTGGATCATGATAATAATAATAATAATTAATATTGAAAGCAAGGCTGATGTTATGAGGAGTCAACTGAATAAATTTATATAGAATACATGATGTCAGCCAAAACAGTAAACCAGCATATACAATATAGTGCTGAAACTAGGTTTAACTTGTGGATCCAAGAGTTAGGTTAGAAATAAAGCAGTTGGTCAATTTCTAGAGACAAAAGACAAGAGAGTTACAGAAAAATTATGGGAGTGAACAGATAGCATCAGATCATATTAAAAATTATGATATTCAGAAGGAACTGGATAGTGTTAACCAGTGGCGCACTCAGGATTTAATCTTGGAGGGGGCCAAGCGCTCAGGATTTAACCTTTTGGGAGGGGGGGGCGAGTTGAGTAGACGTTTTGCGAATACACACTACACATCGCATATGACCTATAACTGAGCATCTGCAGTGATCGCTAATTCATAAGTAGCACACAACATAAATAAAAAAAATGAATTTGAATTAGGAAAAAATTTTTGGAAATTTTTCTGTTTTTTCCTTTTCTTTGGGGGGTGCCCAGGCTCCTTGGCCCACCCTCTGGGTGCGCCACTGGTGTTAACATTCATGACTGTGTGAGCAGAGTTAATCTAAGGTTATTTAGCCAGAATGGGAGAGGAAAGATAAGCAAAACAGGTGTTGTGATGCTACAATGGTAAGTCAAAAACTAAGAAGGACCAAGACCTGTATGGTTTTTGATGAAGGTGGAAGTATCCTAGAAGACCAAAATATAAGATCTGAAAATACTGGAGTCCTGACAAATAGTAGTTTAATTTGGAGGAAAACTGTTGAAAATGGTTAATAATAACTTAAGCACGTAGTACTATCATAATAGCTGACTCTCACTAAAGCAGACTTGTAGGGATCATAAGAATACTTTAGTATAGCAGATAATCTGCTGTAACAGCAAAAACAGTTTGCTACACAGATAGTTTCTAGTACAGGACTGCAACTGTGTTGTTTTGGATATGATATTTCAGCAGTTTCTTATAGTGGTACTTGCTAAAGTGAGAGTTAACTGTACATATCAAGAATCTGATGATAATGATAAAATGAAAATAAATACAAGGTATAGAGGTTGATCTTACCAGACCTCTGTAAGGCATGGAAACACTTCAGTCCATTGTCCAAGTCACATGTAACCTTCTGAGCAGTTTGGTTCCATGGAATGTGCATGTTTTTAACTCGACACTCAACTTTATTAAGATAGGAAATGCTGCAGAAATTGTATTTGTTCCGCAGCTCATCAAAACTTTCTATATCACCCACAGAGTTGTTATTGGGATTGACAGAGTTCATCCATTCAGTCCATCCATGGTTTTTGGAATCACAAATCTCTGGTAAAACTGAGGTAGCTTCTTGAGGTGGCAGAGTCACTATAAATAAGAACATATGTGAAGTGAGCTCATTATGTCTGAGAATTCAGCTCAAATAAGCTAATCTGAGATGAACGAATTTAAAATGCATTATAATTGCATTTTAAATTATAAGCAGAATTTCTAACTCACCTGCTAGTTCTTCACATTGGCAAAATACTCTCACTTCATAGTCCAAACAAACTGCTGAATTTTTCTGGTCGACATTATTGCATACCAAACCTTCTGGCAATGTACAGGAGACTATTTGGTTGGTTAGAAGCCAGGGTGTTTGAGTTCCAACTACCCTACAAGCAATGGAAGTCATATTATCTGCAGGACAAGGAAAATTGTATAACAATTCTTCTCTATCTCCTCCATTCTATAGAAAAAAAAAGGAATAACAAAACAAAGTAAACTAATGAATTTCAAAACATAAAGAACGGACAGTTATACAAATGAAGTGAGTTTAACTACTTTTCCTGCTTTAAAAAACTCATTAAATACACTCAAAGAAAAAGAAGTATTTTTTTTTCAGCAGCAAACACATGGTCTAAAAATATCAACTTCAAATTTCTTAATCAGTCCTCAAATAACCAAACTCATGGTTAACTTATTATTAACTATTCAGTTGGGTTATTTGAAGACTGAGTTAGCATGTCAGACTCCTGGTACATGAAATAATGAAATTATATACATAATTATACTGCTTGAATTTAAATGACCAGCAAATTGATTTCCCAATGAGGATAATTAAAGGATTACTATATCTGATTTGTTCAATCGACTGAATGAGAAATCTAAAACGGTTTTGAACTTGTTCAGATGCCAACCAGAATACCAGATAACCCGAATCACTCCCCAAACACCCTAGATCTCTTTCTCACCAATGACCCCTCCAAATACACAGTGAAAGTAGTGAGTCCCCTGGGTAATTCTGACCACAGTCTAGTGCTCAGACTCCTCCCCATGCAACAATGTTTACACAGACAGTTCCATACAATAGTTTGGCATTATAACAGTGCCAAGTGGAACAGCCTCCACAACTTCTATGCCACATTCCCATGATTGAACTATTGCTTCCAGCTTTCTAAACCAAACATATACACCAAACTTTACCAAAGTAATCCTCAACAGCATGGAAACATATATTCCACACACTACCCTGAATTGCCATTCCCTAACCCTGGTTCTCCAAATGATGTGCCAAGGCTGTACAGATGAAACACCAGGCATACCATAGCTGGCTGAAATCAAGAACCTCATCCTGCTGTAGAGCTTATACCGAAGCTCAAAATAGATGCAAAAAAACAATCAATGCTTCCAAAACAGATTTCAAAAGAGCCAAAAGTAGGAAACTAGCAGCCATCCAAATGGCAGCCGAGCCTTTTGGTCTCTCGCCAAAGCAATTGGACATAGCTTCTGCCCAACACTATTCCCACCTCATTATCACCCACAGAAAAAGCCAATATTACGTCTTCACACTTTGCTTCCAACGCATGCATAACTGATAATGGTAAATGTCCCCAACCATTCCAGAAACCAACACACAATGCCCCCTATATCCTTTTGCCAGGATGAGATCAGAAAAATACTGTCCAAGAGAGAAAATGGTTTAAATGATAAAAATAATGAGGAATTATTTGTAGGAAGTGAGATCGCTAGGTTGCGCGCAGTGATACAAAATGCGCAGCGGCAATTAGAGCACCTGCAAAACTCTTTCCAGAGTGATTCGGCTAACGTAAATAAACAGCATAAGAATGAGAGAGTTTCTGAAATGAAGGAAAGAGTGTTGTATGGTGACTCATTATTAAGAGGGATGATAGATGGCAGTGTAACTAAATCGTACTTACCGGGTGCGAAATTTAAGGATGTAAGTGAGAGTATTAGAGTGCAAAAACAGAGGGTGAAAGAATTAATAATTGTGGCGGGTACGAATGAATTGAAAGGTGATAAATATTTTATGAGAGAGGACTTGAAAGTATTGTTAAAGGTAGCGAAAGAAAAGAGTGACAGAGTTAGAATGGTTAGTCTGTTGCCGTGGTATGACAGAGAGGAGTTTAGAAGGAGGGCCGTAATCGCAAATGTCATTATGCGTAGGTTATGCAGATGGTGTGGTGTGGAATTCGTGGACGTGTGGAATGAGCTTGAAGGGTGAAAGGACTTATACAAGATGGATGGCCTGCATTTGAATGGACTTGGTGTGCGGAGACTGGAAAGAGTGTTGCTGAATGAAGTGAAAATGGATGTGCAAAACCAGGGAAACTAGAACTACCAAGGAGGGGGGGGGATATGCAGACACCAGTGAGACAGATGAGTGTAAGAATGTATATAATGTACCCGAGCCAGCACTAAGGACAAAAAATGGGAAAGGGCCATTTAGAATAACGCATCAATATAGGGGTGGGACTAAAGGATCACTGCATTTCATGTATACTAATGCCAGGAGTATTAGGAACAAGAAGGAAGAATTTTTGGCCTTGATTGGCTCTTCCTGGCCACAGGTTATTAGCATTAGTGAAACATGGCTGACGGAAGATGATATAGTTAGTGGGATAGAATGTGTAGGTTATAGTGTGTTTAGGAGGGACAGAGAGAATAAAATGGGGTAGGGGTATTATTGATGATAGCTGATGAACTGCAGCCAAGGAGAATTGAAGTTGTATCGCAGGATAGTGAAAGGAGCTCATTTGAGGCTATTTGGTGTGAGATTGGGACTGGCAGAATAAAATATACAGTTGGGTGCTGCTATAGACCAGGTGATGGAATAGATGGTGGAGATAGTATGCATAGGTAAATTGATGAAATGAGTGGAAGGAGGGTAATTATTATGGGGGATTTCAACTATGGTAACATTGATTGGAAGGAGGAGAGGACACATGAGAGAGAGGAAAAGGATTTTATTCAATTATTAAGGGATAACTATCTGAGACAGCATGTAATTGAAAATACTAGGGGTGTGAGAGTGCTTGACCTGGTAACAGCATCTGAGAATTTGACTGTAATGAATATGACCATTTTGCCACCTATTGGTGAGAGTGATCATAAGGTCTTGAGCTGGGAGGTGGCTAAAGGTGTGGAATTTTCGATTAAGACAGGGTATATGTACCCTGTCTTAATCGAATTACCGTGCTGGCAAGTATGACAAGCTTAGGAGATTGTTTGGATCAGTGCCATGGCATGTACAACTGCAAGGGCTGGACGTCGATAGGGCATGGGAAGTGGCCAAGGAGCATTTACAGGAGGTTATGGCTGATTGTATACCTAGGGTATACAATCACCATTAAGCTTGAGCTACAAAAAAAGAAACAACTGTGGGGGGAATTTAAAGAAAGGGGTGACCTGCAGGCACACGAACGGTATAAAGTGCAGGCCAGAAAGGTAACGAGTGTGGTAAAAAAAGCAAAAGCGGATTATGAAAGGAAACTAGTTTTGCAAGCAAAAGAGAATCCCAAACAGTTCTTTCAATATGCTGCAAGCAAGAAAAAAAAACTGTACATGGCAAAATGACTTTTGCCTACTTTCGCACAGACATTTAGTTTCTGCAATATGTATATTCTACAAATATATCCATGGGAAATTCTCATCTGAAATAACATCAATAATTCCTCCATCAGTACTAAGCTCATTGGAACACGTGCAGCTGTTGCTCAACATCCCTTCACAGTACACCTAGAAACAAACAGAACAAGTTTCTTTTCCTTCTCCTTCATCCCTGCAACTGCTGCACTGTGGAATAGTCTCTCCTGCTGTGTTTTCCAAGAAAGAAAATTTACAGTCATTTAAATCATATGTAAACAAGTTCCTCCTCTCCCAACCCACTACCCATACATGCAGGGGAAAATTCTCCATGCTTGCTGTGCAAGCTCATTACTTGAGAAAGAAGTAATATTTATTTGTTAATAAATGCATGCATTTAGGCTTTTATTTTTCTAGACAGAAGACGTCTTAAGCTTGTGTGGCAATAATTGAGCTTTGTGTTGTGTATCGAAGGCCAATGCTTGCTCATCTAGTCAAGGCTACCTTGGCTTGCTTGGCTGTGGGAGCTTCCAAGTCCTCACTGCAGCACTGTTATTTCATCAGCGTGCATAGCCATTTCCACTCCCTTCACGTCATCTTGAACACAGGCCATTTGCAGTCAAAGTATCTCTAGCCAGTGAGCTTCAGCCAGCCTTTACAAGCATGCGTGTTGCTTGGAAAAATTAAGTTACAACCAACTTTTTATGATGATGTTATTGACCAATTCATAAAGAAGAACCATAGGGTAAAATTTGTATTGAAGTAGCTAAATTGAAAAAAATAGAATATCATTTGTAAAATAAATGTTGTATTTGTATAATTAAATGTACATAAATTTCCATATATTTATAGTTTTAAATGGTCAGTAATTCATTATTTTGCTAATCAGACTTCAATCACATCTCTCACTCCCTGAATGGTAACAAGAGCAAGCGTGAATTTCAAGAAAAAAAAAAAACTCCCATTAATAAAGCTATTCAACCTAATTGTTCGAGAACAGAATCCTGCCTTCCTTTTTTTTCCAAGACATTACATCCCCTCCCTATACATACACAACTTGCTCCTATCAACTGACCATTTCTGTAGCAACCAAATGACTGTCCATCTGTCATCAAATTCAATTTCAATAGTAGTAGTAGTTTATTATTTGGTATGCTATCAAATGATTTAGCATCAATTCCTTCTGAAAATATTCCTGTTGCCAGACTTTGTTAAACCACCACATCAAGAACACTACCACCTTCTTTCACTCATTTCTAAAATACAGTGGTGATATCTCATCCAGTTTCACAGATTTATTAAAATGAAGATTACTTGGTATTATTCTAAACACTTCCCATTCTTGAACAGTCGGTCTTCTGTCCTACTTCCCATATGTTATCCAATGCTACTTGTAATCCCCTATATAAAATACTCACTGAATATTTTCATTACACATGATAAACACATTGTCCTATAGTTGGACACTACTACTACTACTCATTTTCTTCTATAGTGGCAATATTTTTTGTCCTTTCCACCCTTCTGAAAATATTCCTGTTGCAAGACTTTTGTTGGTTATTACCACTCCTTTTATGCTTCAAATGCTCTTCAACCATTTCTGATGTTTCTACTTTACTCTTAAATCTAGGATACCCAATTTTTCTCGATATATAAATATATTTATTTATATTTGCTTATAATATTTAATTTTATCATCAACAATCCTATACAATTATCTTATTTTGTATAAAAAAAATAATAAAAATCCATCTTGTAGCACTAAGGACGCTAGCAGCATATTGCTACGCGCGCAAGCATACGCACGTCACAGTGAGATGAGAGTTATTAGCGTAATGCGGCACTGTCCGTCGCGCAGTTCCACTGTTGTTTATATGCAGTTTGCGCTAATAGTAGAGTGTTTGTAGAGCTTATCGTCTTTACTCCATCTCTTTAAATATTTGGACATTACAATTAAAGACACTATTTGTTATAGTTTTTATTTTAGAATATTATTGGGGTTATTGACAATATTATCGATAATAAACAAAATATTATTGGAAATTTTATTATTAAATATTTTATTTAATATTATTAAATAAATATTATTGACAATTTTATCGATAATAAACAATATTTTTTCGTGTTTAATTTTTTTTTAATGTTTACCGAAAAAAAAAATCAGCTAACGCCTTTTTGTTCCCCGTATAGGGAGTAGGCAAAGCGTTTTTTAGCCCTTAACTTTTTGGAGACTGAGTAAGCAGTTCAATCTCCACTGGTAGCCAATCAGAGATAGCTGGTCCATGTCTATCACTAATTATAACAGCCACCGATGAAGAGGCTGGCAAACAAATGCTGCCATCTGTTGGTATGTAACCCTAACAAAATATGTTACTGTCTGAAATCATGTGGGTACTATGGTCGATTTTCTTGAGTTTACGGGACGAAAAACCCACTTGCCTCTGCCAGAGATCAGCTAGCTTGGGAACCGGCCGAAGGAAGGTTTAGAAAAAGTTCCTCCAGTCCACGACTAGACTTGAACTTAAGTCTAACTTCGAGCGACCAAGCGCCACTTCCCCTTCCACTGATCTACATAGGCCTTGTTGATAAAAATAAATAAGTTTAATCTAAGAAGTATGGTTATAAAAAAAAAATCAGCTAACGCCTTTTTATTCCCGTATACGGGGAGTAGGTGAGGCCATTTAGCCCTATCTAACTTTTGGAGACTGAGTGGGCAGTTCAATCTCCACTGGTACCAATCAGAGATAGATGGCCCAAGGCTATCACTAATTAAGCGGTACTCAGTGAAGAGAGACGGCTCAAATGTGCCGCCATCTCGTGGTCCCTAACCTTAACACAATATATTTAATGTCTGAAATAATGTGGGTTCTACGGTCGATTTTCTTGAGTTTACAGGACGAAAAACCCGAGTTTCCGGGAGGAAAAACCTGCTTGCCCGTGCCAGAGATCGACTAACTCGGGAACCGGTCGAAAAAAGGCTTAGAAAAATTTCCTCTAGTCGCCGACTAGACTCGAAACCAAGTCTTCCTTCGTGCAGCCAAGCGCCGTGGTTGGCAAACGCCACATCCACTGAGCTATTGTAAATATAAATGTTTAAAATTATATTTAATAATTTGATGTGTATATTTAAATTGCTCTTTGTATATTTTAAATATAAACCATCCTATCAATTAATATAGGATTCACTTCCCAAAAATTTCGCTAAGGGAGATTAGGTCGTGACCCACTCTCCTTTATTTTCATGTTTAAAAGTTGGCCACTCTAGGAAGGACACGTTATGTACCTGCTACAGAATTTCTTAAAAGATAATTATAAGTAAGCGCGATATATTTGTTTATGCTTTATAATTTTCATTTTGGTGTCCAGAGTAGTTTTCGTGCATTTTACTCCTGTTCCCTTTTACAGTCATTGCATTCTACCCGAGCTCACACAAACATTAAAAATTATGAAAATCTATGAATGCAAATACAGTATAAAGCACGTCCGTGTTCAATAGAAACGAAGGCGAGCGCAAGCACCTCGTAAGCTATCTGCCTCCCGGGGGACCTAAAATTTTTACAAGTCGTTTTTTTTTTTTTTTTTTTTTTTTTTTAATAGCTGACTATACGTACCTTTTGAACGGGAAAGTATCGTTTTTTTTTTTTCATATTTCCGGACGTTCCATCGTTTTAATAAAAATGTCAATTTTGTTCCGTTTTTAACAAAAACAATAAATGTACTTTAATATTTTTTATACAATGAAACCTGTGAATTCATCACTAAAAATATTTTAATACTTTACCAATATTAATACTTTAATATTGGTCAATCATAAATTATTATTCCTAACCTATAATCTCATTATATCATGAATACCAGTAATATGCATAACCACGGAGTCACATTGTTCGATACTAAATATCGATATGTCTGCAGTGATTTATTCAGAGGGGAAAAAAAAAACATGTTGGCAATACTTGTGCATCTCAGACGCGGCGTCTATTCTGCTGTAGCCTTAGTTTTTGTTTTGCTGATATGCTAATCGGTGGCATTGTTACTCAATTCTGGTGGTTTAAATTTCATATTTTTTAAAGTTTCAAGTCATATTTTTAAATACAATACTATAAATCTATCCTTGCAATGTCAAATTATCTAAGAAGTATGGATATACTTCTTAGATAATTTGACATTGTCTAAGAATGAGGCGAAACTGCAGTTTTAACGATGATCTCCAGAAAGAATTCAAATTTATTAAACCGGACAAGCTGTGTAGTGATGGAACAAAAGTGGTATGCCAACATTGTAATGTCGATTTTTCCGCTGCTCATGGAGGCAGAAGCCAGATGCATAAGGATGCTGAAAAGACTCTGGCTTTAGTTAAAAACATCAGCTTGTTTATCGTGAGACGTGATGGTGATAGTGAAAGCGATAAAATTGCAGCAAGTGAAGCTCTTGTTGCTTATCGTACTGTGCTTACGGCCAAAGTTTCCATGTGCTTGTTGACACTGATCAATAAAATTTATGAACCAAAATTCTTCAGCACGTACCAAACCACAAGTAATAATTACCAACGTTTTATCACCATACCTACTGGGCGAATAAATCAAAAAGCATTACAGTCAGTTTAGATGCATCAAACAAAAAAGACTATAAACTTTTTCCAGTTGGTGTGTGGCATTATTTGCCAAATTGTGGTGTTCAAGAAAAAATTATAGACTTTACTTCCTTACCTGGTGAAACATCCGACCTACAGTGTGCTATGTTGAAGGAAGTACATGGCAAATTTGCCTTACAAAACAAAATTGTTGCATTGTGTGCGCAGATGACACGAACATCAATTTTGGTGGTTGCAAAAGACTTGGCAAAAATAGTGTGTGGCAAAAACTTGAAACTGAACTGAAGAGGCAGATCATCGGTATTGGTTGTGAGGCACACATTATACACAGTTGTCTCCTTATGCTGTCGACTCTTTACCTATTGATATTGAATGTTTTACAGTGAAAGTACAGGGTGATTATAAAATGACGTCAAGTGTTCAGAGCCCTCTAGCGAGTAATGTATTGGACGAAACACACCAATATTCGGTAGATGTACAAAAAAATAGAAACAAAAGTGTCCAACAGGGGAAATTTTGGCGCTGCCAAATTAATTTTAGTAGGTGTGACTAATGAATGACTAAATGTCAAATGAGAGATAGTACACATCAGTTTCATGACGTTTATTGTTAATTACAAATGAGGTTCAATGTGACCACCATTCTGATGTTCCAGGAACTGCATACGGTGCACGACATTTTTCACAGTGGCTTGCAACATATTGGAATTGATTTGTCTCACGTGTAACGTTATTCAAGCTTTCAAAGTTGGAATATCGGGTACATGTCCTTGATACACAATGCTTTTAAGAAATCCTCAAAGCCAAAAGTCACAAGGATTGAGCTCAGGCGATCTCGGTGGCCATGGCGTGGGAAATGCATGACTAATGATTCTTCTGTCAGAGAAATGTTGTCGCAAAACACACTGTATCTGAAGTCCGATGTTGGGTGGTGCACCATCCTGCATGAAGATGATCGAATCGAGACATCCTCTTTGCTGCAGTTGTGGAACCACAAAGTTCTGTAGCATATTAGCATACCTGTTAGCATTGATGGAACAGGTCACAGGTCCATTTTGGCGATTTTCCTCATAAAAGTATGAACCGATGATAAATGATGCTGTAAATCCGCACCACACTGTGACGAGTGGATAGGCATCTGCAGACACAAGTGCGGATTAGTTGCAGCCTAAACGCGACAGTTGCGTGTGTTAATATCGCCGTTCAAATAAAAGTGCGCTTCGTCACTCCATGAAATCTGCCACGGCATGCATCATCCACTTCTATGCGAGCTAAGAATATCAAAGATAAGTCGATTTATCTGAATTCTTGAATATGACTGATTTTATAGGGGTAAAACTTCAACAACTGATGTAGGATTTTCCATACCGTTGTGTATGCGATATCCGTTTGCCGGGATATTCCTCGTGCACTGCTGGTACCCTGCACATTCGTCATTTCCTATTCCACGATAGCAGTTGCAACTTGTTCAACTTGTTGGTGATTGATTGGTTTGCATCCCCTGCCTACCTGCACTGCTAGAATTCCAATAGTCTCAAATCGCCGAATCAGTTTTCGTAACTTTGTTACGCTAATCGTTCCTTTTCCTAAATTTTTCATATGCCGAAAATCACGATGACCAGCACTGGCATTATTGTTGCGCTGATAATAGAGTTTGACTAACAAAGCACGCTCACGTAAGGTAAGAGGCATCGAAAAGCAGTTCATTTACGAATGATAAGAAATCTCACAGGCTTTCCTTTTATTGCATGATAGCTCACAAGAAACGCGATAATGCAAATTAATGCATTTTACTCGGTAAACAGCGCCAAAATTTTTCCTGTTGGAAATTTTTGGTACTATTTTTTTCGTTAAATAGAATCCCATGTTCCATTGTGTACGTCTACCGAATATTGGTGTGTTTCGTCCAATACATTACTCGCTAGAGGGCTCTGAACACTTGACGTTATTTTATAATCACCCTGTATACAAATACTTCAATATACAGTATATACAACCAGAGTTCAAGAAACTGAAAAACGTTTGTGACTTTGCATGAAACAATTATGATAATTGTTAGAGCATGGAAATACAAGATTTTTGTCTTTGGGTCCACCAATTAACAGAATCTTAAGCATGTTTGATGGGCTTCTTTCTTATTTTCTTTCTCAAGAAAAATGTCCTGTTATGTTGCGAAAATTGTTTGAAGAACCCTTTTGAAACTGTGGTTGTCATTTGCAAGAGATCAAGTGTCTACGTTCCAAAAATACATTAGCTTAATTAAAAAAGATAATATGTCAGCTACAGAAATAGCCCTGAACATTCAAATCTTGTAAACAATTTAGAGTCCAGAAAAAGTTAAGTGTTTGTAACTACTGATGTCAAAAAACAATTGAAAATGTTACTGGATTCAGGAGAAATTAATGAGGTTAGGTGTTGTGAAGTAATTGAGAATTTATACGAAACCAGCTTAGAATATGTCAACATGTGGAAGTGCAATTTAGGAAACACTGAGAAGTTCAAGTGGATGCTACTAAGGAAGACACCTGAATGAAAAGAAATACAGGACAGCCTGAACGAGGAACTCATCACATGCACAGAAACAGAAGAATAGACTATGAATCATAGCCCATTCAGATAACTTGCGTAAGTCCGATTTTGCGGAATTCAAGTATCACTTGTACTAGTGTAAGTTTGAAATCATTCATAACTGGAATTCTCATAAGGCAAACAAACAAACAAACAAACAAACAAAAATCACCAGCCGCTGTCAAGAGAGTCCATGTAGCATATCAAATGGTAGGTGAGCTGGAGTGAAAAACTGAACGCCAAGCTTCCTAACAGAATTTTCTTAGTGCTTCTGCAGTTCAATATTCATTTAACTGGAGGAATCAAAGCTAGGAGGCCAGGAACCTTCATGCTAATTTTTAAATTAAAGCTGATCTTATATGGAGGCAACATGGTATGTTTTCTAAGAAACTGCGATTTTTTATTCTGTACAACAAACACGCACACAATTAGCAAACATATGCTAGTCCATAAGACTATTACACTTTTTTATAAAATCTTTATCAAGTAGCTTTATATTTATCCTCCTACGCACAATACCAATTTTTGTATGATTTAGAACCATCGGTTATAACCTAGTCTGTAACCTTCATTTTGTGCTTACTGATTTGTATTCCCTGAGGATGCCAATAGAAACAGATTGCGAAACATGTAGGAGGATAAAAATAAAGCTACTTGATAAAGATTTTATAAAAAAGTGTAATAGTCTTATGAATAATTGTCAAGAAAAAATTCAACATATGCTAGTCCAATTATAGAACAAATTAATTGATTAATAATGGCACTAATACTAGTGGCAATGCGTGAATATATCATAAAACTTTTCAATTAAATAATTAATATGATTTATTTTTAATATGAGGAAAATGCAAGGACTCGCAGAGGAGATGGGCAGCCTTCTGAGGGGATGGTGCAGAACATCAGTAGAATGGAAGTGACGGAGGCCATGAAGAGGATGAGGAATGGAAAAGCGGTGGGCCCCGACAGAATTCCAGTGGAGGCATGGAAGGCACTGGGGGAAGAGGGAATTGACCTGCTGTGGGACCTGTTCATGAAAGTTTGCCAACAGGAAAATATACCCGAGGAATGGAGGGAGAGTACTCTTGTTCCCATCTACAAGGGTAAAGGGGATGCACAAGACTGTAAAAATTACAAAGGAATAAAGTTGATGTCCCACACAATGAAGATCCTAGAAAGGGTTCTTGATGGTAGATTGAGGGAGGAGGTGGAGATTGCGAAGGAACAATTTGGCTTCATGCCTGGTAGATCAACAACAGATGCTATCTTTGGGTTACGACAGATGATGGAAAAATATCGAGAGAAACAAAGGGAGCTACATCTGGTATTTATTGATCTGGAGAAAGCATACGATAGAGTGCCAAGGCAAGAAGTCTGGAGGTGTCTGAGGGAGAAGAAGGTGCCGGAGAAATATGTCAGGTTGGTGCGGGAAATGTACAGAAATGTGAAGTCAAGTGTTCGGACCTGTTTGAGACAGACAGAAAGTTTTCAAGTAACAGTTGGCTTGCATCAAGGGTCAGCATTAAGTCCGTTTCTGTTTAATATTGTGATGGAGGTGGTAACAGAGGAGGTGAGAGAAGATGCGCCTTGAACAATGTTGTATGCAGATGACATCTTGCTGTGTGCAGATTCAAGAGAAGAAGCGTGAACTAAACTGGAAAGATGGAGAAAAGTACTGGAAGAGAGAGGTATGAGACTGAGCAGAAATAAGACAGAGTATATGTGTTGCACAGTGGGCGGTGGCCAGGAGACAGATCTGGAGCTGGAAGGAAATGTCATCAGGAAGGTGAGAGACTTTAGATACTTAGGTTCAACAGTGGAAGAAGATGGAGGAGCTGAGAAGGAAGTGGGATGCAGGATACACGCGGGTTGGAGGAACTGGAGGGAGATGGCTGGAGTATTATGTGATAAGAGGGTGCCGATCAATCTGAAAGGCAAAATTTATAGGACAGTAGTGAGGCCAGCTATGACATATGCTATAGAAACTGTGGCCCTGAGGAAAAATAACATCAGCAGGATGGAAGTAGCAGAGATGAGAATGCTTAGGTGGATGTGCGGTGTGACCAGAAAGGATCATCTGAGAAATGACTATGTCAGGGGAACAGTGAAAGTTACGAACTTAGGAGCGAAAATACAGGAGGCAAGGTTGAGATGGTTTGGTCATGTGATGAGGAGGGAGGACGAATATGTGGGAAGAAGGGTCATGCAGATGGATGTGCAAGGAAAGCGGAAGCGTGGGCGGCCAAAGAAGAGATGGAGGGAGCTGGTAGAAGAGGACTTGAAGATGAAGAACTTGGATGTGTTGACAGCCCAAGACAGGAAGGTGTGGAGGAGACTCATAACAAACAGTGACCCCACTTAAGTGGGAGAAGCTGTAGAAGAAGAAGATTTTTAATATGACTCCATCCTTGGAAAGATTATAAATCTATTATCCGTTAGTGCTATGAGAGAATTGCAAAGACAATTTGGAAATTCCGCTCTACAGATCAAATATAAACGCTTTAAAGGCAATTACAAATATCTATGCCTAAGGTGGAATTCGATCACGCAATCTGTAGTTGGAAATCGAGTTGCTATTCATTACATTCAACAGGGCTTCTCAGCCCAATTGACCTAGAACTAACAGATATACATACATACATATTTAATCAAAATTAAGTATATCATTGCACTCTTGATGAAATAGTCATTCATCGAACATGCCAAGCGATTAATAATATAATAACGTTTAATAAAGTGAGAGGAGCATTCACACTTACAATGTATGTCGGTGTCTGAGAATTCACCCATTCGGACATTCCTGTTAAGTCACAAGTAACTTTCTGTGGTAACAATGTGGGCACAGTTTGTAAAATCGCAGTTCTGTGATCACTGGTACTGCAAGGCTGGCCCATACATTCCACTTTTCCCTTCCTGCAGTAGCTTATGAAAAAAAGAAAAAACAAATGAAAAGAAAACTAAATACCATGAGTTATTTAGCATTATCAGAAGCACAAGGGACGAAAAAAAACTTTTTCTTTTTACAAGTACTTACCAAGATTCACATGGTGTGGCTATGCTAGAGTCCGAGACCCGTTCTCCGTCATTATACACAACATCGTTGATCATACAGGTGAGTTTTTGTCCACATTCTTCCTCAGGAATGCAACGAAAGTCCTTGTCGTTGTTATAGACTTCTCCTTCTGGACATGGTTTTCTTTCGCATCCTTCAGCACAAGGAATGTCTTCGCATGTCAAGGCAGGATCGGGATTGAGACGAGATTCGCACGTATCTGGAGGACATCCTCGCACACAAGGTGAGTACTGATCGCATTCTTCACATTGAATGGCTGCACAAGAGAACAATAATTAATACAAACATCACAGAAATATTTCGTGCACTATTTCATACAGAGAAACATTTTTATAATGTACTTGCTATTATTCTATCTTTCACGTCCCTCTTTTATTTTATTTATTTTTTGCTAAGTGATTCAAAAATATATATTTTAAAGAATGAGTCTTAAAAGCTTTCGTTTTCTCAAAAAATATTAATTAATAATACCATCATAATTTCATAAATCTATTGCATATTAGTAGTATGAGTGGCCCTGTCTGACAGTTGTTAATGTACCAATTCTCTCTCTAAAAAATTAATAAATTTTTTAAATCTTAGTATGCACCTTTTCAACTGAGTTTAAAATAAGATATATTAAAATAATTGGCCCTGTGTAGCTCAGTGGAAATGGATTTGCATTCTCTGTGCTAAGCCACATGAAGATACACTTATAGTTTGAGTCTAGTCACTGACTGGAGGAACTTTTTTCTGAGCCATTTTTTTTGACTGGTTGCCGAGTTAGGTCGATCTCTGGCATGGGCAAGCGGTTTTTTTTTCTCCCAGAAACTCGGATTTTTCGTCCCATAAACTCAAGAAAATTGACTGTAGAATCAACGTTATTTCAGACAATAATATATCTTGTTAAGGTTAGGTATCAAGAGATGGCAGACATGTTTGCCAGTCTCTTTATCGGTGGCTGCCTATAATTAATGATAGTCATGGGCCAGTTAACTCTAATTGGCTACCAGTGGAGATTTGCAAATTCTCATGATAACGCTAATCTGTTACAATATATTACCTATTATTACCTATTAAGAAATGTCTTTTCCGAGTAACCGGAATAAAAAGGCGTTAGCTTATTATTATCATTATCAATTGAAAAAATTTCATTTATATAATTAGTTTAATTTCAACAACAACAACAACAACAACAACAACAACATAATAAAAATAATAATAATAATAATAATAATAATATTATTATTATTATTATTATTATTATTATTATTATTATTATTCGTTACACCTCCAAGGAATTCGAAGACTCATCGCGGGAGGACACCTACTGTACAACTCTCCATCTCCACCACTGCCGATGCTCTACTACCAATCAACTACATCAGCGCCATCTACCGCCCACCACCACAACAAGTATTTTTTGTCTGTAAATTCAGTGTGTTCTGAAGGGCCGATTTGTCTGTATGCGGGATAAAAAACCAGAGTTTCTGGGAGAAAAACCCTACTACCTCCATATGAGATAGTAGGGTTTCGGCTAACTCACCTGCAATTGAAAAAGTAATATACATTATATTACTTTAAATATAATATACATTATATTTAAAGATATAATATACATAGAAAATATAATATACATAGAAAATATAATATACATAGAAAATATAATATACATAGAAAATATACATATAATATACATAGAAAATATAATATACATATATAATATACATATAATATACATAGAAAAATATTTTTCCACGCGTTATATCTAGGCACGTGAGTGTATAGTGGTACATATACCATCCGATTGTGTATGTCGTCAGCGCACTGATGCTGAGAATTGCACCGAGAAATCCTATTTTTCACTTTCGGCTTATAAGGGGTCACCTTTGCTAGTAAAGGATGATCTATCGATAAAGGAGTACTGGTCTAGTTGACCGCTGAATTATATTGCTTTATCCAAGTGAAAGCTTTTTTTCAGCTTTATGAAGTAGTTTGATAAGCACTGCTCTTATCAGCAGGACGCATTTCGAATCCTAGCATGCATGTTTGCAATTATCCTCAGAGGATTAAGGGGGGAAATGAATTTCATCCTTTAGTACTTCAGAAATCGGCAAAGTTTTTATGAGAAAAGCTGATTATTTTTACTTCGTGAATCAAAGGTAAAATCAATAACACATACTTTTATATAACATAGAAAACTTAGGAACATTTTCTTCTTCTTCTTTTTTCACCAAATAAAGAATAGTTATGTATAAGCAGAGTTTTGGGAAAGCAGTGCGAAGTATAGAATTCTTTTTTTATGAGACATAATTACGCTTAATTGGGATCATAGTTAGCTTACCAAAGATAAAAATAAATTGCAAATTCTCATAATAACGCTAATCTGTTACGATATATTACCTATTAAAAATGTCTTTTCCGAGTAACCGGATTTGAATATAAACAAATATGTAACAATGTTCTTAGTCGTGAACTCGTGATGCGTACGATTGAGGAACTTCTGGCACTCAAAACACTGTCAATTTAGCAGCTCACGATCAACACAGGTGGCAGTGAGCCGCTATGAAAGTGCAGTAACCACACAAGTGGCTCGAAAGTGGCCATAGATAATACGCAGGGAATGAGCATGGCTGCGTCACATTAATACTGCTCAATGGCAACTGAAATAGTAATTTCATTAAAACAAACAAACAAACAAACATCCTTAACTTGGGGGAATACAATACTAATGTGCGGGTTAAATGCCTAGCATGTAATTGCAGATCCTTTTCTAGCATGAGGCCATTGCCTTGTTTATTGGAGGGCCTTGAAAAAGTTCCATGCTTAGTTTCTAGAAAGACGGTTTTCAGAACGTTATATATAAACCAGGGTCGCACCTAGGAACTTTGCCGCCCCTTTTCCCTTATTTTTGGTATAGTTTATGCCAGTTTGTTTTGCCGACTCCAAAAAAACTTGTCGCCCTGCAAATGCACGTTTTGCACCTTCGGTAGAGCCGCCCTGATATAAAGAAATATATTTTTAAGGTAAAAAAAAAAAATAATAATAATAATAATCTAGATTTACAAACTTTCGTGAATGGGATTGACATAAAAAACAAATAATCCAGATAATCTTTATAGAGAATGCAATATTCCTACATTACATTCACTTTATTGTTCGGAGTTGAATCATTCCACGTGGCTGCCGACTTATGAAATGAACACCTGTCAATCATGCATGAACAATGAATGGTTGTGAATGTTCTAATTAGAAAGCGATCTTTTTTTTTCCTTTTTTTTTCCTTTTTCAGAATTCATTAATGCATTTGTTAGCTTTGATATCATGTTTCTGACTATCGAACCTTAGCTAATCGTTTAAAATGCAAATATGCATTTTAAACGATTAAGTCACATGATCTGGGTTGCCAATTCTGATCACCAAAACGGGAAATTACACGACCAGGAAATGACTCATGCCGTAATTGAATTGTTTCTCGGGCTGTATGGCATGTGGCACCGTCTTGTTGAAACCACATGTCGTCCACACCCATATCTTGCAATTTAGGCACAAAAAACTGGATTATCATGTCGCGATAGCGAGCACCATTAACTGTTATTGGCTTACCAGCCGCATTTTCGAAGAAGAATGGACCGCTGATGCCTCCAGACCAAAATCCGCATCAAACAGTGACACGTTGTAGATGCATTTGTTTCTCAACAATCACTCATGGATTTTCTGAACCCCAAATGCGACAATTTTGTCGATTCACGAAGCCATCAAGATGAAAATGAGCCTCATCATTGAAGATGATTTTGTTCGAAAAATAAGCATCCACTTGTTGTTGTTCCATAATCCATTCAACGAACTCTCTTCGCTGTGTGTGTGGTCAGTAGGCTTCAGTTCTTGAGTCAACTGAACTTTGTAAGCATAAAGATGCAAATCTTTCGTGAGAATATGCTGTAGAGAGCTTCTCGAAATGCCCAGTTCAAGACCACGGTGCCAAATTGATGTTCCTGGACTCTCAGCAACACTCTCACGAACTGCTTCGATGTTAAACGACTTGTTGAAGGACGGCCAGAGTGTATAAGATCACTAATTGATCCAGTTTTCCTGAATTTTTTAATTAATCTTTTCACAGTTGAGGAAGTTAAATCACTATTCCGACCATATTTTGCACGAAAATTGCGAACTGTAGCTGCCAAACCTTCATTATTTTTAAAACATTGCTCGACAATGAAAATGCGTTGTTCTTTCGTGTAGCGCTCCATTTTTAATAATCCTGAACTGTCAGCTGTCACGCTCTTTTTTTCTCGTTGGCAACACTTTACTGCACAAATGGCGCTAAATTTAAATCTTGCGTGAATTTTGGGACACGCTGTACATCACAATTATAACTACAAAATAAAAGAAGAAAAAGAAAGAAGTACTGTATATATAAAAAAGAGAGGGATAAAGTAAAGGAAAGAGTACCTTCATTAATAGAATAACTAAAATAGAGTGAAATAACTGTGACATAAAACAAAGTAAATGAAAGAGTGCTTTATTTTTAATTTCAAATAGCAAATTTAAGAAATGTAAAGCAAAATCATACAAGAGTAAAAACAAACAAAAAAAAAAACATGAAATATATTAAACTAGAACTACAATTCGTGTTGATTAATTCAAGATAATAATGATAAAGGACGATATATTTTCCGTATATTGTGAGTTGACTGCCCCTTAGTCTCCAAAAGTTGGAGCAAAATCGGTCTCGCCTACTTACTGTCTTCATTTCTTATAAGTGATTTCTGACAATATTCAGATCGATTATGAATATTGTGAGAATTCTGTTTTGTTATAATGCCAATTTTTAAAAACAAGCTAGCTACAATAAGCCTTTAGGAAGTAAGAGGATTTTAATATTTATGGCTTGGCCCATCTATCTTTTCATCGGACATCATCACCATAATGCTATATGGTCACTCTGTTGCCGTGTGATATGCCACACCAGCCCTCGCCATGTGGTCCTATTGCATGCTTTTCTGGATGTTCCTGAAGATCATTTACACAATGTACCTAAAAGTATTTCGGTTTTCTTCTGTCAATAATTTTAAGGAACCTTAAAGTTCTACCATTCCTTTCTAGCACCCATCCATTTGTCTGCCTTTCAGTATATGACATCCTTAACAGTGCTGATGTAACACCACATATCAAAAGTGTCTATCGTTTCCCTATCAAATCTAATGCTTAACTTTGTTCCTGTGCCCATCCGCCCATCCTTCCAGATTTCGACGTTCCTCTGATGAAAAGTATGTAATTTGAACAGCAATTCTTCATGTTAATGATGAATTTAGAAATTCGAACTTGTTTCTCAGGAGCTTCTCTGTCTATATTTCCTTTGAGAACTACAGGGTGGTCCATAAGTCATGAAAGGGATTAAACATTTAATAACTTTTTTATATATTAATTATTTTTATTCTGTTGTTATTATAATGAAATGCAACATCTAGAGATTTTTTATTAGGTATGAAAATCACTTATTTTAAATTCCTTCGTGACTTATGGGCCACCTGTATAATTTTTATCTTGCTAAGATTAAGTTGAATTCCTCTGTTCTTACTGCTCTTATTAACTTTGTCAAGGATTTCCTTGTCATTACAAAGGAATACTGTATCAATGGCGTACCTCAGATTACTGATCGATTTTTTATCTATCTTAATTCATGTGTTAAACTCAACCAATGCTACCAATGCTATACGTATGATGTCCCCAGCATAGATTCTAAACAGGTGAGGAGAAAGTAGGTTGTCAAACTCCCTCGCTGACCTGAATTCAATCAGTTAATCCAATACATGTTCTTACTGCGCCTTCTTGCTCATTGTCAACCATTATCAGGTTGATAGCTATCTATCAACATGATTATATGTTGAGGAAAATCCATTATTTTCATTCCACTCCCACATACAATTTCTTGTAGCTTGAGTTGAAGTGACGTTTGCACACTACGATGCATTCCCGCACGACGAAAGACCTGGGTTCGAATCTAGTCGCGGACTAGAGGAACATTTTCTAAGCCTTTTCTCGACCGGTTCCCGAGTTAGTCGATCTCTGCCAGGGGAAAGTGGGTTTCTTCTCCCCGAAACTCGGGTTTTTCGTCCCGTAAACTCAAGAAAATCAGCTGCCGAACCCACACTATTTTCCGACATTAAAATATTGTGTTAGGAGGGGGGGGGGCACTACAAGATGGCGGCATTCATTTGTTAGCCATCTTCTTCACTGCATACCAATTAATTAGTGATAGCCTTGGGCCAACTATCTCTTCTCAGTCTCCAAAAGTTAGATAGGGCTAAAACGGCCTCGCCTACTCCCTATTCGGAAACAAAGAAGCGTTAGCTGATTTTTTTTTTTGATTAGTCTCTTAAACATTGTGCTTTTTTTTTTAAATATAGAGACCACCTAAAAAATACTGATGTTTGCGATTTGAATGTTTTTGTTTTCTAATTGCTTTATTTAAGGTTGAGTAACTAGTTGCCAAGTAGTGTAGATGAAATACTGTAAAATACTGCCTCACACCTGCATAGTGTAAGTTATTCTTATTGTTGTAGCAATTTACTCTTTCTAAAACAGAAAAGAAAACTATTCCAGGTGAAAAAAAAATTGGTTCCTGAATAGCATTGCTTTAAGAAAATCTTATGATCACTAATAAGTGAATTCTACTTTCACTGTTTTTTTAATACTGTACTTACGGCATATTTCCTGAGAACGCCAGAAGACAGGAACTCCGTGGGTGGCACACTCATGGGCATAGGCAGCAATGGCAGTACACAGACATTCGCAATCACCTCCAGTATCACAAGCGCAAGTATCAAACAGGCACCTGTGAGGGAATAACATTAGCATAAGTCAAATGCCATTGTAAGGTACTGCGACTCCAAGATCGGTTGAAGAAAGATGCTTACCTGCGATAATATGGCTCCAAGATAACTTCTCGATGACATGATTTAAACAGATCAGACTTAAGGACACTGCACCGACGAAGAGCCCAACTTCTTCTTTCTGGATGCATTTCACACGCATCTTCCACCTGCCGTGGTTTAGAACAGTATTCGTGAACTTTCCAGCTGTCTGCAAAATCGATGGCACGAGCAATTGGAAGGCCGCCGGATGGCTGCTTGAAGTCGTCCATCTCATTTTTGTTGAAATCGCCGCACAAACCTTCAAGCTGAACCAAGGACAAAAAGAAATTCGGATTTATTAGTAGAAAATGATGTAGTCGTTCACACAGAATGAGATATAAGAGGGTTGTAAATATACATGCACACAAAGGGATGAAGTTCATTCTAACAAATGTCCTTGTGTGGAGAAGTGGTTGAAGTCGACGTTTCAGTGTACAACGTTCTGATATGTTTAAACAACGATCCTGGATCAATGTCCAGGTTGCATGAGATAAAACTACGAGTGAGTGTTATCGTGGCCTTACGGAAGCCTGTGGCATCAGTGCCCTGCTGTATAGGACTGTTGCAAGATGGGTCAGTGAATTTTGTGCGTGGAAAGATCACTCCAGATGGTAATCCGGATGATTATCGCCGCGCAGGACGAGCCGCCATTTCAGATGATCGTGTTCAACTTGTTCGAGAGCTCGTCGTGATTGATCGGCGACGGACTGTACGCCAGTTGGTCCAGTAAATTGGGATAAACCACCAAAGTATTTGGCACATCCTAAAAGAGAGGCTCGGTATGCACACAGATTCAGCTTGTTAGGTTCCACATTACTTGAATGAGATGCAAAAATGGCAGAGATGCGCGGTTGCTGGTCTTCATCTGGAACAATACAAAACTGAAGGAGGCGCATTCCCGAATCATATCTTAACCATTTATAATTGCACAAGGACTTATGAACCTTAAGTGAAGAGATCTAAAACATTGTGCTTTTTTTTTTAAAAAGAGATCACCTAAAAAAATATCGATGTTTGCAATTTGAATGTTTTTGTTTTCTAATTGCTTTGTTTATGGTTGTGTAACTAGTTGCCAAGTAGTGTAGATGAAATACTGTGAAATATTGCCTCACACCTGCATAGTGTAAGTTATTCTTATTGTTGTAGCAATTTACTCTTTCTAACACAGAAAAGAAAACTACTACAGGTGAAAAAAAAATGGTTGCTGAATAACATTGCTTTAAGAAAATTACCTTATGATCAACGAGCGGCGCCATTCAGAATCACCCCTTCCAAAAAAACTTCGAACTTCGCCGAGAACCCAGTCGATAATCGCTTCCGACGTTCAAGATGTCATTCTTCATTATGATATGCATTAAGGGTAAACTGTTGACTCACAGTACTATCCACAATTTCTGGAGCACTATTTGCGTCCGGCTTCAGGGAGAAACTGAGCATTTTTCACGGGTTCCTCTTGTTTGTTGCAAGATAGTTCGCAAATCATGTGTCGCAATTGGTGATAAAGATTTTTGACAGGTGGCAATGAGAAATATTGGAACATCCTTCGCATTTACCGGATATAAGTCATTGCAACTTCGACTTGTTCCCGAAATGAACGAGCGTGACTATCATTGATATCAATATGCAACACTCTGCTGATGGTATTCAATGGCTCCCACAAATTTGGAAACTGGTGCAGAACACGGCAGGATATTAAACTGAAGGCATGTAATTGTATAGACTTGATAAATAAACTATTTTACATTTTCTGCACATGGTACCACTACTTTATTTACAACCCTCGTAATAATCAAACAAATTTATTTATTTATTATTATTATTATTATTATTATTATTATTATTATTATTATTATTATTATTATTATTACTTTTCCTTGCCATACTGGATCAGCTCGGATATACACTCTAGTTCCCCGATCCCACTGGATAGTAATACCGACTTCGGTTTCCAAAAGTACGAACATGCCAATTTCTCGAAGACTGAGCCGTGAGCCTGATGGAACCTTGGGCAACAAACTGCTCTTCATGAGAGTAACTCTGGAGTAACCTGCAAAGGAGATATCCTGGGTTAAACTTTCCTTCTCTGGTGGAGCTGAAACATTACAAAGCTCAATTTAAAGATTCTACTCACCGAGAGTAATGATAACTGCTTTGCTGCAAGTTATTCCTCCGGAACCACAGGGAACGTTCTGAATGATAACGGAAATGATGTCATCCTTGCTTGCATGTCCTTTTGTCAAGACATAATCACAGTCGCCCTGAAAGTCATAGATACGTCCGTCGAAGGTTCGATAATGGGAATCTCCCCATGCTACACAAACTCCAGGGCATTCATGATCCTCACACTCCCATTGACCACCCTTACAATTACTATAAAGCAGGAATAAAAACAAATAATAATTTGTCAGAAAAAAGTGTAAATGGAACACACGAACAAATTCAAGGAGTTTGGAAACCAGCATTGGATATCACTTTTTAAAAGGAAGTCCATGACTTACCAGACATTGCAATCCACTTTCACAGACTCTCCATCAGCATAACTATGAGCCCCATGGTGGCAAGGACATTTCTCGGGCTTCACGCATAGGCCTTGATCCATGTCCAGGAGGTAACCATTCTCACACCTGAAAGAGAAAGATGACTTTAATATCACCTCAGAGAATTCTTAAAAGATCCTCTATACTGAGCGTTTGTATGAAGATTCGTTAAATCGGTCACGTATGACTAATTATGACTGAAATGTATGACCATGTATGAGTGAACAAACGATTGTGTAAATAACATAATTCTTACCTACAGCCTGATTTGCAAATGCTCATGGTGCATTTCGGAGGATTGTGGAAGTTGGCACACGTCACTGGGCAGTCTGTCATACATTCTGTAGGTTCCATGTGATCATCAGTCGAACAGACTTCTGCCACTTGAGGAGATGGAGTAGTCAGCATTTCTTCATGTGAAGCCACACGACATTTCCACAAACCGCCAACACATTCACTGTGAATAAAAAAAAATACATTTGAGAGTTGGCTAAGAACAATAACTAACAGTGGTGCTGCACAAATTCACGATGTTATTTCGAAATATGGGAAGCATAAAAAAAAAAGAAAGAATGATAGCTGATGAGTGAAGAGAAAAAAACAATAGTGGAGTGGAAAAGAAAGTATAAATAAACAACAACAAAAAAATAAAGGTAAAGAGATATCTTAATTTATTTAATGATGCATCATAATACAAGTTTTCAGAAACTCTTTTACAAGCAAGTAGGGACAACAGAATAATAAAAAAAAAACATAAGGAGATAATCGCAAACATTTATTAAAAAAAAATAAATCTTTCTTGTGTAATTGCATCATTCACGATCACGAGGATTAGGATCCAGAGTAATTATTGACATCATATACTGCAGGCACAATTTCGTTTTGCATAAAGTTTTCAGTAAAATGAATCAAATCAGTTAAGTAAAAGGGACAAATTTTAATACATTCCAAATATTAAATTCCATTAAAGTTTATCACTCTAAATCATTTTGCCAATAAAAATGGAATTGTAAAAAAAAAAAAACATTCAAACAACTTTCGTGATATAGCTTTGAATCTAGAAGTGATTCGAAAAACTGACTTTACTAAGATTACCAGCCCTGTTTGTTTTATTGTTTAAAAAATTAATATCGAAATTTTCAGAGATGGGTTTTCAATTCTCGAAACTTCTGTTGTTTTTCAGAGACCTATCAGGACTGTATACAACACTGACCAATAAAGTATGCATTATAATGTAAAAATAAATATTTGACACTTATTTAATTAAAGTTTAACGGCCTAGGTTTTGACCTGTTACAGCTCAGAAACTTAGCTCTTTATACGAACCTAATTAAAGCTATAATACGACAGACTGTGAAGTAGTCTGTAGTGCTGAATTGCGTACATTGAATGTCCGATTTGTCTAGTATGCAGAATGCAACATCTGAGTTTCTGGGCAAGTATGCTTGCTTATATTCAGCTAAAAACTGGTTCTTTTTATTCAAAACGGAATTCGAATCAGGTATTTCCAGTGTAAAGGAATTCCCTTTATCGGCTCAGCAAAGGAAGTTCTCTAAAAATCATGACAAAGTAATGACGTGTACCTTTATTAAAAGAACCATATGGAGTAGAGGGACTGTGTAAAAATTTGACAAGTATGTCAAGATTGCAGAACATTTATACCACGCCAACTTGCTTTTGATCCGATTGAAACCACAAGTAAAAAGAATCGACAAAATTGAATCGACTTCCTAAATCAATAAACAAGTAAACTCATAAAATTCCACTCAATTGGAGAATTATTAAAATAAGTTCGAAAGATTGCGCCAATTTTTTTCGATAAAAATAATCTGACTGAAACCAAAATCAGATCTGCTATGACGTCCTCTTGAGTTCATGTGCATATTAAATCCCAAATTTTATTAATTTATTTTGTACTTACTTGCCCTTACCATGATGTCTAAATTTTATTTTGCCTCTATTAAAAGGAAAAAATTGAGAAATGTTCGATAAATAAGCATTCTACGAGTAAATAATATAAGTAATAATTTTGAATGAAATTCGTCCATCGAAAGTCTTAAAACAATCAAAAAAAAAAAAAAAACTAAATAGCACAGACTTATTCTTCTTCTTATTATTATTATTTTAATTTTGTGGATCTTCAGGTAATGATCCTTAAATAGAACCAAGATCTAATAGTTTCTAGTATATCTTTGTTCTGTCTGTGGATTTTGGCTATTCTTCCTGTATAACCAATACAGAAAAGGGGTACCTCAGCTTTCTGTAAGAACATAGATTTAACAAGATCTATTTTTTACAAAAAAAGATTAGGTACCCTCTATTTATGTAACAATAAGAAGAAATTAAGAGTGTTATTCTTAGTAATTAAACAATTCTCTGAGTGTGAATTTCAGTTTTTCGTAAGAATCTTCCACAAACATTTTCGTTAATATATATAAAATCCGAATAAAATGAAAAGGATATTGTAGAGGAGACACCTTTCTCCAAAACTCCTCTGCGATTTAAGTCGTTCAATCAGCCAAATATTTTATAAACTGTAGCAAAAAGAGGCCACATTTGTGAATCATTGAATTTTAATGCAAGGAGTAGAAAATAAAATTTTTCAAACACCGCTATCGCATCGTTTACTGATTTCAACAGTTTAACTGTCCCGAATGAGACAATGCAAATCAAGTAACTACTCTGAAATCTGGAATCACTTCTTTGGATTTTTTTGTGTTTATGCGAATGGAAATATTTAGTTATAATGCGTTTCGAGTACTCAATCATAATCAATAGGGCTTTTATCTTCGTTATTAACACTTCCTACGACTTCACAAGACAATGGAGAATCTCTGCCACACCACAAGAAAGGAGAGTGATGTTCAATGCTAACTTACCACATTTGGTTCCCACGTCTCTGCTCAAATCCTGGAGGGTATTCGTGCATGTTGTAAATACAGGGACAGTCGGAGATCGGTACACAGCGTTCGTGGGCATCGAGAGTGGTTCCGGATGGACATGCACAACCTTCCACACATCTTGGCTGACACTCTGTCTGAGTAGCTATCTGAGCACAACTGTATTGGCAGTTGGGGACGCATTGTTGGTACTGCTGCTCTCCGATGCAGTGGATTCCTGCGTATAAAAGTAGAAGGAAATCACCCTGGAAGTTCCATAACTGCTTTAAGAATTAAAAATAAATAATTATTAGAATGAAATAAATATAATGGTATAAGAAATGTTTACTTAGCCTCATGGGTAGCTTTCACAACACAACAAAGATTCCAGAGTTTTAACTCTGGAATCTTTGAAAAGGCTGTGAAAGTAAACTTTTATTCTTTTTAAGCATGAAATCTAGCTCTTGATCCTTAACTCTTAACTGTAGAGCAACTATGAGTACTTACAAAAAAATGCTAGTTAAGGTTGGGGGCATCATCTATGGTCTGTAGTGCTCTTAGACACACTCAATTTATAACTGTGAGAAATGAAGACCAGCAGCCTACTGATTTACGGAAAAAATAGAGAATAAAAGCTGCCACTACTTCCCTTTAGGAATCTAAAACGACGAAACATACATAAAATGTGAGAATGGAAGATAGAAAAGTTCTCTGAGTATGGATATACACACTGTATGCTCGTGTTAGAGCGTGAATCTCTTGAAAAGTTTATTAGAGGGTGTCCGTGCGTTAACCTACTGGTTCTTCTCAGTAGGAAAACAAAACAAACATTTGGAATGACTTTTAATGGGATTATATTAATCAAGTGCATATTATAAACAACTATGTTATACCAACTAGTTTCACCAACTAAGGCTGTTGGCATCTTCAGGGTACACAACTGATGTAAGGCACTAAAAAGTAACAAACTGTTACGAACTATAATCAACCGATTCCAATTATATTAAAGAAAGAACAGAGTGCGTACAATACATGCATAGAGCGTGCATGATCTCACTTGTTGTTATTTAGGAACGTTCTATAGTTGGCACTGTAATTCAGTTCTGGTGAGTTGAGAGATCTAATGAGGGTCTTCCAGATCACGGGCAAGATTAGTCCTTGGTTCCTGTTAAGGTTTTGTATACAGCGGGCAACTGCTGTGGCCTCTTTAAAAATTCGGGAGTGGAAGTCCTCCTCCATACAAGGAAGTGTGCTTCTGTCCCGCTCTATGGTATGATTCGTTCTTGAGAAATGAAAACTAACCCAGATTTTTCTTCTCTATTATTATTGACGTAACCAATGTGTTCTTTTTGCCTGATTTCAAGGCTCCTTGAAGTTCGGCGATTTAATTCAAGCCACACCAGCAGGGTATGTTGTAAACTCCAGCATATTTGAAGAAAGGATGGCTATCTTTTGGAGATCTTAAGAATTGCCTAATAAGTACCAAATAACATTTTTATAATAATCTTTGTAATGTAAAAGTGAGATAAAAGCAAGAATAGCGATGAGAAGAGATACGTTTAATGGAAAATGGAATTTATTCAGAAGTAAAATGGACAAAAACCTAAAGAAAATACTAATAAAATGTTATGTATGGAGTGTTGCCCTCTATGCAGCTTAAACTTGGACAATGAAGAAAGAAGAAATTAAGATTTCGGAAAGCTTTGAGATGTGGATTTGGAAAAGGATGGAAAAATCAAATGGACAGATAAAATAACTAATGAAGAAGTCTTAAAAGAGAGTAGTAGAAGAAAGAAGTCTGTTAAAGACGATAAAAAGAAGAAAGGGAAACTGGATCGGACATATTCTGAGAGGAAATGGAATCATCAGAGATGCCATCGAAGGAAAAATAGACGAAAAAAGACCCAGAGGAAGATTAAGGAAAACAATGCTAGATGACATGCTCAATGGAGACCAACCTTAAAAGAGAAGGCTCAGAACAGAAGAGAATGGAAGGAAAGTTTCTGCTACTAAAAGAAGAACCTGTTCAATTGCAGAATACTTAAGAAGAAGAATAATCTTTATTATAATAATCATTCATCTTCATAATTTTTTTTTTCACATTTAAACATTTTATTATGTCTCAGATAAATTACATACATAGATACAGTAATAATTACAATACATTACAATTGTGAATAACAGATACTTGCAAGTTAATATTTCTAAATAATAATAATAATAATATTTTTTCCTGTATAATGTATTACATTCTTTCTTTGGGAGGCATTTCTGATTTCTTCCTCGAAGCTTAGCAGAGCTTATCTCAGGAAGATAATAGATGATAGATGGTGGTGGTTTCATGGTTATGTTTCTATACTGGTCGCAAGCCAGGTGTTGATTTAACTGTTTGTTGGTACGTGCTTGGAGGACTTCAACTGGTATTACACAGTTTAACTTTTTTTTTCATCTTTTTTTTACAAGAAGGGTTGGATTTAGGATTTAGACATGGTATGTTTGTTTCTTTGGGTTCTTGTAGTGATGGTTTTTGAGAGGGGGGGTTGTCATAGATTTTGTGTGTGTGTGTGTGTGTGTGTGTGTGTGTGTGTGTGTGTGTGTGTGTGTGTGTGTGTGTGTGTGTGTGTGTGTGTGTGTGTGTGTGTGTGTGCGTGCGTGCGCGTGCATGCGTGCGTGCGTGCGTGCGTGCGTGTGTGCGGGGGAGAAACAGGAATTGCTCTAATTTTCATTCTCGCCATAATATTTATATAGCGCCTGTTTCAGCTCTCTGTATGTTCCTAGGTTTCTGTCGTCGAACGGCAGTTTGTTTATCATGTCAGGTACGTAGAAGTTTCGGGTGGCTTTGCCGTTGTGATTTGTTGTACTTATATGTTATGTAGTTTGTTGACTGTGGTCTTGTTATTTGATATGTTGTTCTGGTTACTCTACATGTTGGGCTGTAGTAGTGTTTTAACATGACTGTGTAGTGGCATAAGTGTTTCACCTAAAATATTTTGTGTTTTTTCCGTGCTTCCTGCATAAGTGTGGGTTGTTCGCAGAATATCAGTTTTACCATTTTATCTTGCAACCATTGTAATTAGTCTGTAGTCTGCACAGAATGCGTATGATGTGATTGTATCTTAAAATGTTTTCACATAATGCTTTATAGATTAGTATTTTTATGTGGGTTGGGGCAATGTCTTTTAATCTGTATAGTTTGCTTGCTGTTATTCTAAGCTTGGTATGTAGGTAGTTTGTATGGCTATTTCAACTTTGATCAGCATCGAAGTGAAGTCCAAAATAGCGTGTTGTTTTCACCTGTGTGATAGTTATGGTTTTAGGTTCTGCGTTTTGTGTATAGGAGGATGAATGTCGGATAGTGAAATATTTATTTTCTATGGGAAGCGTTTGGGGGTTTTTGAATATCATTAGCTTTGTTTTTCCATGGTTTATTGGTTTATATATATATATATATATATATATGCCGTTTTCTGTTAACCAGTTAGTGATCTGATTGATGTCGTGTTGCACATCTGTGTAAGCGATATTTGCGTTGTTGTGAATGGATACTATGGCCGTGTTGTTGTCTGCGTACTGGAAGATTTTACTTTTTAAGGGAAGGTGGCTTATGTCGTGTGTGCATATATTAAATAGAATGGGAGATAGGACAGCCCCTTGCGGTACTCCACAGGTTACATGTACCTCTTTACTGTACGCTGATCCTATACGTGTGGTGTGCTTTCTGTTTTTCATGTATGCTTTAAACCACTGGAGTAGACGACCTCCAATTCCGATATTCGTTAGTTTCGTTACAATATTTTGTGTGTTAGTGTGTCAGTGCTTTTGTTAGGTCAATGAATAGCACGAATATTATTCTGTTTTTATCCAATGCAGCGTTTATTAGGTCTGTGAAATCTTCCAGGAGCGTTGCTGCTCCTTTATTTTTTTTGAAAGCCATATTGTGTTTTGGGTATGATTTGAAATTTTTCAACGTATGCGGCGAGTTTGCGATGCACGATGCGCTTCATGATTTGGTTGATTACAGTGAACGTGGCGATGGGTCTGTCATTACTTATAATGCTTCTTTTTCCATGTTTGTGTATGGGTGTGATTAATGCAGTCTTTAGTGTTTCAGGTAGGTGTCCCGTTTCGAATATTTTATTTAATAGTTTTTGTATAACTGGAAGTAGGTTGGTTGAGTGTTTCTTGTTGGCTCTTGGTCTGATTCCGTCTATCCCCGTTCCTTTGTTAGGGTTAATTTGTTGAATTGCCAGTGATAGTTCTTCTTTTGTTACTGTGGGGAACCACATCGACTGGGTTGCTCGTGGACCTAGTGGAGAATGTTCGTATGTGTGAGGAAAGGTTGTTTCTTGTAGCTTTTGGACAGAGTTCACGAAGTGCTGATTAAAGTTGTTTGCCAACTGTTTGAGGGATTTGGGATCGCAGGGAAAGCTGTGTTTAATTGTTTCTGAGGCAGTGGTTCTGTGTATATTGTCCAGCATTTCATTAATCAGGTGCCAGGTTTCCTTTATGTCATTCTGTGCTGTTGTTAATTTGTTGCTGTAATAGTTTCTTTTTGCCGTTCGAATCTGGGTTGTTATGAGATTCCGTTTTCTTTTGTATTCAGCTTTTAAAGCGATTTTTTTCGGTGACTTCTTAAGTTGTTTCCATAGGGCATCTTTTCTTTGTATGTCTGTTAGTATGTTGTCTGTTATCCATGGATTTTGTTTCGTTTGGGGGCGTATTTTTATTTTTGTTAATGCTTTGTTGTATATTTTGTTAATGCTTTGTTGTATATTTTGTTAAATGCAAGTTTAAGATTATTATATACAGCTTCAGCAGAGTCTAAAGATGCTATCTGCATCCAGTCTGTTTTTCTGATTTCATCGTTCACTATTGCTTCGTTTACAATGCTATGATACTGTTTTGTAGTCTCAGTGATTTTTATGGGTTCTGGTTCAGTGTGTAACTGCAATGCTGTGAAATAATGGTCTGCTAGTTTGCATGTTATGACGGCTGCTGTGTGGCTGTTTGGAGGGGCCCTTATATTTATATGATCAATGCAGGTTGAAGTTGTTGTGTTTCCGACTATCTCTTCTCGTGTATACGACTGTATGGATGGGGTTATGTTATATGCCGATAATAGGTCTAGGTATTGTTCTGTGTTGTTATTTATGTTCCTAATGTTTATATTAATGTCTCCTATTATTATCAAGTATTTTGAGGTGCCTACTTTCGTGGCTGAAAGCCATCTGTTTAGTTCTTCTAGGAATTTTGTGGTGCTTAAGTTGGGTGGTCTGTATATTGCGTTTAATATCAGGGAGTTTTCTTGTTTGATGTTTTTAATTTCGATGCATATGTTTTCTGCGTATTCTAATTTATAGTTTATTTCTGTTACTTCTAGTTTATGTTTGGTAAATATTATTATACCACCGCCTCGTTTTGTTTGTCTGCAGTGTTTGTGTTGTTGGAAGTGTGGCATTTGGTAGGAGGATGCCTCTTCGTTTGTTGTAGATACTTCAGTCAGTATTAAAATGTCTATTTCGTCTATATCTTCCTTCAGATAAGCTTACAGGGTCAGCCAGTATTTTTGAATGCTTCTGATGTTGATGTGGAGAATAGATAGCCCTTTTTTGGGGATTGTCAGTTGTTTCCATTCTGATATTGATTTCAGAATGTGGCAATTATCATGTTCCGGGGTGATTACGTCTGCTTGATGGTGTGCATTCATCTTGGTTGGGGTGCTGGTCCTTCTTTACGAGTTCTCAATATTCCTTTCAATGTGACAGCCTGTTGAGGTCATCTACGGATTTTATTTCGATTGGTTTTGAGTCTTGTGTCTTTCTAAGGAATATTTTGCTGTCTCTTATCCATATAAACTGGTAATTGTTTTCTGTTTTTACTTTCCTTGCTTGGTAGAATATTTTCTGATAGTGTGGAGTAAGGTATTCAGACAAGTGTCTGATATAATAATAATAATAATAATAATAATAATAATAATAATAATAATAATAATAATAATAATAATAATAATAACAACAACAATAATAATAATAATAATAATAATAATAATGAACTAAAATTTCTGTCGTCATTAATTTACACCGCTCTAATTCCATTTTGATGCCGTGATTGAATATACAAACCGCATTTTCAGTAATGAGTCTATTTGCTGTGCTGAATCTCCATTCTTCCATATAGAGCAATTGGGAAATTTGAATATTATTTTTAAAGATTTAATATCCAAGTTTGGCTTTCTTTAAAAAGACAGAAACGAGTATAAACGAAATTGAAGATAATGGTCACAAGGTTTGGAAATTCCACCCCTCTGACTACACAAGTCGTTATTACACTTGGCACATTTTTAGATACTATTTACAAGAAATAAACATTGAATTTAAAACACATCATTCTCAAAACATCAAAATACTTGGATAGAATCCGACGTGAACTGTATCACCAGTCAAATTGTGAATAATGCGTGCTGTTTTCGCTGTAGTTCAATCGTAGGACCAAAGTAATAATAAGAATGAGGAAACTTACCACATTGAGGAACTTGAGACCTCCAAGCCAGAGCTTGATTCTTATAGGAACACTGCATGGCATAATCAGCGAGAACGGAACAAAGACATTCACTTGGATCTGTCTGACATGCACACACGTCGTGCAAACACATTTGATAGTATGGTTCGGGGTCTACATTTTCGTGACAGTCTAAAACAAAACAGAGAAAGAAAGATTTGGATAATATTAAAAATATTATTTCTCATATTTAAATTTCTGATTTCATCAATGAGAAAAAATATCCCTTTGGGTATTAAGATAAGCCAATAGTCGGATATAATTTGATAATTTACTTAAGTCACAGTTGACATTCAACATCCCGTGCTCACCTCGAAATGCAAAGCCTTTAATTTCCAAGCAGAGTTCATCTGCCATCTCCCTCCTGTGTGGAAGTTGATCACATGCGGTTTCAGTTTCGTCTCGATCTAGAGCATCTTCACACATGTCGTCTACCTTCCACTTATTGCCAAAGGCAGTTGCTGTGTGTTCGATATCCCCTTCCATGGTAAGGAAGTCATCCATTTGAGTTGAGGTAAAAGTACCACACAGTCCGCGAGTCTTGTCATGGAGAGATTCTGGAACATCAATATATATATGACTTCTACCATCCCAAAGAATCGTCATATGATTAGCAAGCTCCACCTGAAAGTAAAATAAAATCATTTGCAAACTTTCAAAGTGAACGTTCATTTCTCCAAGTCTCTGATATGAAAAATAACATAAAAATCCTCAACATTATTTTGTACTTACTATTTAATGTATAATATTTTTTCCTGTTGAGTGTATTCCTGATACGTTGATGATGCATAATCATGCATAATCATTATTATCAACCCAAGTCAGATAGCTACGAATTCAAATTATTAATTAAAGAACAAGATTTTCAAAAACCATTGAGGCAAGTTAGAATTGTCAGATGGTATGAGAATTCAAGTTCACGTTGTAAAAAAAACTCCTCTCATTTTCGCAAAGTTCAATGGGACGCTAAGCATAGTGATTTCAAAGAATGGTCGGACATTATATATATTTCAAGCGCGGGTGCTTCAATGTTGGTCGCAGATGCCATCACACAAATGTATTCAACATAAACTACATGATGAACTGTAAGCAAAGTGTAAGCGGCATTTATTTTATTTATTTTTGAGTCTTCTTTCTCCAAAGCCTTTTTTTTTTCAACGTTTTTCCTCGCACTCGCAGCAGTTGCAAAACTATTTCTTACAAGAAGATGTCTCAATAATTTTTGGAAACGACTCTTTACAGAAGGTATGATTAATCTTTAATTTCGTCATACTTACCATCAAGAAATGAGATGAAACACGAGAAATTCGACATCCTGGAGCCGTGAGCGGTAAAGTTAGGACCTCCCCTCCATTTATTGTAATCTAGAAAGACATATATGCATATTTTATCTCATAAATACATTCAATGCTATTTGATTCATTTATTTTACATTCAGAAATCTGAAAACAATGGGACAAAAATGTGTTTTTTAATTATGAAATAGTACTAAAATCTATGACTTTATTTAAATGCATAACTTTTAGGATTTTGAAAAATTCGGGCGACAAATCGTAAATTATAATTATTTCATTCAATATACCATAGGACATATACATAGGAAAAGTACTGAAGAACATGTACAGAGTTCTCTCTATCTTATCCTGTTAAAATACCAAAGCAATGATGACATTCTACCATCTCCTCTCATTTCACTCTTAATGTGTCAAAATCAGGGATATGCGATTAAGAAGAAAGTTAAGTGCATCTTCTTCTTCTTCCTACCATGGATTTTAGGCAAAGTGGCCTTCTCCGGTGTCATGACATCGCTTTCTTGGTCTTCCAATTCTTCTCTTCCATCTATTTTATATCTGTATAGTATTTTTGGCAGTCTGCTATTGTACATTCAATTTAGATGTTCTAATAATTTTGTTTATATTTACTTACTATAGTGGTTAATTGGTTTTATATTCAGGATTCTAAAATTTCTTTATTTGTTTTATGGTCCTATTTGGTATAGGACCATAAAAAGTCCTATTTTTCTGAGAAATTTCATTTCTGCTGTTTGAATCCGTTTTTCGTTCTTTTTTATAGGCCATGTTCCACTTGCATATAACGAAGTTGGTTTAGACAGAACATTATATAGTCTGATTTTGGTGTGTTTTTGCACTAAGGATTGCTTAAACTTTTGTTAAAGTCCTTTAACAAAATTTGGTATTTTAATGACTACATATTTTTCATCTTCATATAATAAGACACATCCCAGGTATTTGAAAGTACTTGTTATAAAATTAGTCCGATCGGTTAGCAGAGTGGCTACGCGCTTGCAACCATATGTCTGGGAAAGGAGTGTCCTGGGTTCGATTCCCGTCGCTGACGTGAGAAGCTTAAGGATCTTTCTGAGACATAGCCAAGTTATCCGGTCTTGGGCGTGGACAGCAGGATTTTTCTCCCTAGTTTTTCTGGGGTTTTTCCTCCCGCAAACAGGCAAACCGACCCGTGAACACCCACGGATTAAAGTCAGAAATAGAGTACTTAAGACCCAGCCATTGGCCCGATTCGTCCCGAGCCCGGATAAAATTGGGGGGGGGGGGAGATGAGATGGTACCGTACCTTCCCGTAAACTCACGGCAGTTGTATTATTATACGAAAACTATCCATCTCCTACGTTATATTTTATTATTTATCATTATCGGAAGCCATTAGTTTTGGAAGCCATTATTTTTGTCTTTACTTTTGATATTAACTGCATATTAACCTAATTCATGTCGCGATATAACATTTAAACCATATACAGCCCTATATCTGAGCTAATACAAGCAATTGATAAAAATGGCTTATTGTATGTCTATCGCTTCTGTTCTCTGGCAGATCGACCTGTTCTGAGTTACGAAAATCGAAGTTTCTGGTGGGAGAACATTCCTTCTCCATGTAAGACCAGGTAACTCATCTTTACTGAAAATCCCTTATGAGCGTTCTTAGAATCCCATGTAGGACTGAAACCTAGGTGGACGTTGTTGAATGATACGCGAAGATTCATTGAAAGATATTGCGGTAATGACAGATGATGAACCTTCCACATCTGCTGTGGAGAGGAAGTCACCTTGATTGAATGAAAGTATATGTGAACTTAGGGGAAGATTCATTGAATCCTTTGGAAATAAAAAAATTCTTTAGAACAGCATTTTGAGACAAAGAATGAAATATATTACTGATGTCACATCATTATCTTTTCCCCCCATGGAAATGACCGAAGTTCACGAGTCGAAAGAATGGAGCTCGTTTGATTGCAAATCAATCTAAGATTCAGTTTTGTTTCTTGACAGTAATGGGAAGCCTTTTCCACAGGAAGTGAGTATGTCGCGATATAACATTTATACCATATACAGCCTACTATATTTGATTTTTAAGATAAATTAAAGTCGATGGAAGTCATAAGATGCAAAAGATCCTTTTGTGGAATATTATTGGCGGTGTAAAATATTTAAAAAAAAGTAACTGCATTACTTTTTTTTTGAGTCCATACACGAAAGGTTAGTTGATCAACCTATAATGCATTAGTACCGTATACGGGTAGTGGGTTGGAAAGGAGTTACTTGTGTAATTTGATTAATGTATGTTGCATTCCGTGGGAAACACAACAGGGGAAGACTGTTCCATAGTACAGCAGTTGCAGGAATGAAGGAAGAGGAAAAGAAACTTGTTCTGCTTGTTCCAAGGTGCACTGTGAAGGGATGTTGACCTGCAGCTGCACGTGTTCCAACGAGCTTCGCACTAAGTGGAGGAATTATTGATGCGATTTCAGTGGGTATACTAGTGGGTATGCAGGAGTTTATAAACACTTTTGCTTTCTGTGCTTTATGCTTTATCAACGAAAACAATAGAACAAAATATAGTACAAACAACAGAACTAACAATACTTCGAGGAAACGTAGCCTTCAAGGAAAGATCTGTCACGAGAGAGAGAGAGAGAGAGAGAGAGAGAGCGCCTCAAACAGGAGCGCTTTCTCTCTATCTCTGCAAGATCTTTGAAAATCTTCCAGATACTAATTAGAAGATGACAGCAATTTCAGAAGCCAAATTTAAGGAATGTGCATTTTCTGAACTTCAAATTGGGAAGTAATTAAAGGAAGAAGAAGTTGAATACTCTCACTGAAGCAAGAAACACAAACCAGAAAATGGTTATTGTTATTATGGAAGGGTTTCTCAAAGCAATAAAGCCCCAAGTTATAAAGAATAGTTACCTACAAGAACTGGTCATGATGTCGCTGAAGATTTATTTACTTTATTCTTTGACGCGAAGTTTTGGATTTTTCCAAAACCTTGGTTGATGCGAATGACAGGAAAGGTAACATCAATGTAGTGGAGTAACTATGCCAAACAACACTTTAATGCAACTACAATATAAAACTAACAGGAAATTAAAATCTTGCTAATTTCATAATTTCATGCAGTTTGGTGAACTATCGCTTCCTCTTTCTGTCCCACATTTGTATGCTATGATAACAATATCATCATGATTAGCGATCGAAATATAGTCGAGTTATCGAAAATATAGTCTTTTCACAGAGAGGAAATTATATTCAAGTGAAGTTATTATTATTATTATTATGTAAAAATATAAATGTAAAAAACGTACAATATAAAAATATTTGAGAGATCAATACAATAAACAATTATTATTTAGGTGTAAAAAATATTAATATTATTTTTAATTATATAATAATAATAATAATAATAATATATATATATATATATATATATATATATATATAATATATGTATATTATAATTAAAAAAGTTATTATTATTATTAATTTTTATTTAATTTTATTTAACTCCAGCAACAGTTTTCTATCTAGTGTAATATAGAAAGCTATAATAGTTGGTTATACTATTTGCATTATCCTTCTTCTCCCCCCCCCTCTTTCCAAATTAAAGCTTCATGACGCTGAAAGGAAAAGAAATGGGGGGAAAAAAATCAACATAAAATTCCAAGTATCATATGTGGTCTATGAGAATTGCTTTCAATTTTACCCCCTAACTTTACGCAATAAATAAATCATTCGAAGCCTACTTAAAATTATCATAATCTCAACAATCTGAGGGAATTATAATTGAGTGGCTCAAGATCAGCTATGGAGACAATCAAAAATGGCAATACCAAGCTCACATAAGACACCCATAAACTCTTAAGTCAACTAAAGTGTTTAGGAAAAGTTGCATTTTACAATGGATTCCTGCTCATGTAGGCATTGATTACAATGAAGTAGTTGATAAATTAGCAAAAGAGGCCAGAGAACTCAACCAAGAAACTCACATGATAACTTTTGCTGATGCTAACGCACTAGCAAAAACTAATTCCACTGAAATCAGTGATACAACATCAAATTCCCGAAATCAATGCTGACAGAAAGACCTCCACCACGATAGCAATACTACGAACAGGACATTATAGAGGAATGAAGATCAATACAGATGATACGAGAACATATAGAAACTGCAACAACTGTTCCCAATACTGAACTGACACCAAGGGAATTACTCACATCTTTATCTGCCCAGCAATTACAGCAGCCTTGCAAGAAATAGATCCTAATCCTGAACTACAGCTCTGTACAAACAAAATCATCGACATAGCCAAAACAGTGCAAGGAGCACACGGAAACATTACGACTCTTCAGGACAAGACAATTACAACATCATATGTCACAAGCTAAAGAATTAAATGAGCTACTGTTTTAACAGTTATAAAACAGTAGCTCATTTAATAATTCAAGTAGGGTGTTAATTGATACTGAATTTAGATTACCTCAACTTTTTTTAAAAATTATTTCAATGTGTCCTTTATGTGAATTTATCAGTTATCGATGAATCAATGATGTTCATAACGAATGCACCCAATTTCGGATAACTGATGAAAAGGATGCTCTAACCTATTACGGTAAGGGAATTCAATTTTTAACATGAGAAGCGCTTGCAATTTCAGATGAAGTTCAAGTATAGTACTATGAAAAATGGCTAACCAGAAGATGGACTTTGATTTTGTAGTTTTTTTTTTCCCTTTCTCTCCCCTTTTCTTTTTCTTTTTCTAAAATCAACCCTTTTCTGATTGAGATACTCTCAGTTATGATAACAACTAAGCCTCTATCGGTTTTATGACTAAATGGATGTAAATTAAGAAATTATCGGGAAGCAATTACCACCAATCAATCACAACAATGTAGTCCATTGCACACAATAAGTCAACCTGGACCAACAAATAATTCATTCAGCTAATTTAATAATTTCCTATAGCAACTTAATACTACCGTATTTAAACTCACTTCCATTCCACGTTTGAGTGTGATTACGGTGCCTTCTGGAGAACGAATAACTAATTTCTTCGTGCATGTTGTTACAGGAACTTGTTGAGGAGTCAGACGGTTCTTTGTCCATGGTGATCCCTCAGGAACGCAGGTGGACTGTTCTTGTTCTACGCTGAAGTTCTTATTATACACAAGGTAGTAAGAGCAACTTCCCACAAAATCAAATTGATGCCCATCAAAAGTAGTGTAATGAGGACCTCCGACAATGGAGCAGTGAGATGGACAGATAAGTTTGGTACATTCCCAATGACCCTGCTCACAGAGGCTGCAAGAAACAATAGAATATGAATGATACCAGTTCGTCGTTTGGATTCAAGACGGATGTTTATGAAGAAATTCTTTTAAAAAAAAAAAGATACCAAGAAGAGAATGAGGGATATTTTGCTTACCAAGTATTGCATCCTTGTTCTATTTGTGTTCCACTTTGATATTCTTTTTTACCGTGAAGACATGGACAGCTCTCTTGAGGAACACATTGTCCATTGTGATACACCATTCCTTCTTCACAATGGCATCCGTCAACACAATGGTCGTGTTCACAAGCTGGTTCCAGATTACGACAGGTCTTTGGACAGAGAGGACCACATTCCATATAGACGGTGTTGTTGGTGCAAAGCAGCGCTGTAGAAATGTAGTTATTTGATTTCAGTTAGCAGCATTACCAAAAAAAAAAAAAAAACGAAAGAAAGAAAGAAAGAAAAGAAAAGAACTTCGTATAGACGAATGTGATGTTTGAATGCAAAACTGAAATTATACAGGAAATGAGGAGAGGAAAAATTAAGCCCAATATACTCACGACATAGAGCAGGCTTTCGCCATCCGCTGTCTGGAAGTTTTCCCAGTCGGGAGCATTGTCGAAAGTATTCCGCTAAACTGTCACATTCGCATCCATCAACGGAGTTGAGCAAACAACAGTCGGTCTGGCATGCTGTGAAGTAAGGCTCAGGGTTGATAGCCTGTAACGATATATTGCACATGTTGTCAGAGAACGAATCATGTGTTTAGAAAACAATCATTTAGAAAAGTCAAAACCTTGTTCGTCCTTTTTGATTGTTTAATTTAGAAATGAGGTAATTTTTATGAGTAAATATATATGATTAGGCATCAGTCTATTAGTAGATGCCACAACACCGTCGCAAAGATTTTTAATGAAGAACAAAATATCAGAAATTATAATGGAGTGTAAAAGATTCGATTTGGCTTATTTAAGATATTAATATCGAGGAAAAATATCATCCATATTATTATCAGAAATTATTACCAATAACGACCAATACATGCGTATGAGGGACGAGACGGTGTCTGAATTCTTACAAGGGATCACGGGAAATGTGTATGATGATTCAGTCAATAATTAAACTTGCTATGAACGCAAATCGGCCAATATCACCTTAATTAAATCTTGGCATTCCCGTTACAACGCAACTGAGGGCTGTGTTGTAACGTGGTAAGGAGGAGGAGGTTTCCAGAACTTCTAACAGGAAAAGAGCACTTACCTCGTGACAGGGCCTGTATTCTGAATTGAAAAGAGAGTGACATTTGAGGGATGCCATATCAGCAACTTGTCTGCTCTGAGTATCGTCCACACGACAAGGGCTTAAACCTAATACAGCGTCAGAACACACTAACAGAAAAAAAAAGAGTTTAAATGAGCTATATTGTCAAAAATTGTGCTAATTAAAAAATAATTAAAAACTGTACAGTATAATGTAATAGGAAATGATGTCAAGCAAAATAACATTTTGAAATCAGAAAAGGACGCAGTGATTTATTGTTCCTGCAGTAAGGGCTACGGATGCTCTAAGGACAAGGAATGATGTTCCTTACACTAGTGCTGCCTGCGCTATCGGCTTCCGTATAAACTGTGCAGCTATTTACGTTGTGATATGGTTGAGGAACAACTTGAATCTTTTAAAATCAGAACTAAATTGCGATGCTGAATTATCGTGAAATACCTCCTTGTGGTACACCTGGGCGACGTCTTTGGGGGCGACGTCTAAACTTTCAGCTATTGGGAACCTGTCATATTTTTTGACCTCCCGACTAATATGTGTAAAATGAAAGGAAATTGTAACAGGAAAAAAACAAAACCAAAACCGAAGTAGACCTTGTCGAAAAGGTTCCAAAACTATCCAGAAAACAAGGGAAACCGAATTCACCCTATAGATCCTGCAATTTAATACAGAGCTACTTTCTGAGCCAAAAGTGAACTACTTGGAAAAATTTGCAGGACAAATAACATCGACGTAATCTCTGTCCAGGAACAACATATCAGCAAAGAAGATGAGATTACCACAAGAGCTAATATCACTGGCCATAGAACACTGGGCTTCATCCTCTCACCAATATATATGGTTCTGCCATCTACGTGCGAGAGAACATGGAAAACTGCATAACATTATATTTTTCTAATCACAATAACATCGAGATCATCACAGTGAAGGCAGCTGGCACAACGGTAGTGTCGGTTCACAAACCATCAAAACAAACTTGATCTGCCCCAGCTTTTCCTGCTCATCAACATCCAGCAGTTAACATAGGAGATTTTAACAGTCAGCATTACTCTTGGGGCTATTGAAGAAATGATATCAACGATACTAGACTGACGGAATGGGCCGAAAGCCTTGGGCTATCACTGGTGTTTAATGCATACTGTGACACTTTTGATTCAAGTAGGTGGAAGAAAGACTAAAACTATGACCTCTGCTTTGTCACTTGCAACACCAAGGATGATCCTTTACCCACTGACAGGAAAGTACTTGAAAACTTTCCACGATCTCAACATAGACCCGTTATAACTACAGGAACACAAATCCCTATTATACAATCTGTGGAAAGACCAAGATTGAATTTTCGCAAAACTAACTGGGAACAGTACTTGAAACAAATCGAATATAACATCTGTTGGTTCCAACTTGAAGTTGAAAATTACAAACGTTTTGTTGGAGTATTGATAGGTGTTGCAAAGCGATGTATACCAAGAGGTTTCCGGAAATAGTGTATCCTATGATGGTCTCCTGAAAAAACTGAGGAACTATTAAAAAAATGCAAAACAGATTCAGATCCTGAAATTGGAAAAAGAATTTAGAAATGCTTAATGAACAACTACGTTGGAAAATCACAACCGAAAAAGTAGACTTCACCCACTCTAGCCGCAAGGCTTGGGCTTTGCTCCGAAAAGTCGAAGGCTGTTGGCTGAAGAGAATTAACCGGCATTACGAGAGAACAAAATCTGTTCACGAATTTTTTAACAAATCGCCATTCATCCTAAATTGAATTCAACAGCAGAACTGCATGCCGTTGAAATTCGTTATCTGTTATGGGATCGAGATCATAATTTCAGGGTTTCCTCGCCTATTTACTGCATAAATAAATATTTTCTCTTGAATCTAATTTTGAAATAAAGACACAAACTACTTATAATTTACTTACCTCCAGTCCCTTCTGATCTCCAACTATTTCCAAAAGCGATGGGATTTTTCACTAATGCGCCATCGTTTGTTGTGAGGTCGTTTTTCCGATCTCCATCAAAGATTCCACAGAGTCCGCACGTTTTATCTCGCAAACTATCGGAAAACACGATGAGAATGGTATCCTGAAAATATATCAGTAATTTAGTCCAACATCTTATTTTCTTGCTATATTTGTAGCAAATGAAGTAAACAGTTATTCATTTCCAGTTCATGAGTGCAATAATTATGTTCAAATAGTGAAATCTGAAAATAAACAATACTATGCATTTCTTTTTGCTTATATATATATATATATATATATATATATATATATATATATATATATATATTATAAACGTTTTCTGTCATTGTGGTTTGCTGAAAATCTACACAGTCTTGCATGAATACTGTTACAACATCCGCACACCCGCCCGTTTCCCACACAATTGCGCGAGCCTGGTTTCGCAGTTGACATTCGAATGTTTATCAGTAGAGAAGGAGAGTTATATAGCTGTATAGGTTAACATGCAGCGGAGAGAGATTATGAGAAGCGCGTATGCTGTAATAGCACTTCAGAAGGTTGGAATGCAGCAACTGTTATTTTCAACACGCTAAAAACACAATGCTATCAGTAGGATGTTTGTGTATCAGACTATTAACCATTATAACAATACACAAGTCGCATCTGACCGCCAAAGAACAGGTCAACCATGATATGTTAGGATGTAGCAGTTTCTGAGGGCTATGAAGACACATGGCCACCGTAATCCTGTGAGAATGCAGAAAGTGATGTCAGAAGAGATGAATGTTTCTCAATGAACGATGTCACGTGTACTAATTGATGACTTGGAAGTGAGAGCCTGTCATCATTCTGCAGGACACTTCCTTACACCAAAACTTATGCAGAAGAGGCTGATAACATCAAAGACCCTCCTATCTGTGCGAACAACAAGCAGAGAGATATCCTCTTCACAGATAAAATTTTGACCATTGAAGACTCGTTTAACTGCCAAAACGATCAGGTATATTTCTCGGATGTTGGCACAGCATATGCCATATGCTGTGCCAACGGATGTTATGCATTAAAGGATAATGTTAATGCATTAAAGGATTGGCCACTACCCGAACTAAATTTATTATAGTCAAACCAAGTGAAAAATAAACTTTCAGCATCTTCCTTTAAATCCAGAGTAATTTAATAAAGAAGGTGGCACACCTTTTGGCAACTCCTATAGGTAAGAATGACCTCGCTATTGCTTCTGCCTGGTATCTCCACCTCTGGGCCTGGCTCCCACTGAAGAGACCTCAATAAAGGTCGAAACTAGTCTGGGTAGTGGCCAATCCCTTAATGCATAACATTATACATATCCGCAAGGAGATGTGTTTTGCATTATGTGAGATTCTGGGACAGGAGTGTTGTTAGCTTGGTCCACTTTTTGCTACGAATTGTCCGGTGTTGTACTGCCTTACCCCGGTAAGGTAGAACAATACCATATTCAGTCCTGAAGATATTTTCAGGTGCAAACTTTGTTTGCTCACATTTGGACAAAGGATTAAACTAAATTTATTATTGTTGTTGTTGTTGTTGATGATGATGTTTGCATTTTTACTTATTTTTTACATAATCGGAAAACCTTGCTCTAGGGATCAAACTGGAACTTTACAAGGCACTTCCGGCCTCCAGTGGTCTTACCACGGGCGAAGAACTGCATCTTCCACCTAAAGACAATCACAAACATCCATTCCCATACTGGGATAACCTAATCAGTGTTAAAATGTCGTTATTTTAAATATGTTATCAAATCTTCAAATATATCTTGTCTTCTGCACCTTTGAAAAAACTATAGTTATCTCGTTTGAACCTTTTCTATACTTCTGACTTATGGCTGCAAATAATATAAAGCTCACGTGTGCAAAACTTACAGAACAAAGAAATCGCCTCAGGCCAGAGCCAATCTCTTTCTCTAACCCACTGGTGTTTATTCTGAACTGAATTTGGAAAATTTATTTAGTTTCTAGCTGCGCCACCAAATTCGTGGATGGGAGTTGAATCTCCCTCCGAAAAATAACACACAGTAAACCACACGGAAATTTATTCTCTTAATTCTAAGTAAATCTAGCAACTTATAATTTTCTGTCATGCAGTCGTGACAATATCTACCTTAAGGCTCACAGATTCGAGTTAATGAGTAGTGCATTGGAAATAGAAATCCGGCAAGTTATTTAAACACGAAAACAATTTATTCAACATCAAGGAAATGTACAATGGGTCAATTTTAAGTTCTAAGGAATTTAGCTTCTATGCTTCAAATTACAGCTAATGACCACGTCTACAATTTAGTTCCCTATCATAATCAATTCTAGTAAGACCACGTGCCTATAATTTTCTCTCGTTAAACATGGTAATACTCAGATCAATTTTCACGTAACGTTCTGCAGGTTTAAGCAATAGCTATAACATTAAATACACGACGTTTCACATTAAAGTTTAGCCAGACCTTCTTTCACATATAACAAAATACTTCAAATATCAGCATAAGGCTTAAAGTACTCAAGTATCACTATAAAACAAGTCCCTTAATTAAATCATCGGCATCTAATTTCTTCCAAAACAGCTTATCTTAGTCGCGTCGGTACCTTGGCAATTTTCTATCTGGAACGCAGGTCTCCGATGGCGATTGCGCATCATTTTCTACGATGATTAGCAAAACTCCGTCGCCGTAACGTACATCTTATTCTGGTAACTGCTCGACCCTCGCTGACCTCGTCGCCTTCTCGAGCTCTTAACTTCACGTGACCTCGTAACTTCTCGCTGACCAAGGAAACACTAAAAATCCCCCTATCGCCGTAGCAAACCCACTCTTATATCTCTTCGATGACCTTGGGTTCTGCTACGTATTAATTCCGTGGGTATTACGTTGTTCTGCACCCGCCACCTTTTTTTCGGTCGTTGCATTAAGGTGGGAAACCCCCTTGCAATGTTGACCTTCGAGGTTGCAGTTGCCCCTAGACCTTAATCCGTCTAGAATTACTGGTGACTAAGGAATATAAGTAATATAAGGAATTTAGACAATTTATCTTACACTTATATTCCTTTGTTCTTTTACAAAAACACTTTGAGGTGACAATATTCAGTAATATACAAAAAATATTATTTCCGAATTAAAAGATATGAAAATCTATCAACCCACAAGTATTTTTAATGAATTTTGTTCACCAGTAAAATCGGTATATAAGGTATTTTTGTATAAAAATCCTTCTATACATGATTTTACATCAGCAGGCTGTTGGTTGGGAAGTGCATACACTAACCACTTGGTCAATCAGACAGGCAACTGATGCTCACCTATTGTGCCTTGGGAATACAGACGTTCCCTTAAAATTAACACTTCTCTTCTACTTAAAAATAATCAAATGATTAACATTTAATTGAAGGACTAAAATGTTTACAAATATTTACTTACTTTATTATCCAGCCAGAGAGTAATGCCAAATAAAGTGCGGACCACAGTATAATGAGCCACTTTTTCTATCATAATCCCTTCAGTGTTGGCAGGAATGGACAAAGGGATTCCGTCTCGAGTCACTGCGTGGTTTCCTGGAACTGGTCTGATTAGAAACTGTCCCCAGGAAGTCTGAAGTTCAATTGTTTTCTGGCAGATACTGGGAACTGAGCATCCTGGTGGATAGTGGAGCAACAGGCTGAATGAATTATCCTTACAGTCAGAAACCAAAGTATAGGAGCAGGTACCAGGGAAGTTGTACAGGTGTCCGTCAACTGTGCGATAGTGGTATGCTCCCCAAACCGTACATAGACCAATGCTGCCAGTAGACTCTACAAGGATTAAAAAGAATTGAAATGATTGCATTTATTAGCGTCAACAGATGGAATGATATAGTACAATATAAGATATGTGTTATTAACATTAGGAAAACTGCAATAGGATGATAAAAATCAGATAATTTTAAAATATAATATAGGTTGATTAAAATCGAAAATACGCTCCAGCAAGTCATTCCATACTGAAATGAAGAATTTATCTACGAATAATAACGAGCATCTCAGGAATGCTATACTTACAATTTTGTAACATTTCTTCTTCTTCTTCTTCTTATTATTATTATTATAATACAGACAGAGGGCGCTGTGTAGGCATACGAACGGGCGCACGATGATATCGCTGCTCCCGTTTTTCATAGTTTTAAAGTGGTTCCAACTCCTGTTTTTAATTTGAAAGTGTTCCCAAGTAAATCTGCTTGTCACACCAAAGACAGTGATATAAAATTCACCAAATTCGTCTAAGAAGAAAAATGAAATTCTCACGTGTTGAAAAGTGAACAGAGAGGATTGCAGTCAACAACGAGTAAAGAACAAAAGACGTTGCCATCTTTACAATAACGCCACAGTTGCTCAAGGGAAGAAAGGTAAGGCATGAAGTATCAATGTATCAGGCAATGTATCAATCCTCCATATCAATCCTCGATAAATCCTCCAGGCAATGTATCAATTGCCTGGAGGATTTATCGTCCGACGGAAATAATATAACCTGTACGAAATGCATTCTACATTTAAATTGTGCCGGCTTTTCAGAAACAACTTGACAGTGTAAATTCAATGCAACACGTGAGGAATGGAAATGCCTACTCTGCAGGAAGAACAAAGAAATGCACGTAGGGCAGCCACCTACGATGCAGTCGATTATATCGGAGGCAAAATCAGACGACAAACTAAACAGACAAAAAAATGCATGTGAGTCCTGTAATTTCAACTCTTTAAACATACTAATAGAAAACAGTCTAAAGACTATAAAAGCCAGCTTAGTAGATTTTGTGCAAGAACTCTTCGACAAACAGAACGAACAAATAACCAAAAAACCTAGCGAATATGAAGATTTAGTTAAACATAATAATTTAGCAGTGATAGAAGTGTTGCAAAGAAAAAGGTAAAAGACATCAAAATCAGCATTAACACACCAAATGACAGGCAACACAATTTGATGAAAGAAACATCCGAATCCATTCTCTAAAACTACAATACGAACGTTTAAATCAGCAACAACATAAAGAACATCTTGTCATAAACGATCTTCCTGAAACTGAACCTACACAAAACCTGAGAGACATACATGCAATTGATATCTGATTTACGGTCTGAATGTCGTTAAGATGTAGAGCTTAACGACATTCAGACCGTAAATTCGATTCCTAGGAAGAGCAAAAAACCAAGCTTGCCACGACCTGCACCAGTCATAGTTCGTCTTACAAGCAAGTCCACAAGAGACAATCTCATAAAAGCCAGCAGACAGAAAAAAAAACAAGGGCTTTAACACATTGCAAGACACTACATCAATCTTCCTATGTGAATATTTAACACCATTTAACCAGAATTTGTTGTACCAAGCAAGAAAAGCAAAAACAGAAAAAAATTACCAATTTTTGTGGATCAGAGATGCTGAGATATTCTTGAGGAAGTCACAGACTTGAAAACCGATACAAATTAAAAGTTCAGAAGACATAGAAATTCTGCTACAGTGAAAAAAAAAATGAAGTCTCCTAATTAGTTCAAAGAGAAGACCACAACAAAAATGAATGTGAACCACCAAGACAGATGCAATACACCAGAATATATCGGCAATTTCACTTTGATCAGAATTTTCAGATCATTCATTTGACCTCCCAAACATCAGCCTACTTCCAACATAGCAATGAAATCAATAAAAAAAAACAATACATCTAACCAGTGTCATTCTCAGATAAGCTATTAAAAAGCTTCGAAGATGCAAGCAGAGACATTACATCTCAACCGAGATCAACAGAAAAAAAATTATTTATTACATTGAAGTGCTGTAGTTACAGCGCTTAAATACATTAAAAGCAAAAATTGAAATATATATATAACTTATTGTTATCCTCTAAATGCTGTTAAAGAAATGTAATCTTATCCAATTGCAAACTATAAATTATCATCTATAATAACTATTATGAACACATTATACAAAAAAACGGAAAAATTTGTATGAAACTCGCCGTAAAAAAAAAAAATGTAATTTTGTAATTTTTAAATTTTATAACTTCTATAATTTTATAATGTAATTATTAATTGTATGCAAGATATAAGAATGTGTTTATAAAAATATTATTATTATTATTGAGTTATCATTGCTTATCATTACGTTATTACATTACAAAAGTGTAACGCAATGACATCTTATGTATAACCCAAGAGCATAAACTCATCCGGGTTACAAGAAGTTCAGCAATAATCCTTGATGATGTATCTTATTTAGTTTGCTGCAGATATTTAGACCTAAGTATCTTATCGAGTCTGTTTGGCATCACAATTTAATTCGTGCCTTTTATTGATAGACGGCGATCTTACTTATTTGTGAAGCTGAAGTACATATATTTTGATTTTTCTAAAAATATTTTGAAGGCATTATTATGACACTATTTGTTTCTTTTTTGCATATCTTGGTGGTCTTCTAATGTGTCGATATTTAACTTCGTTGTAAATCAGAACGGTTGATCCAGAAATTGTAATATTTCCTTCTTACCACTTTTTTGTTTTGTAGTATTTAAGTTTATCATTAGCATACTTGATCATTTTGATAAATTCATTACATAATTGATCATCTGATTGTTCATCCTAACATAATTTACTATAATTTGTGGTAATTTATTATTATTATTATTATTATTGTTATTATTATTATTATTATTACCCAACCCAGCTATCATACCCTCCCTTAAATTCATTCACACTAGATGCACTCACTACCCCTAACGGCAAATTATTCCACTCATTCACTGCTCTATGGGAGAATAACCTAGCTCTTACCCCTATCTTGACTGAGAACAACCTTAACTTATTTTATACAATTGCCAAATTTGTTGTAACTGAACTCGATTTGTGTCTTTTCGTAGTGATCAGCGCAGTGTGGCAATGAGAGGCTTATTCATATTGAATGATGGTGTAAAATATTACTAAAATAGATTGCCGAGACTGTATCTACGGTCAATTTCTTTCTTTCAAATGTATAGTCTACACAGCTTATCGAGTTATTGACTTCTCTCGTAGATATAGTCTCTATATCTTAATACGCGTCACAGGCATTTAGGGTGTAACTATCAATTTATTTCAAACTATTATAGCTATATTTCATTTAGTTTTAGTATATCAGTATATTGCTTGATTTCACGGGTGATCTAAGCACTCCACACTAAGTTATGTAAGCGATTTGTTATATCCACTGCAGTCCGTTCTTTCAGTTAGGTCCAAAATACATACCGATCTCAAAGGAATGCATAGCACTTGACTAGGGTTTTTCTGTCGTATTCTGTCATATATTACAAAAAGCATATGTTTTGATATTTTAGAAAAGAAGAGACAGATTAACTTGCAGTTGAGAGAAATTTCTTACCAGTGAGTAATGCTTCCTGTGGAACTTTGTATCCTGGTCCCTAGAGAGGAAAACAGCCTACTATTAGAGGATGATAAAACCAGTATGCGTGTATGCGTTTGATTCACTTAGAAATGTAACAAGAAAGCATTTATAAAATATATATTTTTAATGATCTATTTCCTGCAAAGTAATCAACTGGAGCCTTAGCAATAATTCATCGTTGTTCCTTACCTCTTCCTCCATTTCTTTCGTATCTCCATCAGGACCACCTTCTTCTTCTTCTTCTTCTTTTTCTTTAGCTAAATCATCGTCAACAATATGACCATCATCATCATCTTCTTCTTCTTGATCTGGAAATGTCTTGTAGTCTGAAAAATACAGAATGATGATATTCTTTGAAGCCACTGCTACCAGATTAACTGCCTCCATTAATTGCGTTAACAAATTTACAGCATTTCTAAATTGTTTTACAACCAGAGTTTTGATACAAAAAATTCCAGCCGCTAATTATTTACCTACAATACATCGCGGTGATTTTTCTGGATTCCATTCCCCTTTAAGGTTGCATCGATACACATTAGATACAGCATTTTTCAAACGAGATCCTACAGGACAGGACACTCTGCAAATAGTCTCCTCGTGGGTGTGGTTACAGCTCCAGCTCGTAGTGGAGAGTTGAGTCTTGGCATCACAGTTTGCTGTTGCTAAGCAGTAGAAAATAAAATGAGAATAGAACACACAAACTAAAAATGGTCCTTAAATTGCTTTAAAATTATATCGCTATTTTATTTCGTATAAATAAATAGTGTTGCAGTTTTAATGGAAATATTTATTGAAAAAAATAAAATGCACTTCATAGGCGCCTTCCTGTTTCGCCGAGTGGTTAGCGTATCCGTTCTCCAGCTAAAAGGCTGCGGGTTCGAATCCCGCCGTGGGCATGGATATTTGTGAAAATACTCGTGGTGGTGGTCATTAGATGGCGTTAGTGTAGATGATGAGAGGTTCGTTGTAGTTGGTGGACTGAGAGACGGAGAATTGTAGAATAGGTGCCCTCCCTAGATGAGTCTTTGGACTCCCTGGAGGTGTCATGTAATAATAATAATAAATGAATTGAGTCATAATTGAATTACATATCCTTTATGTAATTTCATAAAAAAATAGAAAATGAAACGAAAAATAAGGTCAAAACTACGATTTGGTCTTGATTCTTTTCAACCAGATAAGATAAATTTCCCAAGATATATCCGGTCATCGTTACCGGAAACAGGCAGCCATAAAAAGCGCAGGAGGAAGGAAATAACCCATCTAGCTGGAAAACTAAACTAAACTAAATGAATAGCACTATTTATTTATTTATTGCAAAGAAGAACAGTCCTACATGAATATCACACGCACTTTTGGAAAACCTTTGTCACAACTTATGGAATTTTTGGGTTAAATATAACCAAATATGATATGATTGGATCTGAGTGAAAAAATTCGAGGAGATCTGTAATTTGCAGCATTCCTTTCCCGGTCGGTCCTGACATTTAAAGAAATTAGACAATTGTGCCGGTTCATATTTCATGAGAAATGGAAAGTTGTTTCATCTGAAAACACAACTTGTTGAGGAAGTGTAATTTCTTTATCTTTCGATACAATCTTACGATTTAAAATAAAAATTAACTTCGCTTCAGAGCTATGTTCTTGTCCTATAAGTTAACCTGCTAATTGAGTTTATATCGCAATGTTCTGTTGCAACATTCTTTACAATAATGGACAGATGAATTGGAATTCGTCTTAGGATTTCTTAAAATTAAAAAAAAAATTAACTCAACAAAATGGAGATTATAATAATGCGACCTGTTCTTGTATGGTGCATTACTCTTACAAACAGTCGCGTAATTTTTTTGATTCCTTCAAAAAAATATATGACTTCAAGTATATGACTATTAACATATTAAATAAATTTGATAATACATGATTTGGGATGTTTCAAAACTAAGATAAGGTCACATCGCACGTGAAAATACTTACTGGCAGAAATGATTTGAAAACATAAAGAGGGAATTTTCATGTTCCTCATTGACCACGAGATGACATTAACATGGTCGTCGTCGTTGTGAGGCTTCAATAATACTCTGATGTACAAAATCTAAGGACGAACAATATTTCTGAAGATTACAACTGCAAATTCAGACGAATCAGCTTGTGGCAGTTCGTATAAATCAAGGGTGGCCAACTTATGGCGCATGCGCCAAAAGTGGCGCATTGCATGATTAGAAGTGGCGCACTGAACCCCAGTGAAAAATTAAAAAAAAAATTATATACGATTAATATATATATAAACACAATTAACCTACTACTGAATTCTAGAGTGCGCACTTATTATACTTGTTTGATCTTGAAGCAACAGGCACCGGCAAATGCTGACATGCGTCACCAGTTACTCAATCAGTTTACAGCTGACTCTCGTCATAACATTCGATGAACTTCTGATTCGATGTGAGTGAACAACTGTGTTTTCGAACTTATATGTTTTTATTAACAGTTCTTTAAATTTAAGATAAGATTTCTGTTTTCATGAAGGCTTAATATAGTTCTGTAAATTTAAAAATAAATTTTTTTCATTTTGAACGCGTATGTCAAGTTCTTGTCCGCTCCCCTAATTTGCTGATTACTGAAACCTGCAATTATCCTTTGTGTGCGTGTGTTTTTATGTTTTTTTAATACAATATATTTCCTTTTTATTTACGTATAGTAGGTTTATTCCTAAAATTTCACTGATCATCAGCAAAGCTTTCGTAATGCGGATGTTTGGGTTGTGTGTGTGTGATTGCCAGCTGATCGATTGTTTTATGGCAGGAAGCGATCTAGTATTTCATTGGACATAATATATTACGAGAGAGAGAGACGAAAACGCTCTATGAAAAAAGAATATATATGTGATTTTTAAACTTATAGAACTGTATTAGGCCTTCATGAAAACAGGAATCTTACCTTAAATTTGTAGAACTGTTTTTAATGTTCATAATGTTTAAAACGATAAAATAATTTAAATAATTTATTTAATAATAAGCTTTACTTTTTTAAATACTTTTTTTTACAGTCAGTTACCGATTACTTTGCAAAAGAAAATAAACAGAAGAAAAGCAGAAGGTGATAGCAAGCGCCAGTTTAACGAACTGTGGGAAAATGAGTTCTTATTTATTGCGGGTCCTTCAGGAAAACCGTTGTGCATTGTTTGTGAAAGCACTCTCTCAGATAATAGATGACATGATCTTAACAGACACCATAGAAAACATCAAGCTGAATTAGAAGAAAAACTGAAGACACAAAATATATTTGTGAAACGAAGTTGTGAAAGTGTGGCAATGCTGGACGCGTCTTTTGAAACTGTCTTTGTGTTGGCTAAAACACACAAGCCTTTCTCTGATGGAGAGGAAGTTGTTAAGCCCTGTCTTGAAAAATTTGCAAAATGTCTTGGTGATAAGAATGTCGAAAGAAAAGTAAACCAAATTGCTCTATCCGAGCAAACAATTACAAGACGCATCGAAGAACTTTCCCATGTGTTACTGAGCAATTGAAAGACCATGTTCATGCTTGTTCTTTCTTTTCTTTAGCCTTGGCATATGTGATGTAGCCCAATTAAGCATTTTTATAAGAGGAATTGATGGTAATTTCAACATCTTTGAAGTACCTATCGGTCTTGAGTCACTTCATGGAAAATCCAGAGGGTCAGACATATTTGACAAAGTAAAGTCATGTCTAGAAAATCAACAACTGCATTCTAGTAAGCTCATCAGTGTTTGCATTGATGGAGCACCGTCAAAGGTAGGTAGAGTTTCTGGGACTGTAACTTTACTTGAAAGATTTTTAGGTCGTTCTCTACTAAAGTATCACTGTATTATACATGAAGAATCTCTGTGTGGAAAAACTCTAAATTTGAAGCATGGTATGATACCAGTTGTGAAGTGTGTGAATAAAATTAGAGTAAGAGGGTTAAACAGAAGAGAATTCAGAGAATATTGTGAACTGCTGGATATGGAATATGGTGATCTCATCCTTCATTGTGAGGTGTGCTGGATTTCTAAAGGACAAGTTCTCAGTAGATTTTGGAAGCTGAAAGAAAGTGTTCATAATTTTCTGGAAGAGAAGGATGAGCTGCATGAGCAAAAAGCCCTGATGAGAAATGACTATTTGATGTAGCATTTTTAGTTGATGTTACCAGCCATCTCAATGATCTAAATTTGAAACTGCAGAGCAAGAACAAATTGTTTCCTAGATTAGTAAATGACATCAGTGCATTCAGAATGAAATTAAAACCGTTCATCTCCCAGTTAGAAAACGGGGTTTTAAGTCAATTTCCACATTTAGAAGAACATAGTGAATCTGTCGAAGATAATGGCAACTTTACAGAATATACTGAGATACTCAGATTATTGCAAGAGTCCTTTAACAGTCGTTTTGCCGAAGAAGAAGACTGCATACTTGCATTTATAAATCCCTTTTTGCTTACTGAACAAAAAATCTTGACGATGCCTAGTAACATACAAATGGAACTTATTGATCTCAAAACCAATTCTTTATTGAAAATGAAATTTAATGAACTTCCATCACTCCCAGATGCTTCTGATATAATTAATTTTTAGCGATCCTTGCCCTGTGAACATTTTCCAGAACTGAGAAAATTTGCTCAGAGTTATATCTGTCGTTTTGGAACTACATATAGATGCGAACGAGCATTTTCATCAGTGAAAATGATTAAGAACAAACTACGGTCGCGACTGACTGATTCAAATTTGAAAAACTGTTTGATGCTTTCTGTAATTGATTTTAACTCCAAACATTATAAGCTTAGCAAAAGCAAAGCAATTTCAAAAGTGTCAATAAAATAATTAATGTTTATCTTGTCTTTATATGAAATCCTTTTATTTAAAACTGCTAAAAGTGTGTATATTACCATTTATATAATAAATCATTTTATGCATAACTGTTAAATATATCCAAATTACCATATTTTAAAAGGCCTGAAAAGTGGTATAAGTTTGTATGACGCATCTTAACTAAAAAATGAAAAAATTGACGCATGACCTAAAAAGGTTGGCCACCCCTGGCATAAACTAATGATTTCGAGTATAAAGCGTATACATATTCACATTTTTGAATCGCGCGCAAAAGGGTCACATGGTATCCCTCAACATGTGAAAGATAAAAGACTGCACTAATCGAACTGTCTTTGAAAGAAGCTCTTTTCGTGAAAGAATAAAGTTGCAAACTCCGATGTCTTGTAATGTCTCAAAGGCATCATCTACATGTTTCCAGTCGGGAAAGAATTATTGGAAAGCTTAAAGAAGGCCACAGGATTTTTAATATTTCCAGAGAGTTTAGAATCTGATATAGCGTTGTATACTAGCTTAGGGCAGCGTTTCAAATCTAGGGAATGTGTTTTCCAGATCTTGCTAAGAGGTCACCCTTACCATGAAGCATATGAAGAAAGATTTTTGGTTATAACGACAAATATAATAATATGAAGAAATATGAAGAAAGATGTTTGGTTATAACGACAAATCGTAATCAACCTCACCACAGCAGGTTGGCCCCATTTAAACACAACTACGAATATATCGACAAACTGTGGCAAAATGTCTGCGACAAAGTAGGTCTATGCGCTTGCAGTGTGCGTCCTTTTATACATGACTCATCGTAGAGTAGGTTTTGATGTTTCCTCACTGACCACGAGATGACATCAACATGGTCGTCATTGTAAGGTTTCAATCATACACTGTCCAAAACTAAATTTTACGATGTTGTATCCATAAAAATTGGACAGGACACCAATGGGCTAATGCACTTTTCAGATGAGAGTTGTTTCAATTTTATCCCGACTCTAGACGACTCTTGATCTGGTGTGAAAGTAGTACTGCTTACCATTGCGAGAATGTTCTTGAAAGGGATAAATACGACAGTGCTAGGATCATGGTGTGGGGAGGTAGTATACTTAAATAGACGCACCGAGCTATAAATGCCGGAAAAAGGGACTGATGAATGATATCTTAACGAAGTTCTTCAGCGTCATGTTCGATTGTTTCGTGGTGCTGTAGAGAAGAATTTATTTTTATGGATGACATTGCCACACCACATCGTACAAGGGCAATGGAGATACTTCTGGATATGGAGGATATTAATCGAATCGAGTGGCCAGCTCGCTCCCCAGATCTCAACCCTATAGAACACGTTTGGCAGGCAATAGGGAGCCGCATTGCTGCTCGAAATTCCACTGCAACAAACAAGGTCTTATCATTGCTCTGCAGGAGGAGTGGGTCAATTTGCCTCAGAATTCCTGAATCACTTGGTGCTAAGCATGGTATGACGTTGTGAGAGTTGCATTACAGATAGGGATGGACATATTCCATTCTGAAATGTCTCTCCGCATAGTTTTCTGTAAGCACTATACATTAATTTCTTAACTACGTTCTTAGAAAATTTGTAACTTTTGCCAAAAAACGTATTGCAGTTTAATTCGCACGAATTGATAACACATTTTTTGTGTAATATGATTTGTAAGTATGCTGGTAATAAATTTATGTCCACATTTGGCTGTATTCATGAAAATATTTTCATATACAGGTAAAAATATAGTTCGTTCGTTCAACACGATTGGAAACATGATCATGTTTTCTGTCGTAGTGATGTATATTATATTATATCTACGTAGCGAGTTCTATTAATTCCTATGTTGTGTGTGGTGCATGCTTTATATTTGAATGAAGTCGTTTACATAAATAAGAGCACATGTTACCTCATTTTTTGAGGCATCTTCGCATTATCAAATTAGTAATTAATAAAAAGAAAATACATACGATATTGACACCGGTTGCCTCGATATTCTGTCGGACAGAAACATAGGTTGTGCCCGGAACACCTTCCTCCATTTGAGCAAGGTGGATCACAGATGGCTGCAAATAAGAAAGACACACCCATCAGTAAGAATGGAATATCCTTATCCAGCGTAAGAAAATGCAACAAGACAATTACCAGCACCACAGGATTTTAAGCAGAATGTTTTACTAAGATGCTTACGCTCGCAGTCTGGAAACGATTCATCTGGTTTCCAAAGTCCATCTCGCAGAGAGCACTCGTGGATCATATCTGAAACACCCTCTGGAAATTCATAGCCTTGAATACACATCGCCGTGCATACCCTTAAAAGATCACAAACAAGAAGAAAAACATTGAATAAATTGGATAATGAGCTTCACTGTCTCGTGCTTTATAAACTTTTATGCACTAGCATATGCTATTATTAATGAAAATAAACCGAACTTTATTTTATATAATATTAGTTTTTGCCTATTCCACATATGACAGGTAATTACTGACTCACATTTGTTGTCTTCCTCGGACGCAGCGGATTTCTCCATTTGTGGGAGTAGGGGGTCTTTTGCATAATGACGCAGTGGAAGAAAGCTCTATAAAAAGAATAGATTTAAAAATAGTTTTATTTGTTTTAGAAATGGTGTTGTAACATTAAAAAACAATGAAACGTACATTCTGAAACTATAGTAAATTTCTTAAGATTCTACTTGCCTTCACAGTCTGGGAACTGGCTGTCGGGTGACCAGCGACCATTCCTTTTATTACATACAAGAACTATCTCTGAGGTTCCCGATGGAAACTGGTATCCCAAGAGGCATTTTCCTGTGCAAATCCTGAAAAAAAAATGTATTGAATAAATTGTACTAAGAAAGTTTATACATGACTTGCTCCAGACCACTAGAAGAAATTAAAAATAAATGTATATCTGTCACTGGTCATGCATCAAAGTCTCAAAATCTAAAAAGGCCATTAATTAAAGTACTCACATCTGATGATTGTCACCGGTACAGGTGTATGAACCACTCATCGGAGAAGCAGGAGCTTTACAGGCATCTAAAAATAAAATTTAAATTATTAATAAAATCTTTATAATCAATATAAACAATAGTCAATGCTGTGTGTGTGTTTATATATATACATACGAGTATTATATACTCGTGTATATAAGTAGAGAGTCTTCTGAAAAATTCTTTAGACATCTAGATTATTGCAGATTATTATTTAGATTATTAGTTATTAATAGATTATTATTTAGACATCTAGATACAGAGTATCATTTATTTATTCATTTATTTATTTTACAGACAACACTAGCTTGTAGAAACGCTTAAAAACCTTCGCCACAGAAATGCTTCTACACGTATCAAAACTTCAATTTCACAAACATAATATTGCTTTACCAAAGATGGCAGAGTATCATGCTTTAATCATGTATCAACTACAGTTGATACATTATTAAAGGGTTCTCAAAAACATTTTCGCACACCTGGCAATACAATTTTCTGTCGGATCACATTCCTGATAAATTCAATTATAATTGAATTTCTATATAGAGCTACTCTCGAATCATTCGTTATCATTCTTAGATGACCATCTTTCATTTCAACACGCAATACTCTTCATCGCTTGCCTCATCTTCACCATCTTCGCTTCATGTCAGGAATCCACAGAAGGAATATAGCTAAAAGATACCTTAATCTGTGACTCAGCGATAGCAGGCATCCGAAGTGTATCTTTACACATCATGGAGCTAGTATTATTATCATGACGCCGAATATCATCAAAAGTATCACGAGTAGAGTGAATGTAGAAAATTCAGAAAACTTAATGCTTGACCATCTTCACATAATCCTGATACTCTGAGATGAGGCAGAATGTCAATTATTTCAACAATGGTAAGAGTGGGCTGCTTATTATTTGTATTTAACGTTATACTTAAATGCATTTCTCAGAAGATACATTATTTGTTATCGACATCTGTGATAATGGAGGTAACTCAATGTCAATTACGGTATTATATCTGGATCGTGATCCGTCCAACATTTCAGAAAACTGAATATTGGAAAATGATTTCTGAGTCATATCAGTGTTTACACTTGAATTTGGAATAGGTATTTATGTAGAGGTAGGCGGAGAGAACTTTGATGATCTTCCTTCTATTGTGATTGGCACTGGCTCCTCATTAATATCCAGGAGTACTCCTGTTATGACCAGGTCTATGGCTCTTGTTTTTACCTCTTCTTTTATACATTTGCTATTTGAGTCGTAAGAATATCCTTTTCTAGATCTTCCTGTTTTCCAAGATAACGGTGGCAGCTCTTCTCCATGTTTTATTCCAGTAAAAGGCAAGACCTGTTCACTAAGACTAGGATCACATTCGACTGATCCAGCACTGGTAAGACTGAGCATTTCATGTATATTTTTAATCTGATGTGAAGAACAAGCAAGAGGTGATACAGGGGTACTTCAGATGATACCAGGACACCGTCTTGCGATAGCTTGTGCTGAGTCCTGCGGAATATAACTGGGAGTAGGTGAATCAAATGGCATAGAACAAGAAACTAAAGTCTGACTATTTCCACAAGGCTCTGATGATATATGGTGAGCACTGAGCATGAAATAACTCAGCAGTAGCAGAAGTGGATGGCTGATATACAACCAGAGTAAACATATGACATTGAGATAGATCACCTGAATATACTGGCAAAGTTTCCGTTGCGGTCACCTGTTCTATCGACCTGGTGACATCAACTGAAATTCTGCATTCACATCCAATTACGGCTCTTCTGCAGACACACCATCTCTGGTGCTGATAACCTTTGCTGATGCACTCCACTAAGAGGCGATGCCTGAAAACTTACAGTCTGCTGAATGTTGCGTGAAATCACCCCATTGTTCACCAGTGATGTTTTCTTATGCTTTCATCTTCAAACATAGCTGCCTTTAGAAAAGCAGACGAAAATTGCCCTTTTGAAATGTTCACTTCACTGCTGTACATGAAGTCTACAATTGCTTTCAGATCAGTGAATTTCATGTCATTAATGATAGCAGTGGGATGTTTATAATTGTTCAATAAGTAAACTCGGAAAGACAGATCTACACGCCGATGAGCACTGTTTTGTGAGCCTTTATAAGCTCAATCCCTCACAAGTTAATTGCACGTCCACTAAGACTTCATTTAAAAATAACCGACAGAACGCAGCTACATAGAAGTAGCTGCCTTCTGTCGTCTACAATTGTTCCATTTAAAACAAACTTGCTGGTTTTCCATCTTTTATATCATTAATAAACGCCAAACATTCATTTAAATATATGACGAACAGCTGTACTCTTCTCAAATATAAATCGTAAACTTTAGAATCATTCCAAACAGCACTTCAAGCTTACATGTTTAACTGAATATGAAATCCCAAAACAGAATACATTGATATGGTGATTATTCTTATTTAAACAGATTTTCCGAGCGTTTATCTTTTTAATCAAGTGACATTTCTTTTTAATGTTAACCTATACCAACTTGAAAAACACAAGTAACTTCTTTACTACAGATTGTCATGTCTTTACCATGACAATCTGTAGTATGTGTATTACATGTATTACTATGGCAATGCAGTGCAATAAACGTCAAGCGCATGCAAACTAGGCCTAACTCGGCACAAGTACGAAACTCTAATCTATGAGAATCACATCTGATTGCTAACTGTACTTATCATATTAATGACTTCGATTATCTTGAGATATTTCTGATCACACAATTACTATTAATAGAAATCAAATTCTCAACGAGTTTATAATATGAAAATGAGAACTGAAAAATATATGACATTGACTAATATCCCCCTTTGCCTCATTCCCAATTTCTCAGATCTCTCAATTTATCAGTTCATCATATCCGATACCCCAAAGCTTTCGGATATATCATATCCGAAAGCGTTCCCTCTTTTTGATAATCTCAAATGACTCAAATTTTCTTTCCTCATTCTGCCGCTTTCATTTCCTGTCTCAATCTTCATTTGTAAATTCATTATCGCTCCCACTTTGAATAATTAGCATTAAAATTCCAAATTCCCCATGCACAGACCACTTAATTTTACGCTGGCGGAACCGAAATTTTACGCTGGCGGAACCGAAAACAAGCGGATAATTACATTAAAGGCAGATAAAATGGAATAATAACATTTCGATGTGTAAGCACAGCCGCGTCACTCAATTCCAGCTTGATATGTGGCGCGTTACAATGATAATAAGAATAATAATAATTAAACTAAAACAACAACTTGCGAGAGACACAAATTAATGTAATGATTGAACTCACAGGAATTAATGTTTTATTCATCAGAATCAGGTCCCCTGGACCACATGCACGATTTTCAATGTGCTGACCTTTCTTGTGTACAACAAATGGCATCCGGTGAGCGACATGCTCTACAGCTGAGCGTAAGGAGTCGGATTGGATGTTCATAACAGCCCGTTTTATGTTCTCTTTCATGACATGCAAGTTGGGAATGCCACCAACATACACAACGGATTTCAAATATCCCCACAGCCAAAAGTCACATATAATGATTCCCGGGCATCGAGGCGGCCATGCCATCGGAAAGAACTGATTGATAACCCTCTCATTACTGAAATGCTGGCGTAAAAGGCGCTGTACTGAACGTTCAATGTATGGCTGTGCTCCATCCTGCATAAAAATTATGGAGTCCAAACATTGTCTTTGCTGCAATGCAGGAATGACAAAATTTTCCAGCATTCGTCGATAAATCTCTCCAGTAATGGAGCAGGCTACAGGACCTGTAGGGGTAATACGCTCAAAAAAGTATGGTCCTATTATAAAATCGGCTGTGAAGCCACACCACACGGTTACTTTTGGAAAATCTTCTTGCTGGATCGCTTGTGGATGTTCAGATGCCCACATTCTGCAGTTGTGAGTGTTGACCGACTCATTCAGATCAAAATTAGCCTCATCATCCCACAATATTCTCCAAGGCCAGTCATTGTCGACCTCCATTCGGGCAAGAAAAGTTAGCGCGAAGGTCATGTGCTTATCATAATCTGCGGTAGTTAGTGCTTGCACACGAC